>NC_072484.1:14542000-14886500 GCF_027574615.1 Eptesicus fuscus
GACCCAGAGGCGTGTGACCACATCTGAGCCCAGAGGCTCGCAGGCTCGCCTGGACTCGGGTCTCAGCGGGGTTTCGTCTTCTTGATCCCAATTCCTGTTGGTCAATTCCCTCTCAGCAATTCCTTCGGTCATTTTCTCAGAGCTCCAGGGCGGCTGCCGCAGAACTCGTTGGGCGGCGGGCTCGGCAAGGCTCCGGTGTGCCCGGTGCACGGTGGTGGGCTGGTCCGGTGTCGCTGCGTCGGCCCTTGGGTCTGCAACGGTGGCCGGTTGCCGAGCGTGCGCACCTGGCCGCTTCGGGGCATTGAGATTCTTGAAGGACTCGGAGGTCAGCGAGCACGGAGTCTCCCACCCCATGTCTCCCAGGGGCTCGTCTGTCCGTGCTCGGCAGTGAGTGGAGCCGTCCCCTCAGCCGGAGACCGCCGGGGGAACTGCGCCGAGCACGTTCCAGGCCGCCATTGTGTCGCCTGAGCCATAGTTCTTAAAGTGTGGACTTTGGGTCACCGGCATCAGCATCATCCCGCTTACCCCTCTCTTTTATTCTAGTTGTAGAGCATCTGCTCAGCCAGCCCCCCGGTGGTTCTGGCTGGTGTCTGCTCTGCTCTCCCGTCGTAGTCTCAATATTGTTGTGGTAGGCAACGATCAGGCTGCCGCCCTATGTCTCCATCTTGGTCCTCCTTTGTACAGTTAAGTCTTGATTATTGTTGGTGTCACTGGGAGGAATTGTCCTCCAGGCCAATTGGCCGTGAGGACCCTCTTTGTCTATATAGGAAGAGTTGCTGTGCAGGAGACATGTTTGTGGGCCGGGTCTTGATGCAGCAATGCCTTGGCGCTCACTGAGTCTGCCTCTAGAATGCCTCCCTTATGCGAGTGGTTGAAATCTGGTGTCATCTCACACCAACCACTAGATGCCCTCTTTTCTGGGTCTCCAATGTAGTGTGGGTCAGCCACTACCTGAGGCACTCAGCAGGAAAAAGCTTCTGCTCAGCTTGGCTGGGGCGGAGCTACAGGGTGGAGCCTACAACCTTGGCTTCCTGTCAGCCCCGCCCTATGAGGCTCCTGTGTCTGTGTCCCTCTGTATTCCTTGCAAACACCTCTGAGAGAAACGCGCCCTGGAGTTTCGCCCACTGCCAAACAGTCCAGTCCCTCCCCTAATGAATCTGGACTCCCAGATTCTCGCCTGGAACTGGGTTTCAGTGTAGTTGGAACTGGGTCTCAGCGCAGTCTGGCGCCCCTGTCTCCTTCCCAGCAGGGCCACCCAGTGGCGCAGGCAAAAGTCCGTCCTCTGCGCGCCTTCCAGTGCGTGCCTCTGGAGCCGCTGCTCCTCTGTGCCTCTGCCACCACAGCCCAAATTCATTCCACCCGGGGTGCGCCTGGCTTCCCAGGGTTTCGCCCGGAACTGGGGTTCAGTGCAGTCGGAACTGGGGTTCAGCACGGTCCTGAGCTTATGTCTCCTTCCCGCTAGGGCAGTTCAGTGGCGCAGGCAACAGTCCGTCCTCTGCGCACCTTCCCGTGCGCGCCTCTGGAACTCTGCCTTCCCCCGCTCCTCTGTGCCTGCGCCCCACAGCCCAGATTCATTCCCCCAGCCTGCGCCTGGCTTCCCAGGGTTTCGCCCGGAACTGGCGCTCAGTGCAGTCGGAGCCGGCGCTTAGCGCACTCCGGAGCCTTTATCTCCTTCCTGCCAGTGAACGCCGGCCAGGCCGTCAGCCGCCCCTTCCTCTCCGGCTCCATCCTCCCCGCAGGCGCACGTGCTCGTGTCTCCGCCAGTTTCTCCATACCTCAGTCTTTTACGGCTCCCCCGATTGTCCCGTGGCCTTCTCCTTCCCCCCAGCTGTGGGCATTTCAGTCCGCCAGCTCTCCTGTGGTTCTGGACGATGTCCGTTCTGACCTCTAGTTGTGCCTTTGAAATTGTTGTGCCCGGCTGCAGGTTAGGTGTTTCACCTATGCCGCCATCTTGGTTTCTCCTATATGACTTTTTTTTTTATACTGATGTCAATTGTGTACAAATTACAATGTCTGTATACTTATCCTCAAAACAACCAATAAAATTTCAATTATGAAAGAAAGAAAAGAAACCATTCAAGTGGGGGTGGGGTGGGGGGACAATGGGAGGATAAGGACACATATGTAATACCTTAATCAATAAAGAAAAAAATAAAAAGAAACCACACAATGGGGGATGCAAAGATTAATTAGATGCAGATGCTGTAATAATCATAACAGGCAACATTTCTCAAACACTGTGTTCCAGGTCTGCTGCCAATTGCTTCATATGAACTATCTCATTTAACCCTAATAATAACCCCATGAAGAAGCTATTATTCCTGTGCCTGTTTACCGACAAGGAAACTGAGGTTCAGAGACAAGTGACTTCTTCAAGGCTCCACAGTAAGGTAGAGATTTCTATGTGGTCACAAAACTCCTTTTTTTCCCCCCTCCTCAGAAGCATCTCACCATAGTACATTTTTTCAGTTGCCCTTGCATTTAGGTGTGACCATGTGACTGAGTTCTGCCTAATAAATTGTGTGCAGGAATGGCCACAAAAACATCCTGCATAATTCTCTGTGCTCTCCTTCCCCTATCTGGCAGCCGGGCGGAGGACCCATGGAAGACTCGGAGGCCCTGGGCGATGGTGGAGCCATCGCATGAAAAGAAATTGACTGAATTTCTGAATAACGGTGTGAAAAGTACCTCTTAACCAGAAACATCCACTTTAGATTTTGTGTGAGCAAAATGTTACTGTGCTTAAGATGCTGGATGTGGGGCTTTGTAGTAGCAGGTGGTATTGCACACCCTGCCTCAAACTTGTGGGTTGCAAGCAGTGAGCCAGGATCCACTGACTGCTGCACCACACGACCCACAAACTGGGAAAATACAAAGGAGAGCGTGATCAGTGTCTTTCTTAAATCTCTTTACCCCCAATCTTGGTACTCTTAAGAGATCCCTATCCCTCCCTTTTGGCCTTTGGAAGAATGGTCAGCTGTGGACACAAACAGATGCAGGAATGGGAGGGGTGGCATTGGGAATATGGAAAGGGAAAACGGGGTGCAGAAAGGGAACTGAGGTGAATCATGTGGTCAGGAAAGGTGAAAGGTAAGTGCATGATGGGACATCTACCATTCAGCTGGACACCTGGTAAGCCATGGGACTGGGATAGCTTCTTTTTAAATAGGTCCTCTCTCTCTCCTTCTCTCTTCTCTCTCTCTCTCTCTCTCTCTCTCTCTCTCTCTCTCTCTCTCTCTCTCTCTTTCTTTTTCTGAAGGCTTTACTGGGCATCAGGTAGGGCTGGGGCATGGACCATGCTGGGAGATCAGGGCCTGCACCCCAGGCCAATACTAATCTCCAGAGCAGTGCTGGGGAGTTCAGGGCTGAGCTCCGTCGGTGAGGGGTGCAGTCTGGCTCCTCAAAGCAGAAGCCACCACTGAAGGGAAGGATGGTTGATTGGCTTTAGGGATAATGTGAGGTGGGGTTAGGAATTTCGCTAAATAGAAGTGGGAAACTAAAGTTTTAAAGGGCCTCTTGAAAAGAGGGTTCAGAGCGAGAAAGGAGGGGATGAGTAGGCATCTGGGGAGGGAAGAAAGGAATAAAAAGGAGAAAAAAGTAAGACAGCTGGTTGTGGAGGTACAGGGAGGTCTGACGATTCTCCAGGGCCCTGGAATATCAGGTGCAGCTGTGACTGCTCCCTGCCACCTCCTGGCAGAACAAGCCCTGCTTGCTGCCCACAGGCGATCTTTAGAAACAGAGGGCCTGAAAGGAAATGGCTGGACATCACGTAGGCAGGGATCTCTTTCAGAACTGCAAAGTGGGCCACGAAGTCCTTCAGGTTTGGGGATGCCTCCAGGCACCTAGGCTTAAATATAGGAGGTAGGTCACCCGCGTCCTAAGCCAGGAAATCCACAAAGGCGAGCTTGACTCCTGCAAACCAAGACCTTTTCTTCAGAAACTGTAAAAAGAGCTTCATCTTTTCAGGGAGTGCTTGCAAGTACTCAGGTTTCAGTTTCTCAAAAGTCAGAGATGTAGCAAATCCCGGCGAGGTCCATGCAGATGGCCATACCCCATTACTGGATCCTCTTCTACTCGAGCCACCCCAGCAGACCCGAACTCTGATCTTCCGCTCCACACCTCGATCGTCATGACGAGTGAGGCCGCGATGGACTTTTTGGTCTCCGGTTTTCCATTATGTGCTGTGGAACGTGCTTCCAGGTCAACAACCAGGACAATCATCTCGTGTGTTTCCTTTTCCTCTGGGACCACAGTCTTGTACTGCACTCCAATCTCTGACAATAGGTGGTGTTCTCCTCCCCGCTCCCCCCACCCCTGCCGTGGCTTACAGCGGGGAGGGCTAGTCTGGGATTTGGTACTCCATCCTGACAGGAAGCAGAAGTTATCTTCCTGTTTGTTATTCTGATGCTTTTAGATTCAGATAGTGTCAATTGCCTCTTCCAACCTCTTCACACTCACTCATGTGTGTTGACGCAAGCAAGCTGGAGGGTACTCCAGTGTCCAGTGGGTGTTCTTGGGGGAGAAGCCATTCTTGCTGAAAGTGGGATCAGGAACTCAGGGGAGCAATGAGAGCATGACAGGAGGTTGTGCCCTGTCAGCTGGGGGCAAGCATTGGTTTGGGTTGGCTGCTCAAGTCCTTCCGCCCTTTCACTTGGTGGGATGCAGTCTGTCATATATATACATGTAGGGGAGTAGGATGGAGCTAGGAAGAGTAGGAGAAGGTCTGGACCAGGGGATCTGAGGACTAGATCCAGTTCCATGACTTAGAGGTTGTGGGATGTACAAAGCATTTGAACTCTCTGCACTTCCATCTCTCACCTGTAAAATAGGGGAAATGGTCTCATTGCCACATGGCATCAGTAAGTTCATGGATGTGACTTCATCTTGTAAACCATGAATCCTCTTACACACACGAACAGTCTTCCTCTCAAGGAAGCGAGTGAGGTCAGGTATAGAGTGTGATTTTCCCAGGGCCCCAGGATCCATTGGAGAAATCCCAAATTGCTGAAAGAAGAGAGAAAAAAAAGGGAAAGACTTCTCCTCACCTCTCCCTCCAGGCCTTTGTCCATTTATCCCTTAGGCAGTAATACCAAGCCTGTCCTGGTGTGTGTGTGTGTGTGTGTGTGTGTGTGTGTGTGTGTGTGTATGTGTGTGAGGCTTCTTGATTCAGAAATGAAAGGCAACACTGAGGCCCGCAGCCAGCCTGGTGAGGCCTCCCAAGGCCTCTCTGGCCTGCCTCTGCCACAGGGCAGCTGGTCACCCAGAACCCCAGGCTGCTTGGCTTTGGGGCCCTGCAGAAGTGCCAAGCCTTTCTCCCTATGAGAGTTTTGACTTCTCCCTCATCAGCCCCCTGGCTGCTATCCTAGGTCGGATGTATAATCGCCTGAGAGTCGGGATTTGGTAATTTCCCTGGACCCTAAAGCTGAATAATGGACACCACCAGAGAGAAGTGCTGGTTTGGCTTCCAGGGATGACCTCCAAAGCTTTATTTGTTAGGAGGACCAGGCCATATGTCCTCATCAATCCAACATTTGGGTCACAGGGTGGAGAAGCACCCGGATCCTAGCTAATGCCATGGCTTAACTCCCCTCCCAAATGATAATTCGGAGACTCAGTGGCAGAGGAAATTTAATTATTAAAGAAGGGAGAGGGATAGAGAGATACACTGAAATGTTCGATCGGGAGCTTGGGATCCTTATTTAAAAATTCTGAGCCACAAGAAGGCTCATGAAATTCTGTGACAATATTGACAAAACCTATCTTTCATGGAGCATCCTTAGAGGTAGGCAAATATGCCAAATATTTCATGAAGGGAAAAACGGTGACTTGGGATGATGATTTAATTGGGAGAGAAACTTGGCTGCCCACCAAATTAGATTGGCGTGTAGAACACCTCCATCTTCTGACACATAACTATAATTGAAAAGGCCAGGGGAGTAAATACAGGTTGCATTCAATGTATAATTAAACAGTTGCTTTTCTGGAGGCTTACCATGTGGCACAAGGTACAATGAGATACCAAGATTAACAACAGCCTAATTGTTGGTACTCATAAGTAAGGACAGAAAATTAATCATCATCACCATCATCATTATACATAACACCATAGTGGTGAACCAGATTTGAGAGGTTGGGAGGGGAGCCACTGGTGCAGATTAGGAGTGGACATAATCGCTAAAACTTTTGTTTTCCTACGGCATTCTGCCCTTCCCCCAGCTCCTGGCAACCACCATTCTTTCTGTTCCTATGAATTTGACTACAATAGGTACCTCATAGGAGTCCAATCAAAGTATTTGAGCTTTTGTGACTGGTTTATTTCACTTAGCATAATCTCCTCAAAGTTCATCAAAGTTGTAACATGTCAGAACTTTCTTACTTTTAAGTGCTGAATAATATCCCATTGAATGCATATACCACATTTCATTTACCCATGCATCTATCACTTGGATTGCTTCTACTTTTTAGCTATTGTGAATAAACCTATTATGAACATGAGCATACAAATATCACTTTGAGATCCTGCTTTTAATTATTTTAATTATATCCTCAGAAGTGGAATTGCTTTACTAATTATTTTAGTTATATACTCAGAAGTGGAATTGCTTTATTTTCAATTGTTTTAAGAATCACCATTCTGTTTTTTCATAGTGGTTGAACCATTTTACACTCCCAACAGTGCACATTTTCTTCACATCCTTAGCAATGCTTGTTATATTTTCTTTCTCTTTCTTTTCTTTGATAAAAACTATCCTAATGGATATGATGTGTTTTTTTATTGTGATTTGATTTGCATTTCCTTAATTATTAGTGATATTGAGCATTTTTTCATGTATTTGTTGGCCATTTGTATGTCTTCTTTGGAAAATCCTTGGCCTATTTTTGATTGAGTTATTTGGACAGTTCTCATTTTTATTTTATTGATTTTCCACAGAGAGGAAGGAAGAGGGATAGAGAGCTAGAAACATCGATGAGAGAGAAACATCGACCAGCTGCCTCCTGCACACCCCCCACCGGGGATGTGCCCGCAACCAATGTACATGCCCTTGACCGGAATCGAACCTGGGACTCTTCAGTCCGCAGACCGACGCTCTATCCACTGAGCCAAACCGGTTTCGGCGGACAGTTCTCATTTTTAACCAGACTGTGATCGAAGAGGTCTGGAAAAGAACCTACGTATCTGTAGGTAACGGAAGTATCACAGATGTTTCTAAAACAAGTCATGTTTGAGAGCCCCTATGTTACGTGGCAAGAGCTTTGCCTCTGCCAACTTAATTAAACATGCACATGTTCATATGAATGTTCCAAGAAAAATTTAGAACTCCGTCATGTTGTCCAATTTCTCTCTATATTAGACAGAGTCACTATGATTTTATTTTGATTCATGAATGATTTAGCTGCCTTCTTTTCTTACCTTCAGACAACCCCGAGGAGGTTGATATTGATCACCAGTGACTGAGGAGAGTAAGGAAAGAAGAAGGAATTAAAGTCTAACAAAATAAGAGTTTGGGTTAGGGAGGAGGCTGAAGCTATTCTCCATGGTGCAGTGAATTTCCTGTTTTTGTCTTCTGAGGATCACACTCCATGAGCAGACAAAGAACAGACTTTAGGAACCCTGAGAGGGAACACCATACTCAAGCTGTGACTGAGAAGGATTAAGCAGAACATGGCTCTGGTAGGTGGGTTAGTTAACGGATTTCACACAGGACCATGGGCGATAGGAAGCAAGGAATCCAGAGGTGTTGGTCAGCCAGAGGTTTGTTGGTTGTAAGTCATAGAAACACCCCTCAGACTGACGTGAAGTAAAGTACACAGTGATGTCTCACATTAGTGGGGGAAGGCCTTAGGGAAACCCCGTGACACATTCTCATGGTCTTTTTTCTTTCTGTCACCATGGATCTCATACTGGAAGGAAGCGCAGCTGCTGAGAGATTCCTGGTCTAACCACTTGTCTTTCCTCAGCTCCAGTCTGAAAAATTCTAGGACAAGATTCCAATTGGTCTGATTGGGCCACTGCTTGTTGATGGACCAATCAACTGTGCCTGGGGTAGGAGTGACTAGCAGTCTATGACAGTACTATGTGCAGCAAGAGAGTGAGTGCTCAGTGTTTTCCAAGTCTATGCTTGGCCACTCTTATTGATGTTAATTGGCCAAAGTAAGCCAATCAAAGCAATGGATAATCTCAGAGTCCCTGGGGGCACTGCCAAAGGCAATGTGGGGGTCATGAGGGATGAGTTTGTGGCCATTGGTCATCTGTGTCAGTCATATGGGTGCTTGTACTCATACACTGTTTCTCAGAAACCTGACCAACTTTTCAAAGCAACAGAAAAAAGGGAAATGCCTACATTTCTTTGTATGAAGTTATTTACTTGAAGCCTTGAACTATATATGGTATTTTTAATTGTAAATAAATACGTTGTTAGGATTCTGAGGCCTAAATGAAGGTGAACATATATGTAAAAAGTAAATTTTAAAAATTGTTTTTGGCCCTAGCTGGTTTGGCTCAGTGGATAGAGTGTCAGTCTATGGATGGAAGAGTCCCAGGTTTGATTCCAGTCAAGGGCATATGCCTGGGCTGCAGGCTCGATCCCCAATGGGGTGCATGCAGGAGGCAGCCAATCAGTGATTGTCTCTCATTATTATGTTTCCATCTCTCTCTCCCTCTCCCTTTCTCTCTGAAATCAATAAAAATCTATTTTTAAAATTGTTTTGGGGACATTACAGTCTCTAGAGATACATCACTATTTATACATTTCTAAAAAAGGTATAATAATTACATTAGAATACCTTTTTTAATATTCCTGTGTATGTGCGCACACATATGCACATTTGGTCAGAATAAATCTGCAACCTTCTAACCTTCCTGAATGTAGGTGGTCATGGCACATATTTAACTACTCCTTTAATGTTCAGCTTTCCCCACATTTTCATCTCACTTTAATTCAGTTACAGGATTAGCCAGTTGGGTATTACAGTACATATTTTTTAATGTTAAGAATAAGAGTAACATTTGGATTCCAACCTGATAAGGATCCTTTCCTCACCTGGAGTTAGACCCCACCATTCTCCACTCAGGAGGGTAGTTTGCCAGTCATTTCCTTTTTCTGTTCCCCTTGGCTGGGGCTGTGGGAAGTGTTCACGCTTTACATGCTTTGCTCGTCACATGTGACAAATTAATGTGTTTCTTGTTCTGTCATTGAGCAAACCAGTCAGCAAAGCAAAGTCATTTGGAAGCAAGGTCATCCAGCGTTTGCGAGCAGTGCTTCCCTCACTTGGGCACGCCCTCGTTTTCCCTGGGATCCTTCCTGACAAAGTTTTGATCAAAAAGTAATTGACATATTTCAACAAATGTGCGGCCAGTAACATTCAACAAAAAAGTAACCTCAAAAAAACTCTTTATGATGCCAAATGCAGACTCTGAATACTAACAATCATTTTCTCTTTCTTCCCGACTAAGCAGAAACGTTTTTCTTTTAAGTCTCTTCTTGAGGCATAGCGATGTTCTGATGCCTTCCTCATGCTGGGAGGAACAGTTTCTGCCGATTTGCCCTTGTCCAAAATGGGAGCATATCATTTTGAAATGA
The DNA here is from genome assembly GCF_027574615.1 of Eptesicus fuscus. Lineage (NCBI taxonomy): Eukaryota > Metazoa > Chordata > Mammalia > Chiroptera > Vespertilionidae > Eptesicus > Eptesicus fuscus. The sequence goes on from NC_072484.1 coordinate 14,551,582, forward strand.
GCGCCCCCCCCCCCTTTCTCCCTACACACAACTCTCAGAATCTACATGTTCCAGTTCATTTCTCCATGTTGAACCAAGCTACCTGCCAGCAGTGGAGTCTGTGTCCGGAAAGACCAAGTCTGGGTCAGAATCGGTTCTGGCTGCCCAGCCTCAGCAGTTAGGATCACAATGTAGGGGGACCCAGGCCACCTGCACAGAATGTCATAGCTACTCCTCGGTAGGCCAGTTAGGTCTATGGCTCAAGCAGGATTCCACCTGGGTCTGGACCGACGGCATGTGGCCAGAGCCCTGCCGACCCTTAAGGACTCACTTGGGAGGTAGGGAAGAGGCTGGGTGACTGCACTGCAGAGCTTTCAGCTGTCCTAGCTGACGTGCCGGTGAGCTGGAGCCCGCAGCCTGTGACAGACAGCTCCTTATTTGTAAGTAGTTAATGTTTCTTAGCAAGCACTTCTAAAAGAAATTGGTATGTAATGACAGCACTCACTGGAAAACAGGCCGATTAGAAAATGCACTAACTTATCTGGTATTCATTTGAAAAGTAAATGGATGCACGGGAAGGTGAGAGTTCACTATCAATTCAAATATTTTCCCGTAGCAGGCTCTGGCACTCCTGCTTTAATTCAAGCAGAAATACAAGTATGAATAATCAAAGTAGATGACGCTCATCAAGAACCTTTGTGCTTTGCACCATTGCAAATGGTCATTGAAGCTTAATGGCAAAAATTTACATTCTTCCTTTAATTTGTATTCCATTCCTTCCTTCTGAGTGATGTGATTGTGGCTTGCTGCTGCCTGCTATATTATTTTGATGCAAATGCTGTGTTGTGTGTGCCTGAGTCCAATTTCCTGGCTTTTGCTAGGAAGGAGTGACTGTGAGAATGGTTCAAAATCAGGGTGATTTAAAGTGTTTATAATTACTGCTCTTAATGAGTGAAACAATACGTACAATTGATGAGTCCCACTGTTTGGAGATACCTTGATGGCCCTAGGTTAATAGATGCCCACCAAGGAAAATAAAATCAACAGGAAAATCACTGTGTATTTGGCTGCCTTGCCCCAGCCCCAAAGTTAGGCTTAATTCTGGTCACCGCGGACAAAAGAATTTTAAAAATTTGTAGTCCAAGCGGAACTCCCTTCCCTGTGCCAGGCTCACGGGGGAGGAATGCTTTCCTGAGATACAGGAAAGACTGCGAACATCGGGCCCAAGGGCATCCTGGAATGTAATGTATGCACAGACTAATTTATGATTCTGTGACTAATTTCCATCTCTTGTGCTTAGAGTTGCCTGGCTAATTACAGGAATGTTTTCTTAACTTTAGTAATTACGCTCTGTGCCTTCGCCAGGCGGCGGAGCAAATGAGTGCGGGCGGACGGCGCAGCACTTGGAGACGGCGCGTCCAGGCAAGAGGGGACCGCGCGCCCGCGCCGCGGGGCCAGCATCCCTGATCAGAAGCCTCTCCAGCTTTGACCAGCGCTCACAGGCTGCTTCGGAAGCATCTGGAGACAGATTTGATGGTACGCCCCGTAATTAGAGGAACTGGCTTAATTAGGAGAAGTTTGTGGGCAGAGGGAAACCGGCGGGTGTGCCCTGGGATCTGAAGGTTTGCAGCCTCCTCCCGGGAGGCCGCCGCAGCACAAAGCGCTGCCTGCTGAGCGCTCCGCCACCGCAGCGGCTGTAAAAGCCGCCCCTCAGGCTCTGCGAGTCCGGAGGCCTGTCCCTTGCAGCAGCCTTGCCAAAACGACAGCAGACACGTTCATCTGGCTCCCTCCCTTCTCCTCCCCCGACATAACGAGGCAAACTGGAGGAAAACTCAGATGTGGACATCTGGGTGAGATTGGCAGGAGGGTGGGATTATGGACCACGGTGTTTTTCTCTTTCCAGGGCCCCCTCCCCAGCACGTAATTTAATGTCTCAAGCAAACACTTAGCTCTTTAGGAACCCAGGATAGCAGAGGAGGGACGGCGAGGCTGGAGCAGTGGGCACAGCACAGCACACACCTGGGAGACATCTACCCACAATTAGATAGAACCTTACCACAATCAGGAACCCCAGTGGACAGAGGAGGAAGGAGAAATGGCCACCAATGCACAACGCACCACCACATTTATTCACTCTGCTCATGTTCTGGAGACCTCTCTTTCCTCCCACACCAGGAAGCAGTATGGAAGACGCTGAAAGTGCATGTCAGTGTGTGTATCTCAGCTATTTTCTCCTCAGCTCAGCGATGTTTACTTTCTGGGACCTGAAGGCTATTTATTTTTGACATACTATCAGAAAATGCAAAAGGACTCCAATAAAGTGTTCCCACCTTGCCAAATTAAAATGGTTTGCCCTGCTTAATAAAGATGAGGTGATTTGTACATCAGGTCATTCAAGATATATATATATATATCTGTCCTCTAAATATCTCATTAGATATAAACATTTGATGAAATGCACTTTAAACCACTTATAAGATCCATTTTAAACTAAGTCAGTCAGGTAACCTGCATCAAAACATGCCACAGGGACAAAGCTGTTGAATTTTTAATGTACCGTTGAAAAATATTAACAGGGTTTATTTTGAAATTCTAAAAATGGACTTCAGATGCATTTGAAAAGACTTCTACACAAAATGATGAAACCTTCATCAGAGATACTGCTAAATTCCTTTTTAAAGATTGGCTCCCCAGTAAAGAGTTAACATTTCAGAGGACATCACCTTCAGTTAAAAAGAAGAAATGAGCCCTAACCAGTTTGGCTCAGTGGATAGAGCATAGGCCTTTCAGACTGAAGGGTCCCAGGTTCGATTCCAGTCAAGGGCATGTACCTTGGTTGCAGGCACATCCCCAGTAGTGGGTGTGCAGGAGGCAGCTGATAGGTGTTTCTCTCTCATCTGATGTTTCTAACTCTCTATCCCTCTCCCTTCCTCTCTGTAAAAAATCAATAAAATACATTTTTTTTTTTTTAAAAAAAGAAGAAGAAACGAGTAGAGGGAATGCAAGGCAATGGTGGGAAAATGGACAACATCTCAGACATCATAGGCCATTTGTAGGGTAAACATTCCTGCTCCCCAATCAACTGATAAAGAGGCACAAGCAAATCCTGAGCATTGGTAGAATTAGCTCATGCCAGGCTGAGAATCCCAGGCAGCCATGACAGAACAGAGGATGCCTTGCTGTTGGGTGTATTTCCTCTCTGAAAAGTCCTCCTTTCATTCAGTCAAGTGAGGCTGATGTGCTTGCTCAGGTGATGTGGAAGAAAGAAAAGCAACAATAAATGTAATTATTTTGACACATTCCTTTTAAAAAGGTTATTATTCCTACTTAATGCAAAGTGGTTTACACTGCCATTATGAAAGGGAATCCACTGTCCTTGGTCTCTAAACTGTGAACACTGAAGATTCAATGCCAGACACAATCAGCAGTCACTAATAGTTTGATGACAAACTGCAGGGAGGGATCATGTCAGCGCTGTAAGAAATGCAGACCTTGCCATCTCCCTTCTAGCATCCTCTGGTGCTCTATATTTTACTCTATTTTGCAAGGAAAAGCTCATTTTTACCTTGTGAGAAGGATAAAACAATTGGAGGGGGGTGTCTCTCATCCACACAATCATTTTCTCCCCAAATGACATTTATTTATTCTGAAACTCCCTAGCGTGAGACCTTGATTGTGTGGATCCTCTGAAATAAGTTCTTTGAATTATCAGAATGCTGCCCTGCCTGTCGGGAGAGCAGTTGTGTGTCCCTTTTAATCGTTATGTGTGAACAGTTGCTGGTTCGGAGGAAAGTGTGCCCATTTCTATCCCCAACCAATTTTGTCTTGACACCTCTGAACCCCCGAACTCTGTTCCTTTTCGACCCACCCTGTAGCTACAGAGGAGACCAGATGTTCCACCACAAAATGTCATTTGCGAGTCAGAGATCAAAGGCCCTCCAATAACTCACGGGCCTTATCATGCTCCTTGTGGCATCCAGGGGAAGCAAAGGATCAAAGTCATAAACAGAGGCCATGTTACTGATGAATAATTTACATCCACAGTAGGTGGGAGCGCGTTAGTACATAAAGGTCCTTTTGAAGATGAAAAATTTTGCTGCCTTTCCAGCAAACATTGATTTTGGGGGGAGCCTATGAGAGGAGACCTTTCCTGGGGAGGGATTTGGCATTGCTCTGACCATGACCATGGCGCTCTAAGAGTAACATGTGTGCCCAAGAGCAGGCCTTGCGGGCTGCAGAGGGATTTAAAACACACATTTGTTCATTCACTGCCTACGTGGTAAAAGGGCTCAGACTTCTTAGTGGAGTTAAGAACTCTAGACAGAAGCCTGCATGGAAAGAGTGTGTCCAAATTTTTCTTATTGTGAAAACTGCTTTTTCCTACTGTGTCCACTCTCATCTTGAGGGGTGCGAATAAAGTTATTTGAAATTAAAGACAAGCTTAACACTCCATCAAATCAAGAGAATTACACCAGGTTTTCCTGCAGAGTGGTAATTATATTTGGAATAAAGTGCTTTCGGGCGTATGTGTTTCTGGATTAAGTGAGGCTCCTGGTTTTCTACTACAAATGGAAATGGCTTCTCTCTTTGCAGAACACAAGAACTGGCCTTTGAATGTAGTGAAATTCATGTGGTGAAAAGAAAAAGAGAAAAAAACAGAAAGAAATAAAGATGCACTTAGCATTTTGTTTAAGACCAAACATGATGTTCTCCCAATCCGCCTTAAATTTAGATGCTGACATCATTCGGACATTTTAAATAGCTAGCTTGGTAACCACTTCCTTAAAATAATTTCACCACTCAGCTACAACAAAGTAGATTTCTTTCAAAGATCCCCTTACTGAAATGTGTTCAGTGCTACTTTCTGTATCATGCAGGTCAATTTAATTCAGCTCGGCTCTCTCTGCCCAGCTAAACAATTGCTTTTCAGTCTCTGGAGAGCGTGGTGAATGCAGCCAGGAATACCCATCTAGAGACGGCCTTGGACACTTCTGCTCATAAAAACTTGACATCTGAAGTCACACTCTATTAATCTCTTGTCAAAGAGTTAGTCAAGATTTCTGAAAGAAGTCAATGTCATATAAATCATTATTAATGATTCCGTAATGAGTGAGATTAAAAATGGAAGAATGAGACATTTTCAGAATGGTAGCAGAGCATCTGGTTTACAAGTACCCCTCTCACAACGGCTGCACCTTTCCATCAGCAGCCTGCTTTTCTCTGCAGCTCCAGACAGGGGCAACTACCCTTGCACTTGATGGTTTAAGTGATACCACATGAGTGGTCTGTATCTCTGTATCTCTCTATAAAGCCCTCTGCCAGCACCTTGATTTCTTGCTTCCATCTTAATAACATGGCCCCACCACTTGCTTTGTTGAAAAGTGTCTTAGTTTTTGGTGTCTGCATGCAGACCCTCTAACAAGGTTTTGAGTGCAAATAGCTTTTTTGAGGGTGACTCCAGAAAGTGCAGTTGGAGGAGAATAGAAATGAGACCAACATGTCTGCATGAGCAGATTAGAGGTGTGGGCAACTGGGGCTCAGTGCTGCTGGGAGGTGATGTGGAACATGTCACAGAACTGTCCTTCCTAAGGGGCAAGGAAACTGGAGTATGTATCTATCAGCTCTTGTTTGAAATTGGTTAAGGGGCCAAGTACATCCTTTTGGCCAGAGAAAGCCCATCTGAAGTTGCTGACTTGCATGGGGTTGGTGAGTGCCAAGAGGAAATGAAAGGAATGCTTACTGTTTCTGCCAGACAAGGCAGCTGAAATCACTCAGACAGTGCCAAGATACTCATCTAAAAGCTTGGCTCCAAGTCTTATTTTGTAACGTAACCTCTGAAAGTCATGCACTCTCATTCAGCCTATCCTATATAATAAAAGCCTAATATGCTAAGTGTCCGGTTGTCCGTTCAACTAATCAAAGCGTAATATACTAATGATATACTAAGGCTGCTCAACTGCTCGCTCTGATGTGTACTGACCACCAGGGGGCAGACTCTCTGACCGGTAGGTTAGCTTGTTGTGGAGGTCTGGCTGATCAGGACTGAGTAAGATGGGCTGGACATACCCTGGAGCCCTCCTGTGGTTCCTCCTCAGCTGGCCAACCTCCTGCATCCTTCCTCGGCCCCAACCATGCACCAGTGGGGTCCCTCGGCCTGGACTGCACCATCTCGCAATCTGGGACTCCTCAGGGGATGTCAGTGAGCAGGTTTCGGCCCAATCCTGCAGATCAGGTCTAGGGACCCCACTGGTGCACAAATTCGTGCACCGGGCTTCTAGTGTTATATGAAATTAACCAAAGGATGCCTTGGGCTGCTGCAAGCTCCAATGGGAGTCCATGGTAGTTTTCCCCACCCTTAATGCACTGCTTCAAGGACTTCTACCAGAGTCACCCATCAGAATGATTGCCCCACAATTACTGTGGGGCAATGCCCTGGACCTTATGCTCATCCCCTGCTCTAGCATATAGTTGGTTGGATCAGAGTGGCCACCTGATCCTAGGCAACCAATCAGAAAGCTGATTAGAAACATTTTGTGGCTTGACTTTGAAAAGACAAACTGGGCCAATCAGAGTTCCTCTTTCAAAGATCTGAGTTAAGAAGCAGGGAGAATGTGCCCATGAATGGTGGGAACAGTAGCTGAAGGTCATAAAGTAGAACTTTCACTGTAAAGAGCACGAGAATTAAGGTCAATGAGGTAGAAATATTTGTCTGATTGATCCAATGCTGTACCCTCATGGCCAAGAACAGTGCCTTGCATGTAGCAGTACTCAGTAAACATTTGTTGAATAAATGAATGAATCATTTATGCAAGCTTAAGTAATAGGGGAGTAGCAATGATGAGACACAACAGGAAACCAGTTGGAAAGAGAATAGTCAGAAGTGAAACTCACTCATGACAAGCTCAATAATAAAGATAAAAATAGTTAATTAATCATATACATGACCTTATATTACAACCTTATGTAACAGGTACTAGCATTATTAATATATAGATAAGGAAGCAGAAAAATGGAGTATTAAGTGACTTTCCCAAGATGATACAGCTAGTACAAGGTGGAGCCAGGGTTTGAACCAGGTTGTATGCTCAGGAGAGTTTGTTGTTAGTACTGTTTTGCCTCGGTTAAGGGCCCCAGGCCTCCTTGCTTCCAGAACAGGTCTCAGCATCAACTGCTATAAGGCACAATACTATTTCCATCTCTGGCCTTAGATTTCTATTTGACTGCATCCCTCCACTGCTCTATGCTAATTATTACAAAAACTTGCCCTCCTTATCTCTCTAACTGGAGGTAGCCTCAGTAGGTCCCACTTATTGCAATCTAAGAGCAAAATTGAAATAGAAAAGCAGAGATAGCACTGGACACGTGGTCCCTGCAACTGTTTTCCAGATATTTGCCTGTGGTCTGGCCTTGGCCCTATGAACACCATTCCAAAATGATTGGTCCTGCTGTCAGAGGGCATTTGCTAAGTAAGTTTCTGAAATAGTTACCAGAAACCAAGTCACTCATCTACTTTAGGTGATCTGACTATCTTCTGCTGCATAACAAACCACTCCAACTCTGAATGGCTCAAGACAATGACATTTATTTTGCTCATGAGTCTACAGTTTGAGCAGGCTTGGCCGGTGATATAGACTGAATAGTGTTCCCTAAATAAATTTATATTGAAATTGTAACCCAAGTATTTCAGAAAGTGACTGTATTTACAAAGGTGAGGAAGTTAAAACAAGCTCATTAGGGTGGGTCCAAATTCAATATGACTGGTATCCTTCCAAAAAGAGAACACTTAGATGCAGACATGGAGAGAGGTGAGATGATGTGAAAGCATAACAGAGAGAAGACAGCCATCTCAAGTCAAGGATAAGAGCCTGGTACAGAGCCTTCCTTCTAGCTCTCAGAACCAACTGGCCAACATCTTGCTCTTGGACCTCTACCCTCCAGAACTGTGAGAAAGTAAACCTCTGTTGTTTAGGCCCCCAGTCTCCAGTACTTTGTTCTGACCACCTACAGACTAATATAGCAGGGGTTGCTCATCCATGCCCTATGTGGTGTTAACTGGAACCAGCCAGATGGAAGCTGAATCTTTTTTTTTTTTTAATCCTCACCTGAGGATGTGTTTTGTATTGATTTTTAGAGAGAGAGGAAGGGAGAGAGACAGACAGAGAAACATTGATGTGAGAGAGAAACATCAATCGGTTGCCTCCCATATGATCTGCAACCTAGATATGTGTCCTGACCAGGAATCAAACCCCCAACCTTTTGGGTGTATGAGATGATGCTGAAACCAACTGTGCCACCCTGCTAGGGCTATAGCTGCACCTTTTATGACCTAGCACAGAAGTCACACAGAGACATTTATGCCACATTTTATCCATTAGAAGTGAATAATAAAGGCCAGTTTATATTCCATAGGAGATGAATTAGAATATTTAATTTTGATGGGCTGAGTCAAAAAATTTGCAGACATATTTTAATATAAGGCTCTTAGGCAAACCAATCAACATCCTTATTTGAGCAAGGGCCTCAGCAGACCAGTGGTCACAGCAGCTTGGACTCCTATCATAACTCTTCCTACTTTGTTCACATGAATACAGTTTATAGAAACAACACATTTGAAATATGTGCATCAGAGGAGTCATTGTATGTAGTCAGCAGAATCCACTGAACTGGACATTGACTGATATTTAAAGCTAATACAAACTACATTCAATATAAAAACTTCAGCACTTTCAATTCAATTAATAGTGGTTACTCCAAACTGCTATTGTAAAGTGTATCCCCATGTGATGTTTGAACCAAAGGGTTACAGGAAATTCAGATAGAAATATGACCCCACCACATAAGATTGATTGTTTATTTCTGCTGTCATAGCTTGATAACTAAATAAAAAATCAAAGTAGATGTAGCATTTCCTAGCCAATATGAATAATGATTAATGATAGTTTGCTAAGATGTTATGCGTTGAACAAAAGTTTATGAGTAGGAGACAACGCATCAGGGGCAGAGAATTGGAATCTGGTTGCGCAAGGAGATAAACTTGGAAGACTTGGGATATGTGCAACTTAGAATTGGGGTAACTTCTCATAGCCACAGGGAAGCTTCTGGCGAAGGAAGGAAAAAGAGCTCTCTTGATTCCACCTGAGGGCATCAGCTACTTCTCCATCTTTTCTCTAACCTTTCCCATACAAATAATCCAAGTTAGCCAATTGGATAGTTTGAGATTACTCCATAAACGCTGTGGCTATTTCCCAACCCAAATTCTTCTTTTCTATGACAGGAAGACTGAAAGTGGCTATTCCCCAAGAGATGCCTCCTACTTATTCTTCCATCAGGGGCACCTGCTCATGCCTACAAATCACTGGGACACCCCATCACTCTCAGAAAGCATAAATATTAATGGGTGTGTGGCCCAGGCACTGAGGGCCACATTGAGCTCATTATAACAAAGGAGATGGCAGCATGGCCATAGAAAACATCATTAGTGAGGCACGCGGTGTATGCATTAAGCAGTGTCTTCACCATAGAGATAGATGGCTAGGAAATGTAAACTTGAGAAGTGAGAGCATCAAAGGCACTCAACTGGCTTCAGACCCACAATCCTCAATTGCAAAAATCTCTTTTACTTGGTGTAAGTCTGACCCTTCTTTTCAACCCAGTATTGGTGTAAAAATGGTGGCATCTTTACTCTACCCCTTGTCTGAAATCCATGTAAATGAGCAAAGGGGACAATAGATCGAGGGAACACAACCCATCATCAATGAAGTAGGAACCTGCAACAGCATCACACCACAAACTACGGAAGATTCCTAGCAAATGCCAAGAAAGCTAGACTGAGATGAGGGAGTAAGCCCACAGTTGACACATGCTGCCAAAGTCTGATAAGAATATGTATTTTGCCCAGCTGGCATGGCTCAATGGTTGGGCTTTGACCATGAATCAGGAGGTTATGGTTCAATTTGCAGTTTGATTTTATTAACATATCAATAAAATATATTTTAAAAAGAATATGTATTTCTTCATAAGTATTTGTGAACACCAAGAGGAACATATCAAGGATTCTTAGAGAGCTGAAATCCAGTTTCATAGGCAGCACAGGAAAGAGGTAGGAAAGAAATATCATTAAAAAAAAAATATATATATATGTATTTTATTGATTTCAGAGAGGAAGGGAGAGGGAGATAGAGATAGAAACACCAATGATGAAAGAGAATCATTGATTAGCTGTCTCCTACATGCCCCACACTGGGGTTCGAGCTCACAACCCGGGCATGTCCCCTGACTGGGGATTGAACCATGACATCCTGGTTCATAGGTCAACACTCAACCACTGAGCCATGCTGGCTGAGCAGAAAGAAATATCTTGATGAACAGAGCACTACTGCTTATAGTGAGGTCAGGAATGAAAGGGTAATTAAAAAAAATTGGTATGTTGGTAGTCTGTTGCTGTTGCCTGAGAGTGATGAGGAATAGATAGCCAGCAGCTGATCATATCCAGAAGGTATGTACCCTAAAGAGCTTGCTGTGAATAGCACTGGTTGAGGAACACAAAACCTGAGAAAGCCTGTGCCCTTAGGGTAAGGAAATTAAAGCTACAGGGAAAGAGGACTGGGAAATTCAGAGATGGCAGGCTTGAGATCATCCAACAAAATGAAATAGAAAAGCAAACTATAAATTTGCAAAGAAGTTGATAGATATGGGAGACAAAGCAGACCCATATATTCATAATTAGTTTCTGAAGAAGAAAACAAGTGTTGGAAAATATGTAAACAAGATATTTAATATAATCTTTTCCCCTAATGGGCTATCTGAGTTGTGCATACAAAGATGTCCAGAATGGGGCTCAACAAAAGTTGACAATTGTGATTTCTAGGCAGAAAGATATTGGTGTGTTTTTTTTGTACTTTTATGAATCATTTGAAAATGAGGATGTGCTTTTAAAGTCTAAATAAAAACATTATTCTAAAATCAATAAACAAAGGCATAGTGTTGGGGCCATTTGACCTTTGACTCCTTTCATCCCTGGCCTGCTTTTCCTCCTCTACTCTACAGATGGTCACTCTATATGGAAGGTCATCTACATGTCTACAGATTGTGTGGTCTAAACTAGAGGCTAGGAAATGAGACCACTCATCTGGTGGTGTTGTAAGGATGCTGGGAATAATATGCTCTCTTGCCTGCAATTAAGTCCTTTCGGGCCAACCTCTCTGTGCCAAGGATGGGGCCAGAATTCAGAAATTAGAAATCACAAGCCATTGATAACTCTGAGATCACAAAACAATACTGCCTACTTCATGCCAGTGAGCAAGGAGGGCTTGCAGAAGACATTTTCATATTTCTTTTACAAAATCACTGGCATAGCTCTGTTAGGAAAACACTAAGTGTTTTGGCTGTGGAAACTTGGTTTGTGGAACAAACGGCCTATTTGTTGAGTGCTACTATGTGACAGGTACATCATTTCATTTAATCTTCATCAGAACCCTATGACATGCATATACCACTTAGAGGTGAGGAAACTGAAGTTCAGAGAGGGTAAGTCATCTAAAGTTACATAGCTACTAAGTGGCGGAGTTAAAACCAAAACCAGGTCTGTCTGGGAAACTTGTATCTCTTCTCAATAAAGGCTTGCAGACAAAAAAACTCTCTCCACAGAAATTAAAGTTTGCAGGGCAAATCCTTCAGATTTTATGAGTCAAACCAATTTAAGAGCTACAGAAAGTGGGAAGAACAGAGACTTTGGTTGGTATTTTCAGAATTTCCTATAAATATCAATTGAGAAGTCTGTGACACAGGAAGCAGTGACTAAGGGATTCGTCATGGCTTAAACCAATTTGCTGGGAGCCAGAGGACCATGAGACAGGAAAACTTGGTGGACTGGCCTTGCATACCCATCTGTCTTTCTGCAGATGTCCAGATTCAAATGCTAAGTGGGATACTTAGGCAGTATTTGTAATAATAAATGCTGAAAATAAGCCTTAGTGTGCATCAGAGAGGGAATGGTTAAATAAACTGCAGCCATACCTATGCAGACATAAAGAAGAATAACATCAGGTCCTATGTGTTGATGCAGAATGATCTCCAGGACATATAGGTAGGTAAAAAACAAACAAACAAATAAAAAATAAAAAACCCCAAAACAAGATTCAGACCAGTATATTTTTATGCTCTCATTTATGTTAAAAATATATATTAGATTGAATGATATTACAATCCTGCTTTTGTAGGTAAAATATGTTTCAACAGTGGCAATTTCATATGGTTCTACATACACACACACACACACACACACACACACACACACACATATACCACACACACTAAAAGGGGATGCATCCTGGGCAGGTGACTGGGGACTAGAAGTCTGCGGTAAGAAGGACAGGGAATTTACTACCAAGAGCAAGTATCACTTTGTAAAATAAAAATAATAAAAAGAAAAACAAAATATACTTGACACATTCAAACTGAGGTTATGGCTTCTCCAATTTATGACAGTTTCTTGATCCAAATATTTAAAATTTGAGTCAGGTTTTCATTAAATTCTGGTGTGACAAATGGGGTATATTTACTTTTCTGTTTTGAGAACATTGAACAAAAAGGATCATTTAATCACTGTACTGGTGAGAACATGGCATGGATTGGAGATGGGAGCAGATGTTTAAAAATGGAAGGGGGGAAGGCAACACTCACACAGTTCTCTCTCTCCTTTCCGTATTCCTCTCCTGTGGTACAAACTTCTGTTGTTGTTCTTTTTTAATTTAAATTCATTTTATTTTCAGATGACCTACATGACATGTTCTTCTTAAAAGCAATGCCTCTGCTCCAAATAAATCAGGGTCAAAATAAATGAAGAGCTCAAGATACCATCAGCCCCATTTGTGCTGGTCCTGGTGTGTGGATGGAAAGCAGCAGCCAGATATGATGACAGGTGATAGATCTAAATTACAAAATTTGTTAACATTGTTCCATTTCTAAACCACCCTTAAAGAAAATCATATATGGGGTCACCCCATTCTCATGGTAGTCCAGCAGAGCAACCAGGCCGTCTGGATTCATGTTCTCACCAATAAAGAACTGGTAGTTTTTGAAATTAGCAAGGATGTGCTTCCTTTGTTCTATAGCCCCCGTCATAAAAGGCTCTACTCTTTCTGGTCTCTGTTCTTCAAGCTTCCCTTCCATTGGTTTCATGTAATCTCTGATGTAGTTCTTGTAGACTTCTTTAAGAAGCTGATTTCCTGCAAATGACGGTTCATGACCATATCACCAGTGATTACTATGCTTCCAGTACCTTCCCTCTGGGCCTTCAGCGGAGGCATTTCCACCAATAAGCGAGTCATCAATGTTACCCTCTGTCCTACTGACCATCTTCCCCTTCACCATCAGGCACAGGCCATCTGCGATCTCCTGGATCTTGTAGATGTCAGAGAACATCTCATCATGGCTGATGAGGTCACAGGTGATCATGATGGCAGTTGGAAAAGATAACAGAAGTGGTGGTAGCAGGGACCAGAACTCTGAGCAAGCGCCATGCCCAGTGGCACTGGGGAGGTGGGTGAAGGAGGGAGAGGAACCTCTGATTTTTTTAAAGAGATGATGCAATGTGACAGCAGATGTAGTAAGACTAACCACATTGGTCAAACAGACCTCCACCTCATTGGGTCAGAGAAAAAATATAGTTTAGATTCAGTGATTTTGTTAGATTATAAAGATGGCCAACTGTTGGGGTCAAAATGCCCGTGGCTCAATTTGTCAGTTATACAAATTCAGTTTTTGAGAATATTTGGGAATCAAAGAGGGGCTGTGATACTTTGACATAAACTAAAGTGATCTCAGAAGAATAGTTACCTCCATAGAGAATTCTAGCCCTAGAAAGAATATTATCTATGGTGGATTAATTACAGGAATGGCCCTCATTTGTGTATGTCTCCTTGTTGTGCCTTTGGGGTTTTGTCACACTGACTATAGGCTTGGTCATGTAACTTGCTTTGGGCAATGGGACAGTAGCAAATGTAATGTAAGCAGAGACATGAAAAGCATTCCAGTACTGGCCCTCCTCTCATTGCTCTTGAGATCCTGCTGAGCTGCCATGTTGAATTAGCCTGGTAAAGGTTGAGAGACTACACACATTGAGATGAGCCATCCCAGCTGAGTCATCTTACATCAGCCAGACCCCAGCAGACCTGGCAACTGACAGCAGACACATGAGTGTGCCCAGTCAACATAAACTGAATCCAGTCCAAATAGGCAGAATCACCCAGCTGAGCCCACCACAAACTGCCATTTCTTAGGATAATGACTAAACAAAGGATGGTTGTTTTGAGTCATTATATTTTGGACTAGTTTATAATGTAGCAATATCTATCTGGTATAATATCCTTGCTTTTTAATATTTGATATAAAAATATAAAAAATAATATACTTCTTTCTAATTAATCCAATCAACTCTTTTTTAAAAATTTTCTTTATTTATTGAATCAGTCTGTAGTGAGTTTCTTTCTGGACCAACAGTTCTTTTGAGACCCAATTTCAATGTCCACCAGTTCCTTATGTGTACATGTCAGCACTGACTTTTCAGTTCTGGATGGTGGACAAACGGTGGTAATGCAGGTCCGACTCCCTCTGGTTTGGTCTCGCCCGGACCCAGGGGCGTGGCCTCACCTGGACTCAGGGGCGTGCGGCCTCACCCGGATCCAGGGGCGTGCGGTCTCCCCTGGACCCAGGGGTGCACGGCCTCACCCGGGCCCAGGGGCGCGTGGCCTCTCCCGGACCCAGGGGCGTGGCCTCACCCGGACCCGGGACCCAGCCTCACCCGGACCTGGGGGTGCACGGCCTCACCCGGACCTGGGGGCGTGCGGCCTCACCCAGGCCCAGGACCCAGCCTCACCTGGACCCAGGGCCGCGTGGCCTCTCCTGGACCCAGGGGTGCGGCCTCACCTGGACCCAGGTCCCGGCCTCACCCGGACCCAGGGGTGCGTGGCCTCACCCGGACCCAGGGGTGTGCAGCCTCACCCGGATCCAGGGGCGCGTGGCCTCGCCTGGACCCAGGGCCCAGCGGGGCTTCGTCTTCTTGATCCCAATTCCTGTCAGTCAATTCCCTCTCAGCAATTCCTTCGGCCATTTTCTCAAAGTTCCGGGGCAGCTGCCGGGGAATTCGCTGGGCGGCAGGCTCGGCGAAGCTCCGGTGAGCCCGGTGCGTGGCAGCGGGCTGGTCCGAGGTCGCTGCGACGGTGCTGGGGTCTGCAGTGGCGGCCGGTCGCCGGGTGAGCACTCCTGGATCCGGGACCCAGCGGGGCCTCGTCTTCCCAGTCCCAACTCCGATCGGTCAATTCCTTCTCAGCAATTCCTCCGGCCATTTTCTCAAAGTTCCAGGGAAGCTGCCGGGAAGCTCCGGTGCGCCCGGTGCGTGGCGGCGGGCTGGTCCGAGGTCACTGTGACGGCGCTCGGGTCTGCAGCGGCAGCCGGTCGCCGGGCGTGCGCACCTGGCCGCTTCCGGGGCGCAGAGATTCTCAAAGGACTCGGAGGTCAGCAAGCACAGAGTCTCCCACCCCATGTCCCCCAGGGGCTCATCTGTCCATGCTCGGCAGCTGTCCCCTCAGCCGGAGACCGCCGGGGGAACCGCACTGAGCACGTTCTAGGCCGCCATTGTGTCGCCAGAGCCGTAGTTCTTAAAGTGTGATCTTTGGCTCACTGGCATCAGCATCATCCCGCGTCCCCCTCTCTTTTATTCTAGTTGTAGAGCATCCACTCAGCCAGCCCTCCGGTGGTTCTGGATGGTGTCTGCTCTGTTTTCCAGTTGTAGTTTCAAAATTGTTGTGGTAGGCAACAATCAGGCGTCTGCCCTATGCTGCCATCTTGGTCTCTCCTCCAATCAACTCTTGAATATCTGAATAAATGGAGAATAAGGACATGATGGAAAATCAAAATGCACTAACAACCCCAAATTCTAAAATCTGTTGAAAAACTTTTGGAGCTGGCTGGTGATGATGGTGGCACAACAATATGAATATACTTAATGCCACTGAAATGTACACTTAACAATAGTTGCAGTGGTAAAGTTTATGTTATATATATTTGACCACAATAAAGAAAACAAAAACAATTACATTATCTGTTACTAGCTTCAACTTGATTCTTCATTCTGGCCTGAATCAAGTAAAATAATAATAATAATAATAATAATAATAATAATAATAATAATAAAGGACTTCTGTGGGTCTGATTTTACCCATTGTCCCTCCTTTGCCATGGGTACTAATGAGCAGTGAAAGGGAAAAGGCAGCAGCTGTCGGGGAGGGGGAGAAACAAGAGATCTGGATAATCAGTTTCTGGTTAATGAGTGAACTAGCACCAGGGGTCTACCATAGGTGAACACTTTTCTCTCCTGCAGTCTTTTGATCAGCCTGAATCATAATCAGCTAAGACATGCTGTGGCTCCTCAGTTATGCACATTCAACGCTTACTTCAGCTGAATACTCCAAAGTAGTATGTGACCAACTCTAAAGATGTGTACTCTGCCTACTTCTAAAAATGAATTTGATGTGGTAGAAAGTCTACTATGGTAGAGATAGGAAGGGATGTTTGTATCAGGAGCTGGTGGTTAGATGCTTCTAGTACCCGCTATATTCCCATGGCCTACCATAGAGGTATCCTGAGGAGAGAGTCTGAACATGCCAATGGCTTTCTGTGTCTTTCTAGGTGGGCAGCCTAGAGGTGCTAGGGAGTAAATGCCCCCAGGAGTGACTTCTAACCCGTGAGGGACAGGAGATGGTGGACAGAGACTCAATTTCCTTGATCCTTAGTGGGACAGCTAGACATGGTTCGACACAGTCACTTGGAGGACCTCCGTTGCTCTTACTGATACCCACCTGTTTCTTGTCACACTTCCTGTTAGTTCTTCTTCCTTCCTTGAAGTGAAACAGGGAAGTGTTTCCTGGGATCACAAATAAGCCACTTGCATCCAATAATTCATTTCAGTGTCTGCTTTTGGAAGGAGGGAATCCCAATACAACAGAGTTACCACAACTGGTATTCAGTAGACTCCTAGCTTCTTAGCAGGTAGGCTAAGGAAAACACAAACCGTACTCATCAACAGAGCCAAGTCTGAACCATTAGTTATTAAGATAGCCTCCTTTTTCAATTAATCATCTTGGTGTTATAGGAACTTCTCACGCCTCCTCCAGGTCATTGCCTAGGAAATCCTAGTCTTCTAACTGGAATGACTCCCAACCGCCCCCCTCCCACCACCACCATTCCCTCTGCCCCTCTCCCCCTCCCAGGGTGAGGGCCCATTTTGGGCTCTAGAGCAGTTTGATAAGGGTTATTAAGGATGGAAGGGTGAAGAAGGGTCCTGAGAGAAGACCAGCTTTCTCAACAAGAATGGTGTGAGAAGTCTTGAGAAGGGTCCCTCCGAGTTCATCCCACAGAGTGATAAGCAGAGATACTGTATTTCCTTAGAGTTGTCTGTGGAACCCAAATGTACAAGTTAGGGTATTTTTGGCAGTTAAAAACATATCCTAAAGTGATGTGAAACTCCACTCATCAAGATGTGAAATCTCTGTCTCCTCCCCTAGAATTAAGGGCTCACCTTTGTGACTAAGCACGTGATGAACAGAATGTGATGAATGTAAGACTGTGTTACTTTTGAGGCTAGGTTAGAAAAGGCCTTGCCTTTTTCCTTGGTTTGTCTTGGAACATTCTCTCTGGGGCCTTAGGCTATCATGTAAGAGGGTTTGAGGTCTGACCTCACTACCCTGAGGCAATTAGATTGAGAGAGAGAGAGAGAGAGAGAGAAAGAGAGAGAGAGAGAGAGAGAGAGAGAGAGAGAGAGAGAGAGAGAGAAAGAAAATACTTGGGGAGCCCCAACTCTTCAAACCCCAGCTGTTGAGTCTTTTCAGCCCAGGAGCTAGACATAGAAGTAAAAACACTTTCAAAATGACCCTAGCCCCAGCCACCATCTGACTACAACATATGAAAGAATCTGCCCTCCTCCACCTCCCACCCAAACTACCCAGTTGAGCCAGATTTGTGAGCCAAGTCAATGCTCGTTTTTCTATTTAGTCACAATTTTAGGGTGGTAGTAGCGATTTTTAACCCGTGTGCCACAGAATTTTGAAAGCATGCAATACCTGACTATTTCGTCAGGGGCACTGACCTCTTTTCCCTTAGACTGTCAAATAAAAAAAATTACAGCATCCAACACAACAATAGCATCAAAATTATACCTATTTTTGGTCAGATCGGCAAAAAAATATGTTTTTTGATTAGCAGAAATTTAGTAATTAGTCTATGTGTGCCATGAAATGAAACTGGTTGAAAATCACTGCTAAATCATAATAGGTTTATTTGGTGGCAGGTAACATAATATCCAACTGAAATGTGGGGCTTTGTGTTTCACTGACATGAGGTCTGGAGGTAGGTTGTTCTGGGGTTTGTTAATTCAGCTGCTCTTTGAGGTTGGGGACCTGAATCAGAACATTTTGGCTTTCTCCTCATGATAGCAAGACAGCTGCTGCAAATCCAAATAGTGTTTTCTCACACAGGATCTAAAGGTGGGAAAGAAGGGACACTTTGCTCTCTGTGTCTTTCTTCTTATGAAAAACCTTTCCAAGCTCCCTTCTGTGGACTGTCCTTGGATCCCATTGGCTGTGACCTCATTACAAAGAGGGATGGGAGAGTGACTAGCTCATCATTTTAGTTTCTTAGTTGGGGGTGGGCTCTGCCTCCATGGAAAGAGGGTTGGGGATGGTCATTGATTAGATGACCAAAAGAGTTCTCTAAAAATGGGTTTCTAGATAACTGGAGTTCCCTTGCCAGGGGGAACCTTTATTTTATTTCAATCATAATGAACATCTTCCTAAAATATTCCAGGCTTACATTTCCTCCTGGTTCCTTTAACCACCTGGAACTCGCTCTGTTCTCATTTGAGGCACTGTTTCCAAATTGGAAGCAGCTGTTCATTCAACAGTAAGGGAAATATCCCAGTTGCTCCCTCATCCCCAGGCTGCTTTGTTGGCATGTCACTCAGGGTGACTCTGGTGTTTTCACCTTGACCTGGTTCTCAACTCTCTTCTTGGTTCCACGTCTTGATCTGTTTGGGTCCCAGCATTTGGTAGCACCCATGAGGGCACAGAACATGCTTTAAGGACATGCATCATGCGTTAGTTGTCTATTGCTGTGTAACAAATTACTCCCAAACATAGTGTTTTTAAAACAGCAAACATTTATTATCTTACAGTTTCCAAAGGCAAGGAATTTGGGAGAGGCTTGCCTGGGAGGTTCTAGCTCAGGGTCTCCCTATAAGAGTGCAGTCAAATGTTGGCTGCAGCCCTCTGAAGGTTTCCCTGGGGGGTGGAGTCGGGGGGACCAGAGTATCTGCTTCCAAGAGCTTACTCACGTGGCTGTTGGCTGGACTCAATTCTTTGCCTTTCCACGGGGCTGCCTCAGTTCCTCAAGGTGGCAGGTGGCTTCCCCCAGAGCAAGTGGCTCAAGAGAGAGGAGCAGAAACTAATATGTCTTTTATAACCTAGCCTAGCGGAGGCGACATACCATCACTTCTGCCATATTCTATTGGGTACACACACCAACCTTGATTTAGTGTGGGAGGAAGCATACAAGGGCATGATAACCAGGAGGGGAGGATCCACTGGGGCCATTTTGGAGGCTGACAGCCACACTTCATCAAAGTCTAACATTCTGAAGTCCCCTGTGCTGTTTTGAGGTTTTGTTCTGATTTTTCAAAAGAACATTCTATTGTTTTTCTCCCCCTTATACACTCTTTTTCTCTTTTTGATAACTTGGCTTTCACTCCCTCTATGTCACATGCTTCTTAAAGGTATTCATGATAGAATAGAAGATGCTGCTGGCACTTTGCCTGTATCCCCTGGAATACCTTTTAACCTTTTATGTCATGGGCTTCCCTTGTTTTGGGGTGCTTTGAACCCTTGCTCCAGGTGGAGATAACCCTGAGATATAACTTATACTTCCAAGTCCCCTGCAGGTCAGGCTCCTGCTGTCCTGGGCAGGACTTTGCCCTAAACCACACCTTTTCTTGGCTCCCCTTCTTTCTCATTCCAGCTCCTCTGAGCCCTTCAAGGTTTCTCTGGGAGAACTTTCTTGAGAAAACATTTGCTGAAGAATCCTCATCTCAGGGTCTGCTTCTGGGGAACCCACCCTGAGAGCTATCCTTGTTTTAGAAACTATGCATGTGTTCGCAAACTCAGTCTGAGAAAGAACAAGAGAGAATTTCCTTTTAAGATTTATCAAGAAGTTAAATTCAATAACAAAACTCATTCAAAATAGACCTACCTACAGTGTGCCCAAATGATAGAAAAATGTGCTGTGCATTTATTTTTCTGCTAAATCGCTCTGCACTCTCTGCTCTGCTTGAACTCCCAGGATCCTGAGAGCCTGTCTGATATCTGTGCTAACAATGCATTAGTAGGGTCATTAACTTTTGAAGGGCATTTACTAAATGGGCTCTTTTCTCTAGGAGTCTTCTTGGCTGCTCCCAAGTCTCTGTAAATATGAAAAGAGAGAAGTAAGCTGTCTTCCTTTTTTTGCAATTTCTAGTGTTTCTATAATGTTCATGAAACCTTTGTGAACTTTTTAAGAAGTAGAAACCACATAGATGCTCTGTTCATAGGTCACCAGCCAGACCTGCTGACTTGGCCCTACTTGTTAGTTTACAGCACTCTCCAGTCTGCAAAGACTCCCAATACCACTCCTCTAGTAACCACTGTTGACAGCAGGTGTGTATTTCAAATGTGGTATGCCCCAGTAGCCATATTTTCTGGAACTTCCTTTGGGACTCACAACCCCAAACTGAGATACATCCTTCGGCAATGAGACCTGCTTACCTGGAATACACATCTGTGCAGGAGCAGCCTCCGAGCAGAGACGTTTCCAAAAACACTGTTGACATTATTTCCATCACAGCTATTTTCTACAAAGGCCTCTGTGGGTTTTGAAGGATTGAAACAATGGCTTTTTATTTAGACCTACTGTGGGAACCCCGGTGTGTAAGCCTATTGAGGAACCCCTTTTTCCTCCCTCAGAATTGACTCTGTACTATTCTCCCACCCTCTGAAACCACTGTTCACAGACAGTACCAAATGCACTCAGTCTTTACTAATGCTTGTTTCTTCTCTTTGATGGTTTCAATAATATCTGGGCATTTAAGTTTCTACCCAGAGCATCCTTTTTGTTTGTTTGTTTCAACTGTCTTTTCCTTAAGATATATGCCTTTTCTTAGTGTCTTGTTCAAACCAAATCTCTTTGTTTTTTTCTTTTATTTTCTTTTACTATTTTTATTGAATTGGTGTTTTGTTTTCTTCAGGGGTCTCTTAGACCAAAATCAAGATTTTGACAGTTTATCCACAAAATAAAAGTTTACAGTCAAACCAACCTTTCCCCCCTACTTTTCATTTTTCTGTCAAGCCTGACAAAATAATCGGACTGGGTTAAGATCATCTGAAGACTCTGAAACAAGGAGGGTACAGGGAGTATAAATGGTGATGACGGAGACTTGACTTGGGTTGGTGAACACACAATACAGTGTACAGATGATGTGTTGTAGGATCGTGCACCTGAAACCTATGTAATTTTGTTAACCAGTGTCACCCCAATAAATTCAATAAAAAGGAAAAAAAGACTCTGAAATATTCTCACTGGATTTTTTCAAATTTAAATGGAAGACTCACTATCATTACAGGTGATTATGTGTAAAGAGGTCAGGCATTGCCAGCAGTAAAGAGCGATTTAAATAAACCGAAGAAAGACAAATGTCTCCTGCGTTGCAGAAATTTCCTTTCCTCTCTATGCCATAGTCTGCAACGAAGAGCTACATGTGCTCTGGCATCAGGGTGCATGATGCTATGGGCTTTCTATTTCTGATAGAAATCCATAATCTGTACCAATTTAAACCAACACAGGTGTTGATTCATGAAAAGAATTTTACACACGCACACACACACTCGCTCACTCTCTCTCACACACAGCTATTTTAGGGAAGGCTGCTTTCACAGAAACACACTGTCATTTGCCTATTCAAATTCACAAACATGCCACAAATCATTTTTCTTGGCTAATTACAGCTCAACCAGTGAGGAAGGAGTCTTGGAACCTCATGGAACTGGGGTGATGTTTCATATCCAAGGAGCTATCTTAGGTGGGTCCTTTTATTGAAAGGGAAGACATTTCCCAAGGGGGAGAATAATCATTTACTACTATGTGTAGGAAAAAATACCCGCAAAACGTGCCTTTCCCCATTTGGACTCATGCTGACGGAGGTGCTGCCGTTCTGTAGCTGCCTCGTTTGGATCATGTGCCTTCGGAGGTAGCTGTGGTGGGTGAAGGGAAAGACTGCAGAGCTGAGCATGGGCTTATCCTGAAAGCGTCATGCATCACTTCTGTGCACATGCTATTGGTTAGAACAAGTTACATTGCAAGGGAGGCTGGGAAGTGAAAGGGATTACATAGGTAATAGTAAAGTAATAAACTGCTCTGCCACAGAAACGAAACTCATGAGTTCAGAGAGACTTTCCAAGATCACATTGCCAGTAGGTGATAGAGAAAGCTCCATTTTCTTAAAAATAATTTAAAATCAGGTGGGTTTATTGCTATCATGGTTATTGGTATTATTTTAAAATTTTTTATAGTTTCATGTTTAAGAAATCCAAGATCTTGCTAAAAGTCTTGTGTAATAAGATTAAAATGTATATGGAGTTGACTTTTATTGTAACTATAAACCAGTGACCACTAACTTAAATGAAGCTTATGTGTGGACAGACAAGAAGAACAAACCAGACTGTCAGAAGAAATAAAGGAAGATGGAGAGTGAATTTGAAGACTATTTAATCGGCCAGGGGCATCTCCATTTTGTTTTGGAAACAGGCCAAGCAATTTACATTACAGAGCCCTGTCCAATTGCACATGATTTTGTCTATTGAATTATGGTTTGTTTCTGCACACCTTTTTTCTTTTCATGGTAACAGGGAGCTTGGGAGCTGCCCTTCCAGAAGGATCAGAGGCTATGGGTTATTATGTGTTCTGTGTGCTGCTAACCCTCTGGGACACGATTACGAAAGATAAAAATGCTTTCCTTGAGCTTTATTGTTCAAATAGGGAGGCTATACAAGTAGTAGTTCCTAAAGGGAGCACTTTTCATCCACACAGCTTATATTTGGCAAGTACATCAGGAAAGCTATGATTTGAAGCAGGGCAGGCAGCGTTTGTAGGAGACTAGTTGGGAAGCAGCCCTGGGCTCCCGATGCTTCACTCTTATGGACTGTAGCACCCGCCCTGCCTCCTGTCTGGCTGGTGACCTATGAACACACTTGCTATGGCTTCAGCACCTTCTCTGTTCTCTCGCCCAAAGGCGAGGGATCCACATTGACAAGATGCCACAAGTGCTGGAGATTCAGATGATTCAGCCCCTCTCCAGTTTTCAGTGATCACCTTTGAGAGAGGAGTGTGCTTGCTTCTCAATCATAAACCACCTTCTCAGATCCTACATAAGCAGAGCAGGCAGTTGGTGAGGGAGCCTGAAATCAGTGCAGCTTCAAAGTGGCATTTCTGTCCTTAATTCCCCTCATGCTCTCATCAGTTGAAGTGGGTGTCCTCTTTCTCACTGGGTGCTTGGGGTGGGGTTCTTACAATATCTTGAGAAAAAGAATTTTCTGAGATTTGCATGGGAGGATGAGAGATTTTTATTTGTGTGGAATTACATCTCTGGGTTTTCAAAGTCCCATTTCCCTTAATCTAGTCCTGGAAGACATGTAGCTGGGAATTCAGTAGAACTAGACACAAAGCCAGCATCCAGAGCTTCCATCCCATGTTGGAAATGGGTACCATACAGCATCAGGCTAGTTGCAGTCCATCATCTGTGTGGTCCACATGGCCGTGAGCCATGAGGGCAAATGCAGAAGTGTAAGAACCCCGCAGGCCAGGAGTCAACTGCAACATGCCAAGAAGCAAGAGCCCAAACTCCTTTGTTTAGACAGTGATGGCGAACCTATGACACGCGTGTCAGCACTGACACACGTAGCCATTTCTGTTGACACGCGGCCGCATGCCGAGGATGAAACATTTGCTGCTCCTGAGGATGAAACATTTGCGACTAGAGTCTTGGAGTTAGTTTTTTCCTCAAAGTGACACACTACCCGAGTTATGCTCAGTTTTTTGGCGAAGTTTGACACACCAAGCTCAAAAGGTTGCCCATCACTGGTTTAGGAGATTAAATATCACAGATCTTCCCACGCTTGCAGTGGCAATGCCTACTCTGGCCAATGACCTGTTCCCAAGTGTGACTGCCAGACAAGTACCTTCCCTATTTCACCCAGACTTTACTGGGCATGTATCTATCCTCCCCTGTCTAGTCCCTCCCCTCCGTGATCTATGGAGAATAGACCAGTGGATCCCTGGGGAGTGTTAAACTGTAGCTTCCTGGCAAAGCTGCACCAATGGCATACCTATAATATTTGGCCTTCCCTTTGCTCCTTTCTTGTTATTTATAACCAGGTTAATTACAATGATATTGATGCTATAAAGCAGAGAGATCACACAGGTACCTCATATATTACATTAAAAAGTTAAGTTAAATGTAATATAAAACCCTTTATTAAAATACTAGAGGCCCGATGCACGAAATTCATGCAGGAGTAGGCCTTCCTTCCCCCAGCTGCCTGCACCGGCTTCCCTCGCAGCCCCGGCTTCATCTGGAAGGTCATCCGGAAGGATGCCCGGAAGGACGTCCGGTCTAATTAGCATATTACACTTTTATTATTATAGATAATGTACATACAGAAAAGTACGCAATCAGCGAGTCTTTGCAGACCAAGTGCTCCAGAGTAACCAGAACCTAAATCAAGGATCAGACTGCTTGCCTCAAGATGCTCCCCGTTTGTTGTCTTCTTGTCATTACCCCCAGCCAGGGCAACCACAATCCCAACATCTCTCTCTGTAGAGCAGTTTTACCTGCCTTTGAATGTTTATAAATGGAATACTTTATACGTGTACTCTTTCCAGTTTTGCTTTTTTCATTTAGCATCAGGTTTGTGAGACTCATCTATGTAGTTGTAGTTCAATCACTTGGATGGCTCTATAGCATTCCACGGCAAACCTATTCCCCATTGGTTTATCCATTGTACTGTTGATGGGCACGTTGATGAATTAAAGTTTGACACTCTCATGAAGGATGCTGCTACGAGATGCATCTCTGTTGGATATCTAACTAGGTGTAAAATTGCCAAGAATGTGTATAGTTGGCTTTAGTAGAGACTGCTGGTTTTCCAAAGTGGTTTTAGAAATTGACACTAGCAGTGGGGTCAGGGTTCTTGCTGCTCCAGGTCTCAACACCTGGCATTTTCTGAGTTATATTTTTCTGGCTCTGAAGTAATATTCTCCAAAAAAACACAAAAAAACAAACACAACCAACAACAACAAAAAAAACAACAACAAGGATATAGCGGGCTTGGGGGTAAGAGTAATTTGATTTGGTTAATGTCCTGCAGAAGTATTCCACAACGTGTACACGGTTGCCCTGCCCCTAGCCCAGCAAAAGATGTTGATAGTGTGACAGTAATTATTTGTAAGCTCCAGCCACCCCTGCCTCCTTGAACGGCACAGCTGGTCCTGGGAAATCTTTCTAGAAGCAAATTTGTGCATACAACGGCAAGAATAGCCAATGGCAATGCTTCTGCAAGTGTGATCCCACCTCTTCCCCTCCCCACCCTTCCCCCTGAGAGGCTGACAATGAAGCTGACTTAGACGCCCATTTCCCAATAACTCGGCATCTCCACTACCTTCCCGACAGCCACAGGCTGCTCCCCTGGTGTGCACAGCACCCTGGCTCGCTTGCCAAGACAGTGCGCGGCAAAGCTTCCACATAATCATTTCCAAACATTAAAATGGCCCCATTGTCATTACAGCAGGGAGATTGAATTCGCCTCATCAAAGCGGAGTGTGACAGGTGACTCAATAGGACAGTGCCAAGCGCAGAGGCAAGAAGATTAGCAGGGCACTGATATCATTATTTCCGCCTATCACAGATTCGGCAGGGAGGCAATTGTAATTTCTGGGCTTATTAGTCTACATTCGGAGGGAAAAACCGAGTGATAAAACTCACGGTGACAGCTAGGCATTTGTGCAGCAAGTGCTGTCACGGTGACACTTAGAAAATGCCAATGTGGCTACGTCCTCATAATCCTCACTAATAGAGGTTAAAGCCGGGCACAAAGGCACCCTTATCAGTCATCAGTCCACTAATAACATTTGCATTTTTAAGTTTAACATAGTAAGTAAGGGAGTAAGTAGTTCTGTGCAGTTGGGACAATTAATTTCATGCTGGAATTAGAAAGCAAAGCCCAAATTTTCCTGCGGCTCCTATCTCTTCGATCGCCTGCAAGAATCCTCCAAGGAGAGAGATGAGTGAATGGTGTTAAGAACAATGTTACCGGCAGTGTCTATTGCCTGTGAAACCGTCGATAGGAGTACATCACTAAACTCCTGAAATTAGATTTCTGCCCCCCTCCAGTCAACAGACAGTGCAGCTCAAGGACTTAAAACCAACAAATGCAGCGGAAAATATCTTCACATGCTTAACATACTCCCGTCTTAGCGCTCTCGATTTTGCCATCCGGAGGTATATTAAATCACATAAGAAGGCTCCAAAGAGCTGGGGAGGGTAAGACAGTGTAACTGTTGGTGACGGAGATGGAGTGTCGCCTATTCTGAGGCCACTTCCCAGAAAAGCCTTCCTAGCCCAGCTAATTTACATAAACCTCCTGTAATTAATATGTTTCCATATCAGCATTTTTTCAGGGCACTGGCAACGAAAAAGAAAATTAAGAGATTCTTCTTGGAGATAATACCAGAACTACAGTTTCATGGCTAATATATATTCATGACTCAATGATTGAAAAAAAACCATCTAGCTGGGGGAAAATATTAGAATTCTAATCTTACTTTGTTGGGAAAATATTACAGGTGGCAAGCCGTTACTTTTTCACATTTAAATAAATAAAAGACCAATTAAGAAGACTATGTAATTCAATTCTTGAGTGAGTGCCACTGAATTCAATTTGTTTCAGGTCAATGAATATAATGCAAAGTTATTAACAAAAAGGTCAGGGGCTGTGTAGAAAGCATGCACACACGATACAACAGCGGTAATCAGCACACATTCCCAGTGTGCTGTTGTGCTGGCATATGGTGCAGAAAATCTTAACGGGATTAGATGTTAATAAATTGTCAAGTCTGCTTTTCCTCCCCTACCCCCTTTATTAAAAAGTCTTCAATGGACTGATCTCTCTCCATCTCTCCCCACTCCCCTTCCTTCGTCAGGCACTGAAGATTAAACATATAGAGGTTGGTTTAGAAAACCACACATATCAGTGAGCCAGGCTGAAGCGCGCACTTTGAGAATCCTCACTGCAGGGAGAGGTGTGTGAGTTAAGGAAACACGAGCCACCGTTCTGAGTTGAGGAATCCAATCTCCCAAGTTCACCAACCAATATTGGTTTATGAACTAAATTCCGTAGTTACTTTAGGGTTCAGTCTTTGTGTTGTGTAGTTCTATGGCTTCTGACAAATGTATAATGCCTTGTACCCACGATTAAACTACCATACAGAACACTTTTGCTGCCCTAACAATCTCTTTTGCTTCACCTATTCATCCCTCTCCTCATCTCTGAACCACTGATTTTTAAAGTTTCCCTATAGTTTTGCCTTTTCCAGAATGTCACATGGTTGCAATCATACAGGCCTTTCAGATTGGCTTCTTTTACTTAACAATGTGCATTTTAGTTTTCTCCTTGTCTTTTGTGGATTATTAGCTCACTAAAAAATTCCCGAATAATATTTTGTTGTCTGGGTGTACCACAGCTTTCTTATCTATTCACCCCCTGAAGGACATCTTGATTGCTTCCAAGTTTGGGCAATTATAAATACACCTGCTATAAACATACTAGTATATGTACAGGTTTTTGTGTGCACATCGTTTTCAACTCATTTGGGTAAAACCAAGGAGCATAATTGCTGGGTCATATGTTTAGTTTTGTCAGAAACCTTCCAACGGCCTTCTAAAGTGGCTGTATCATTTTGTATTCCCGCCAACAGTGAACGAGCATTCCTGTTGCTCCACATCCTCATTAGCATTTCGTGCTTTCAGTGTTTTGGATTTTGTCTTTCTAATAGGTGTGTAGTGGTATCTAGTTTTAATTTGCAACTTTCTAGTAACATGATGTTGAACAGCTTTTCAAATGCGTATTTGCCATCTGTACATTTTCTTTGATAAGGTTTTTTTTTTGTTCAGATCTCTTGCCCACTCTTTATCTGAGTTATTTGGTAGTTTTTTTTTTTTTTTTGTGGTTAAGTTTTAAGAGTTCTTTGTATGTTTTAGATACAAGTACTTGATCAGATAACTGTTTTGAAAAATACTTTCTTCTCATCTGTGGCTTGTCTTTTCATTCTCTTAATAGTATCTCTCACAGAGAAGTTCTTAATTTTATGACCTCCCACTTATTTTTTTAGATATATATATTTTTTATTACAGAGAGGAAGAGAGAGGGAGAGAGAGATAAAAACATCAATGAGGAGAGAGAATCATCGATTGGCTGCCTCCTGCATGCCCCTTACTGGGGATCGAGCCCGAAACCCAGGCATATGGGTTGACACTCAATCACTGAGCCACACCTGGTTGGGCTAAAGTACCACTTATTAATATTTTTTTCATGGATCATACTTTTCTCATTGTATCTAAAAAGTCATAGCCAGCCCTAGCTGATTGGCTTAGTGGATAGAGCATTGGCCTGCGGACTGAGGGTCCTGGGTTTGATTCTAGTCAGGGCACATGCCCGAGTTGCGGGCTTGATCCCCAGTAGGGGGCGTGCAGGAGGCAGCCAATCAATGATTCTCTCTCATAATTTATGTTTCTCTCTCCCTCCCTCCTCTCTGAAATCAATAAAAATATATTTAAATAATAAATAAAATAATGAATAATAAATAAATAAATAAATAAATAAATAAATAAATAAAATGTCATAGCTAAACCCAAGGTCACCTAGATTTTCTCCCATGTAATCTTCTAGAAGTTGTATAGTTTTTCATTTTCCATTTAGGTCTGTGATCCATTTTGAGTTGATTTTTCCAAAAGATGAATGAATGAGTGGTTTCATATTTACTACAGATTTGTTGGTTTTATATTAAACAGCAAATAAACAGGATCATTCTGCAGTAACGACTTGGAACTTTAAATAGTCTGGGTCCCCATGGTTCCCATCATGGAGACACTGATTTCTGACTCAGAACAAAGCACCCTCAGCTGGCAGGATACATTCAGGTGGGTGTTACAGTGTGCCCGAGGGAGCTGTTTGGAAGCTTAGATGTGTAACGGCTCATGGAGTGAAAAGCCTTGGGACAGAGGGGACTTGGCAGCCTTAATGACTGGGGATGCTTCTGATTCCATTATGTCAGGCTCAGCCCTGGACCAGAGTAGATTTCCACCTCTGTTCTAGAAACACACAATCATTGGCTTCCTTGAACTGAGAATCAGCTTTACTTAAAATAAAATGAAATTTATGGACACAGGATTATAGCTGCCCCAAGCTGCCAAAAATAGTGTTTGTAGAACTCAAATCCTTTAGACACTCTTCCAAATCCAAGTAGTAGGCTTTGCTTCTGATATTAGTGTTGGACCTATTACCCCATGCTCACTGTGTAGTGAAAAGATTCTCAAGCAATTTCTTGCTATATGGTAGGCATTTTCAGAAGTAAATGCCAAGAAACCATAAAGCAAATGAAAAATTATTATGGTTTCCCATGAGACTGCTGCAGATGGGTAAACTGAGGTTAATTACAAACAAAACAAAACACCTCAGTGACTTAGCCAAGAAATAATGATGAGATCTGAAGACACAGAATGTATGGAGTAGCCTTTTTGTGCCCTATACAACATCCCTGAAGCTTGCCTCTGATTTTAGTTGTGGTAGGTATCTCCTAAGCCATTTTAGTGTCCCACTTAAAGGACCCATTCCAAAGCTCCTCCTTCCTTGTGAGGGTTCTTAGAGCCATGTTCAGACACAGATGCTCCCAAGTAGGCTGAAACCAATGCTTCCAGGGGTAACCCTCAAACAATAACTGATGGGAGTTAAAAGATAAAATTCTCAACTTCTAGTCTTTGGAAGGAACAATACAGAAGTGCATGCTACATGATTTCCCAGCAGAACTGAGCCTCAGTTCCCAAAGTAGTGACAATCTTAATACACATTTTATTGGACTTTTCTATAAGACTACCCATTTCCTCCTTGGAATCACCTCCCAAATAAATTACCAGCACCCAAGTCCCTAACTCAGGCTATGCTTTTGCAGATTCCAAATTAGGCAGTATATAAATCTGTGTTCTTGTTTTTATTACCATATCATCTCAGACTAAATTCCCGCTACTTGGTAGAATCCAAAGGACATACTTTCTTTATTATATGCAGGTACTCATTGTTCTTTTACCTCAGTGTTCCAGGTAAAACTATCACATACTTATAAAGCTCTCAAAATTCAACTGGCTAAGACTGTATTCCATGAACATTCATGTGTCACATGAACCATGACCAATAGGGCACTGATTGGTACTATTAATGGGAATAGGCACTTGTTTAATGAGGTCCTGCTCTGTGTCATGCTCTTCTACTTTACATATTTGCTTAGAATATTTTCTTGCAATGTAGGCATTAACAATCCCTCATTATAGATGTTGTTGAGCCTTGTCCAGTGAATGAGTGGTAAAACAGGCATCCAATCCATATACACATGAATCCAAAGTCCATTCTTTCTGTGGGTCTAAAATTTTTGAGTTTACTCCACAGTTTTCTACAAACTTTCTGTGTCCTATTTGGTTTTCAATCAATTAGATCAGCTGGTCATTTGCTGTAGTAACTGCACACTAGAGAAAAGGAAATACTCAGACTTTTAGAGAGCGATTTGATATACTAGTAGATCTGAGTTGATAGCATACAAGGAGATACGTATAACAGCATTGTGGCCCCTTATTAGAATGGGATTTATGCAGAGAAGGTGACAAATTGAATTCTGTCCCAAGTCTACCTCACAGTGTTTTCAGTGGGTTTCCCAGTACTCATATACATAATCAGGATGGAGAGCCTTAGCAGCTGGAAAAATTCTTACACTAATTCCATGTTATGTAGATTAAGAGGCATCATAGAAGGGAGAATCAAGTGGAAGCCCTTGAAATCGTTCCTTCCCTATCCAGGTCAAGAAAGAATCATAAAACATCCCAGGAGGAATTGCATCACTTTCAAAGATTTTAAAAATGCAAAGGTGGTGGTCCCCATTATATCCTTATCTAATTCATCTGTCTGAGCTTTAGCAAAAATCAGATGGATTATGGCAGATGACAATGAACTACCATTAACTTAACCAAATGATAGCTCTAAGCATAGGTGCAATACTGAATGTGGTGTCTTTCTAGAAGAGGTAAATATAGCCTTTGGTCCTTGGTATGTATCTATTGCACTTGTGAATGCATTTTCAATCACCATCAGAAAGGAGCTTCTAAAGCAGTTCACTTATACATGGGAAGGACAGCAGTACACACTTCCACATAATATTCATCTTATTATTAATTTATTTTAACTGGAACTTGATAATTTTTTGTGAGTGAATGAATGGAAACACTGAACCCATAAAGTATCCAAATTTCTAGAACTCATCACTAGCTCTGCTCTTGTTCTCAAGATCTACTTGTCAATTTATCAGCTTAGCTTAAGAAAAAGGTAGAATTTCTCTCCAAAGTTCTTTCCTTATGGAGTAATTATGGTACAGGACATTTTTCTTTTCATTTTCTATTTTGACATAATTTTAGACTTAGAGAAAGTCTTAAGAGTGATATTAAAAATCTAAACCACAATAAGATATCACTTCAAACATACTAGGAAGGCTAGAAAATGAAGGAAAATGATAAGTGTTGGTGAGAATGTGAAGAAATTGGAACCCTCATACACTGTTGGTAGGACTGTGAAATGGGGCAGCCACTTTGGAAAATAGTCTGATAGTACCACAACAGGTTAAACATAAAGTTAGCATATGGCCCAGCAGTTCAACTCCTAGTGAACACCCAGGAGAAACAAAAACTTTGTTCACACCAAAAAATATGTATGAATGTTTATAACAGCATTCCTCACAATAGCCCCAAACTGGAAACAATCCTAATGCCCATTAACTGATGAATGGCTAAACAAAATGTGATATATCCATACATCAGAATATTTTTGGCAATAAAAAAAGTAAAGTATGGCCGAAACCGGTTTGGCTCAGTGGATAGAGCGTCGGCCTGCGGACTCAAGGGTCCCAGGTTCGATTCCGGTCAAGGGCATGTACCTTGGTTGCGGGCACATCCCCAGTAGCGGGTGTACAAGAGGCAGCTGATCGATGTTTCTCTCTCATTGATGTTTCTAACTCTCTATCCCTCTCTCTTCCTCTCTGTAAAAAAATCAATAAAATATATTTTAAAAAAAAAGTAAAGTACACACACTACAACATCATGCTAAGTGAAAGGAGCCAGTCACCAAGGACTACATATTGTATAATTCCATTTGTGTCAAATATCCAGAATAGGCAAGTCTATAGAGACAGAGAGTAAAAGTGTCTTTTGTGCTATTGACAGTTTTGAAGAGTATAAATCGGCTATTTTATAAAAAGTTCCTCAGTTTGAGTGTGTGTGATGTTTCCTAATGATTATACTGAGAGGACACATTTTGGGTAGAAAGACCCCAGAAGAGCTGTTGTATCCTTTTCAGTGCATCCTATTAAGAGGTGCATGATGTCAAGTTGTCCCATTACTGGCTGTGTTTTCTGCTCACTTGGTTAAGAAGTTGCCTAGCAGGCTTCTTCACTGTAAATTTACTATTTCCCTCTTGTAATGAATAAGTATCTTTCGGAGAGCTATTCTGAGGTTGTTTAAATAACCTTAGTGCGGTAGCTTCTTATCCAGGGTTTAGCTCTCTGTGGTTTCAGTTACCCATCATCAACTATGGTCTGAAAATATTAAATGAAAAATTACAGAAATAAACAATTCATAAATTTAAAATCTCATGCTGTCCTTCTTCATCCAACCCAGATGGGAATCATTCTTTTGTTCAGGGTATTTATGCTTATAGAGTACAGTAAAATATTTTGAGAGAGAGAGTACACATAAACTTAACTTTTGTTACAGAATATAATTATAATTGTTCTACTTTATTATTAGTTACTAGAGGCCCGGTGAACAAATTGGTGCTGATCAATTGGGGCTGATCAGGCTGGGCCAGCCAGGGAGGGGGGCCTTGGGCAGTTGGCTGGCCAGCCCTGCCCCCTGGTTGAACTCCCAGTCAAACTCTTGGTTGAGGGGACAATTTGCATATTAGCCTTTTATTAAATAGAATTGTTAATTTCTTACTGTGCCTAATTTATAAATTAAACTTTATTGTAGGTATGTACATATAGGAAAAAACAACATATATAAGATTTGGTACTATCTGCAGTTTCAGGCAAACTCTGGGGGTGTTGGGAAATATTCCCTATGGATAGGGGCAAACTATTGTATAGGCCATTTTGGTCTTGGAAGATATGTGACCTCTGAGTCCAATTAGAAGAGAGGGAAGCTGGTCTGTCACAAACTCTTCTACACCTGGTCCTTCTAGGAAGCAGGGCCAGTAGATTCTGCACCAACTTTAACCCTGCAGATGAGTCAAATAAACACAGCAAGAGGTCACCTCTCCTCAGACAAGGGCTGTGGGGGCTCAAGAAGTGGAAGACTGAGTCAACTTCCTGCCTCCTTTGCTGCTAAGCGCACGAAGAGCTTGCCCTATCTTCTTCCACCTCTCGGAATGTCAGCTGCTTAGAGTAACATCTGGTCTGTACTCAGTGCTCAAACAGTGTTAGCTCCAATGACGTTATCATTATCAGTAAAGGCGATTTGAGAGTATTTTAGACATTAAAGCTTTGCAACCAAGAAGAGGCAACAAAGGCAAAGCAAGGCTGCACCCCCCACAAGCTTGGAGTCAGCTGAGCTTCCTGAAAAACCAGAGGAGGAAGATGTGCCAGAACCTGGGTGGGAAAGGTAGCACCTATCTTGGTACTTGCATCTTTTGTTCTACATTTCCCAGCATTCAAAACACAAATGACTTATGATTTTCTGGGCTCTACTTTCCTGACCATCAAGGCTCCTCCTTGGCTTTCCAATCTAGTGTTCTTAGACCTTTAAAATGCCTTTATTCTCTGGCCAGTGCTCTTGGCCTTTGAGATGTCATTACCCTGTGGGTAGTGGCTGAGGTGCCTACACAATGGGAGAAGCAATCAAGAGTACACAGACTAACCGGGCTGACAACTCTGCGCACTCAACAAGTCCTCTCTGTGGACAATTAGGGCCAAAAGATAAATATTGACACATTAGACTATTTCCTCATCTATTTTCTCATGATTGTTGGGGCAATCTGATGGGGCAAAATTCGACTTTTCTGATAACGGATTCTAGGCTAATAGAAACAAATAAAGTAAAGGCTCTGTCCACAATGGGTTGGGCAGACCCATTGTGCAGAACTGCTAATCGGATTAGAGGGACTCCTAGCTCTATATGCAGCCACCAAACGCCGTTAAACATTTTCCACATCCGAAGGGTATGCATCATGGTAGTTTTCTTGCCTTTGAATCAAATGGAGACAAGCAAGCAAAGGCTTTCCATTGCGCCAAAGCCTGTTTCCCAGCAAACAAAGTGCAGGGATGAGAAAAGATACATGCCCAGCCCTTGCAATTAAGTGAACAGGCAGAGATTGGTTGTGGCCAACGGGTGGAAAGCAATTTTCATTCTTATAAACATATATTTTCCTAATTTTCTTTTTTTAAAAAACTGACAATGAAGGTGAGTAGAGGAAGTGTAAACATGCTTTGTGCATCTCTGAGAAAACTGGAAGTCTTGCGAAAGTCGTTCTTATCCAGCGTCCTGGGGGGCAATGCATCTTTCTGATTTTGCCAATTTATCTAGAAAATATTACAATTTAATCTGTGTTAATAAAAGACCAACAGAGTAGCGCCTGGGGTTTTATGTGTCTGGCTGGCTTCTATTAGCATTTAAATCTGCATCCATTACATTAGTCCCTTAAAATAAATACAAACATTTATGCGAGTGACAATTCGAGTTAGCCTTAGTCAGTCTTAAATAATGTCACTCAACTCGGCATTTGGACCGAAGCCTGTGAATCATGAGGTATATTTTTGCCTACAGTCTGATAATTTTCAAAGCTATTGGCAACCTGGGAATTTTCCTTCCTTATCACCAGGGCTCAGCTAACTTCACTAAGACTAATCAGGCTGGGAATCATTCATTCAAGGATTGCATGATCATGTTTTTCTTTAGCTGTGACAGCTGCCTCAGCCACATTAGCAATGCAGATTAGCCAGCCTAATAGGTTAATGCAGAACACGCGAAAATTAGGTTTAATCCCCAGTGAAATAATCTAACATTTTCACATTTCTTGATGTTGGGATAGAGACATTGCTGGTGACTCAATTAGGTGTAATATAGATCAAAGCAAATTTACCTTCTGGCTGAACCTTCCCAATAATTTAGACAGAAGAATATAGAAGGGCCCGTTACTAATTGGTGAATAGCTGTAGGAGAAACTGCATTAGGATTGCATAGGATGTGAGCAAGACTCTTCGGGCCCAGGACAGACAATTGATGTATTTTGCAAACATTCACATCTATCACTGCCATCCCTCCAAATGATGGTGCAGTGTGGCGCAGATGCAAATGCCTGGTACCTACCCATTCATTCTTAGGGCATAACTGTCATAGATGTAAACTACCCTCGCCCCACCTCCCCACCTTCTTCACGTCCAGACCAGGAGTATCACAATTGTGTTCTGAATGGGCCCACATTGTGAGGGGAACAGAAAGGGAACAGAAAGAGAACGAGAGGGTGTCTAATGTTTTCATTCTGGTGAATAGCATATCAAATACCCATCTCTTTTAATCATAAAGGGAAAGAAACAAAAAATTACATTCCCTCAGTTGCCAAATTATTTTTTGCTTTGACATCTTAATTCTTAATCCTTGTGTATGGTCAAATCAGTGTATTATAGGCAACCAATCAAGCAATTATTTCTAAATTATATTTGCCCAACTCACATTGATTGGCCATTCTTTTCTTATTGGGTTAGCTCATTAATTCTGAGCAGCTTGCTTATTATGCCTTCCACATCATTTTCCTTCCATGCCTATCTGCTCCAACCAGCCTGCTGATGTTTCAAGATGCCATACAGGGGGAAAAAAAAAAAAAAAGACCAGTGATCTACACATTGTCTCCTCTAGCAATTACAATTCACATTGCTGATTAACTTTGATGTAAAAACTAATGAGATAAGACAAGTTATCAAGGCGAGCCTGATCATCATTCCATTTATACAGCATTTGCCACCGGTGAATGACAAAAAACTAATGAAGACATATCTGACAGCAGGCTGAGCGGAGGCAGAGTTTCGGTTCCCCATCAGCAAGAGTGTGCTACCCTTCTACGGTCTATCTAAGACACGTCGGAATTAGCTTACTAATGAAAACACTTCATCTAAATGGACACATGTTTACATTAAAATAACTACATGATAAATAGATGGCAGAGATTTTATGCCTTCTTGAATCTAAACAACAAAGTAAAAATGTGTTCCAGTATTCACTAAATCATTCTGAGGAAAATTCAATTTAAGCTATTATACTTATCACGGAGCGAGCATCCCTGTTTATGGGTAACAAATGTTGGTTTTCAGAGGGCGGGGGAAGGGGTGCGATCTGGGGAGAACAGGAATGATTTACTTTGTTAAGATGGTAATGGGCAGATAAACAGAAGCACAATATTGGTAGAGCTAATGAACGCTATTCACACGGTAATAACTTTGCGATGAGGAGATCCACTAGAATGACATTTCCAGCTGTACATTTTTACAAGTTCTCTTCATTTTCTGAACGGAGACACTGGAGGTCTGCTTTCTGTCCACGTGTAAATAGAGTTCCACTGCTCTCTATATGTAACATGCATTATTTTAGAAGAATAAATCCAAAGCATTTCTCTGGATATGTTCATACATTTGTTTCCTAACAAATTAACAAAGACAGATATTGTGCAGGAATTGTACATTTTCTTTGGACAATTTTGGGGGCTGAGCATGAAATATTAAGAAAAAGCACACACGCTTTATGAAATTTGTTGAATAAAGTGGTTACATATTAGCTTTATAGACATTCAGAAGTATTCTTATGGTTAAAGGATTCTAATACATTTTTTGGTCTCCACAATATCTTTGTTACATTTAGCCTTATAAGTATGAAAGGAAGCAAAATACTGATTATTTTTACAGATAACACAGCTTTCCCAATGAGTTATTTTATTACTTTGATAAATCATTCCCAAAAACATAACAAAAGGAAAAATGTTTATTTTCCTAGAAAAATCTTTTTTCCCCTAGAACATAAGCAAGTGTATTTCCCTATAACATAAGCAACTGTTTTTCATACACTCAAATATCATGGGAAAAGCCAGAATAAAAAAAAAGCAAAATATAAAAATATTTTAAAGTCTTTTTTTTTAAAGGTGGTAGTTTTTGTTTTCTTTAGTCAAATATAATTTGAACTATTTTAAAGCAACTGTCCACAAATATCATCTTCACTTATATTTTTGGAATTAAAAAAGAAGCACATTAATAATTACCAGCATCTATTATCAAAATTTTTCCTCCCAGCCATCACAATAACAATAGCAAGAAAACAAAACAAAAAATTAACACAAACCTACATTTCTTGAGGGGCTGTACTAAAGAAATCTACTGCAACTGATGAAAGTTAATCGCAAGTACTGTTTTAAAGATGAAGGAACAAATTAGTACTCCAGCGAGGGATTACATTTAAAAGCTCTTCTCAGAAACGAAGATAAATCCTATATATTAGAAGACACTATAAATGTACTTGCGTAAGAGCTAGAAGCACAAGTGGAAAGTTGACCCCCAAGATGGTTTGATGATGGTGTGCTAAGTTTATAAAATTCTCCCGCAATAAAAGGAGCCTGGAAGTACAGTGCCCACTAAACACAGAAGCGATTGTCCTAGAAAACGGGTTTCCAATTTTGACTCAAGTGATAAAATTAAGCCCATGTGAACAAGGACTGACCGATTTCTTCTCTGGAACCCGCCTCCTTGCCCTCCCCCTGCTGGCTTCCCTTTAGCCCATCTCTCTCTTGAATTCTCTCCTGGTTATGTTTACCACTCAATTCTAATGTTAATTAGAGACATACACATCCGTGTTAGAAACCCACGTTTTCATTAGCACAGCCCACCCTGCTAAATAAAAAACCCAGGGGCGAGTCTGCGTGCAAGCCAACAATGTAGAGATGGCTGTATTTTTTAACACACACATATCTAACATTCTTTCCTCCCTAGTGTTAATTTTCCCTTTCTATGTGCTCTTATTATGTTATCTCTAACATGGGTAGTGGATCCCTTTTCAGCCTATTTCTTTAATCTATTTTAATAAATAATTACAGGCAGCTACAGAATTTATTCATTCCAGAGAGCTATCTCCTTCACATTTTTTTTTTTTTTCCCGGAGACGCAGCTCAAGGAGACATGGTGATAATCAGGGGGCCTGGAATCCCCTTCTACACAATGTCATTATGAGTTCCCATTTAAAAAGAAAAATGTATATTACACTTAAAAGCGATACAAGGTTAGCGACTCTTCCCCGGAATGCTTCACAACAAGGAACACTCTGGTTCCACATTCAGGAAAGAAGCTGGAGGAAAATGAAAGAAAATAAAACCACCTCAAAATATTTCAAATATATTAAACAAGCCCCTCATTTAGAGGGAAAAGGGAGTCATATCTTTTGTCTTTCCTACAATAGGAAATAATTACCTTTTCACTGAATTGTTTGAGAATTTTATTCCTAACCTTGTTAATCTACTTTATGTAGTATTTGGGCTTTATTTTTTTCTTTTACTAAAAACAAAAAGAGATCTTAGCCTATTTTTTACAATTTATTCCATGTTCCCTAGGATGTATTATAATTTTCAATGTGTGATTTAAATACTCACAAAATAGGGTTCCCCTCCCAGGACTGGAGTCCTGTTCATTATCCTTCATGACTCTCATACTACAAACTGCTTTTTACAGCTTAGCCAGTAGCTGATTTTTTTTTCTTCATTTCTTCAAAATGCCCCCATAGATGAGCACATGGGTACCTTTCACTGATCCACTTCATTTATTCAAAAGCAAGCTTTACCCCATCTTATTCAAGCCAACATTCAGAAGCGTCTGAAACAGAAAACTGACTTCATAGCTGTAGATGGGTTTGTAATATTTATCTTTGGAGAACTGAAAATAAATTCCTTTATTAAGCGTTTGCTTCCTTGAAGTGTATTGCTAAACAATTCCTTCAATATGTATGCTCCTTTCCAATAAATGATTTGATAAGGGGGGGGGGTGGAGGAGGGCTAGCCTTGTTTTGAATTTATATATATTTCAGCCTTGACTAATGTTTTATTTAAAACAGTTACGGTGCACCTTTTGATTTGAAGTTTAAAGTAAATAATATTTGTACATCTGAAACATACTCAAGACAAATGAAAAGCCTCTAGATGCTTTTGTGTGAGATGTTGAAGGGCTCTACAAACTTAAAAGGACAACCTCAATTAAGCTCATCTTCATCTTGAAAAAAGTAGCAACTGAAAGCTGAACATATTAGATAATACACACTTGCCAAAGAGCATTCTCTTAGCTATTTAAAAAAAAAATTTAAAGGACAAAAAAGAAAAGAAAAGAAAAGAAAAATATTCTTGATAACCAACCCAATGCTAGCACGAGTGTCGCTGGATGCTAATTTTGTTTGAAACTGTTCAACTAACTAGGAATAGATATCCATATTCAACAAAGACATAATTAATGGCAACATTTCCTTCAGCCTCAAGACATCACAACAAGCTGCAAAGTACAAAAAGATTTTTATGGGAACTAATTTAAGGACAAAGGGCTGACCTCTCGCATTTCATTAACGAACTGGAGGGAGGGAAGGAAGAGTGGCAGGGCTGGTACTAGTTCATTTCAAGCAGCCAATTTCAAAATGCAAATCGCTATCTGCAGATGTTGGAGGCTGATATAGATATTTTAAAATATCATGTGTTCAATTTAAGGACATCAGACATTTGAATTTTAAATAAAAATCAAAACCAATTTTGGGATTCATTTTTAGTCTGGGAATGAATGTATTCATGGTGCATTGGAGGTCTTTAGGTTAGCTATGTTTTCAAGTGTCTAAAACTATTCTTGTAAACCATTAATTTCATATATTATTTCCAAAACCTTTTAATGGAGAAGTTTCATTAAGCTACACATTATTTCTGATTATTGTACCAAGTGAGAAGTGGTGTATTTTGAGTATAGAGTTGAGCAGGATAAAAGCAACCCTCCAAATCAGACACCTGATTCATGGATGTATTCAAACACTATGTGCTCTGGACTCGACAGTTTGCTGTAGGTGGCACCTAAGATAAAATCTGAGAAGTCTGCATGCATTGGTCATGAAAAAAGTTAAATACATTAGTCCTTTTAGAATTCTGATCTCAGCTAACTTCATTTGGCTTTATTTTTATTGTTCTATGGCACTTTTTACTCTCTGACTTACTAGGTATTTTACTTACATTTCTGTCTGTTCCCACGCCCTCTCGCTAGAACATAAGCTTCAAGAGGATGAAGACTTTTCACTGCTCTATTCATTGCCAAATCCCCAGTGTGTCTAGTCCTGCGCTGTCCAGTCACGTAGTGACTATAACATGTGGCCATTTAATTGTAATTTAAAATTCACTAATATTAAACAAAATTTAAAATTCAGTTCCTCAGTCACACTAGCCACATTTTAAGTGTTCAATAATCACACAGGCTAGTGGCCCTCATATTGGACTGTGCAGACAGGATATTCCCTTGGTCCCAACAATTCTATTTGATTTTGCTGCTGTAACAGTGCCTGGCACATAGTAGGCACTTAATAAATATTTGTTGAAATTGAATTTGAAGACCTGGAAAAGGCTATTTCCAGGGATGAGACATCTGATACATTGTTCTCAGAGTCAAATGCTTAGATTGAGCGGGGAAAATGTGGTTTACCACAGAGCTCTCAGTTTGTTGTCATATATTATTTTATATATTCCACTAGAGGCCTGGTGCACAGATTTGTGCACCGATGGGGTCCCTCAGTCTGGCCTGCGCCCTCTCGCAATCTGGGACCCCTCAGGGGATGTGGGACTGCCGGTTTTGGCCCAATCCCCGCAGGCTGCCTGGGGATCCAGCCGAAACCAGCGGTCCAACATCCCCCGAGGGATGTAGTAGTGCGCGAAGCGGCAGGCGGCCAGGGAGGAGCCTGCGCCGCTCCACTCAGCTCATTTGGGCCCCGCTGTACCTGCTGCCACTTGTAAGCTTGCTGAGTGGTGCTCCTGCTGTGGGAGCACACTGACCACCAGGGGGCAGCTTCTGCATTGAATGTCTGCCCCCTGGTGGTCAGTGTGCATCTTAGCAACTGGTCATTTGGTCGTTCGGTTGTTCGGTTGCTTAGGCTTTTAGATAGATAGATAGATAGATAGATAGATAGATAGATAGATAGATAGATAGATCGATAGATCAGTGAAGGTAGATGTGTATTTTGTGTAAAAAAGATTATTCAATTCACTTTCTCACCTCTTCATAAAGGATATATGAGGCAGGTTAGGGGAGATATCGCCACTCCCATTTTTAGATGGGGAAGGAGAGCTCCACAGGATTAAGGCCTTACCAAAGGAGTCAGAGAAAATTTTGGAGATGCCTGTCATGGAATCACGCCTTCTTGCTCAGTCCAGAGTTTTCCTGATTGGTGCAGCCTTTGTCATGTGCACCCACAGATGTTTTGGGGAGGTACTAAATAAATGCATCATTGAATTGGAGTAAGCAATAATGTTTAAAATAATTACAACTGGCTTCCACTCATGAATTATCACCATCACCACCGCCATTTATTAAATTTGATTTTGTGGTGGGCGATGTGTGAGGATTTTACACATACTCTCTCATTTAACCTGACGATAGTCATGTGATGTAGATAACACTTTCCCAAATTTTCACTGGAGGAAATGAGGACTGTAAGGAGGGAGGAGGAAGATGCAAGGAAGCACTGCCTCCTCCCACCCTCAACCCCCATTTAGAAGAACTGCACTGAGGGGCTTTGACCAGAATTGGGGGAACTCTTAGCCCTTCCTGAATAAGTGATGAGGGTTTGCAGCCAAATTTACAACAGTTAATATTTTTCACTTCCTTTTATTTTAGGTCGTTTTGTCTGCCTTTCCTTTCATAGACAAGTGTATTCTATGGTACAATCAGACCTACTGATACTGGCACCTGCCAGTTCTTCCAACTGTGCCCCCACTGCTTGTCATGGAGGTAGGTTATCATGATGATGGGCAAACCTGAGTGGGGACAGTGGCACTTGCAATGGAAAGAGGGTTTTCGATTTATAGAACTCTTGACAAAATGTGTTCTCTCTGAACTAGGCTCAAACTGTCCATATTCCCTCATGCTAGAAGGCATTATAAGTACCATTAGATTTAATTAGTCTGTTTTCTCTGCCTTATCTTCACTACCCCACAAGAGCAATGATTATAAACATAGAGAAGGACAAAAATCAGGTGGGAACCCATCTATATATATAAAAGCCCAGTGACCATTATGGCAGAATGACCAGAACAACAGGTCGACCAGTTGCTATGATGCGCACTGACCACCAGGGGGCAGATGCTCAATGCAGGAGCTGCCCCCTGGTGGTTAGTGCGCTCCACGCTGCTCAGCCAGAAGCCAGGCTCATGGCTGGTGATCCGTGGCAGCACTACCAAGCGGCAGCAGCAGGGGCAGTGGCTGGGATGAGCGTGAGCCATGCGGTGCCCGGCCCTGGTTCTGGCTCCTCCCTGGCCGCCTGCCAGTTGGTGGATTGCTACATGGCTTCCGGCTTCCTGCCCACCCCTTTGTATACTATGTGTGCTTGGGGACGTGGCTTCAGCCTCCCCAGCCAATAGTACTGCAGTACAGCCAGAGAGTGGCAGGACACAGCCACCAGGGCTGGCTGGGCATTGATTTGGCCACATGACTGATGTCCATGTCCAGTTACACTGTTTACATTTGTAGGGAAGCAGGGCAGCCCACTCCTGCTGCTCGTGTCATCTTCTAGGCTAAGAAAGACGCACTGATCTCCATGTTTCTCCTCCCGTCTGGAATCAAAACCTCTTGAGGATGAATGATGCCAGTGATGGCCCAACGCACACTCGGTGTCACTGTCACAGACATTCTCAGTCATTACAGGCCGTTCCTCAGCCCACAGTCCACTGCCACTCCTCACCTGTCACCCCCGGAGGACCACCTTATGTTATCCTATTTGAAATGTGAGCAAAATCTCAAATGCCCCTCGACCTTTTTTTTTTTTTAATAGCTCCCTTGCCCTACCTTTCTTCCTCTAAAAACCTTGAATTTTAAAAGGATGTATTTGATTGATTTCGAAGAGGGAAATAGAGATAGAAACCTCAGTGATGATAGAGAATCATTGACCGGTTGCCTTCTGCACGTTCCAAACTGGGGATCAAAACCTCCCATGGCCACTCCCCCTAGCTGGCAGGCACTGATCGACAGCAAGGGAAGGGGTCGGGGAAGGCAGAGAGGCGGGGAACCTGATCAGCCCTGATTGCCGGCCAGGCCTAGGGACCCTACCCATGCACGAATTTTGTGCACTGGGCCTCT
Source organism: Eptesicus fuscus (assembly GCF_027574615.1). NCBI lineage: Eukaryota > Metazoa > Chordata > Mammalia > Chiroptera > Vespertilionidae > Eptesicus > Eptesicus fuscus. The sequence goes on from NC_072484.1 coordinate 14,595,385, forward strand.
AGTTTAGATATAATACCCTAAAGCAGTGATGGGCAACCTTTTGAGCTTGGTGTGTCAAACTTCGCCAAAAAACTGAGCATAACTCGGGTAGTGTGTCACTTTGAGGAAAAAACTAACTCCAAGACTCTAGTCGCAAATGTTTCATCCTCAGGAGCAGCAAATGTTTCATCCTCGGCATGTGGCCACGTGTCATCAGAAATGGCTACGTGTGTCAGTGCTGACATGTGTGTCATAGGTTCGCCATCACTGCCCTGTGTGTTATTTACTATCTGTCTTCCCTACTGGGATGTAAGCTCCTCAAGGGCAGAGATCTTTGTCTCTTTGGTTCTTAAATATTCCTCAAGTGCCTAGAACAGTGGCTGTCATATCCTAAGTACTCAGTAAACATTATTAAATGAGTGGATGAATGCTTTTTAAATTTCCCAGCTAAGCTGTGACTGGTAAGCTGTTCTGAAGTTCAGTCTTGAGTATCCCAACCCACACACTTGATGACTTATCTAGCATTTTGGATAGATATGGACTGAAAATGATACATAGATGGAAGGGTATTTTCTACTTATAGTCGAACAAAGGAAAGATTCTAGCAGCAAAAACAAAGGCTTGTGGGAACTGGGGATTCATGATTCTGGGGACCAAATCTCAGCTTTTGGAGATATTAGCCTTCAGGCTTGTTTCCAACTAAGGGAAGTAGGAAGCCTGAGATATGTTTGAAGACTCAAAGGACAAAGTACAAAGTACATGGACAAGTGAATGTGTCCACGTGCACACACAATAACTCTCCTATGGCCACATATTCTAAGCTAAAAATTAGGACAGCTGGTCGGTCATACTTGGTCAGCAACCAATTTCCAGGCTGCTTGAGTGTGAGTTACAGGCTGGGAGATAACATTTGAATTTCTAGGTTGTGTTAATGTTGGGAACAGAATTTTAAAATCAAGGCAATCTCAGAAAATTGGGGATATAAAGGTTTTGTAGGACCTATCCAATTTTGGGTTTATTTATACCTTGCTTATTTCAAGTAAACTTGTGACTTTGTAAATAGAGCAATTGACAAAACTTTTGCCAAGAGAAAATATAAATAAGTAATAAGTATAATTAATATAAAGTGTAGTGACCAACTGGTTAAAATGAAATAAAGCTAAAAAAATAAAAATTAAATTAAAAAGGTATCACAAGAGCAGGTTCAGTCCTGGAAACAGTTGTAAAATAAAAACTCAATTAGGAAAACAAAACAAAACAAAACAAATCTCAACCAAGTATCTAAAAGCTCATTTGTGGTTGTTTTGGGTGTTATTCTGAAGTACAAAGAATCCACTTTGGTTGAGGGTTTGACTGCTAGCTTAGTAAGCAAGTCTGTCACATGTTTCTGTCTCATTACACTTCGATTATCATCAAGGTTTTCTAAACTTCAGGTCACCCTCTCAAAGAATGCTTTCCCTTCACTCTGTGGAGGTGCTGGGTTGTCTGAAGGTGGTAGCTTTCACAGAATGGGTAACAGGGGGCTGAAGAGAATCTGGGGACACCAACAATTTTCATTCCGAAGTAGTCCACCGATGGCTGTCTACTGGAAATAGGAGAATTACCGGACAGCCTGTATGAGCCACAAGGGCCACACCTGACCCATTCCTTCAATTCTTTCATGTTTTGGCTGCATCCTGACTCAGTGAGGCCAGCCATCACCATGCCAAATTTTAACTCCCCAACCCACTTTGTATCTTTTCACTCTTTTATTCTTGGTGTGTTTTACCCTCTAAGACAGTGGTTCTCAACCTTTCTAATGCCGCGACCCTTTAATACAGTTCCTCATGTTGTGGTGACCCCCAACCATACAACTATTTTCGTTGCTACTTCATAACTGTAATTTTGTTACTGTTAGGAGTCCTAATATAAATATCTGTGTTTTCCGCAACCCACAGGTTGAGAACCGCTGCTGTAGAGCCTAAGACCATCGGAAAACACAGATATTTACATTACGATTCATTAACAGTAGCAAAATTACAGTTATGAAGTAGCAATGAAAATAATGTTATGGTTGGGGGTCACCACAACATGAGGAACTGTATTAAAGGGTCGCGGCATTAGAAAGGTTGAGGACCACTGCTCTAAGACATTATGTACTTTTCCCCTGTGTGATATTTACTGTCTGTCTTCCCTACGGGGATGTAAGCTCCTCAAGGGCAGAGATCTTTGTCTCTTTGGTTCTTAAATATACCTCAAGTGCCTAGAACAGTGGCTGGCATATCCTAAGTACTCGATAAACATTGTTAAATGAGTGGATGAATGCTTTTGAAATTTTCCAGCTAAGCTGTGACTGGTAAGCTGTTCGGAAGTTCACTCTTGGTCTCTCAGCCTCACTCTCTCTTATCCCTGTGTCTTTTCCTTTTATCTCAAAACAAGAAAACTCTGCAAAGTTATGCCTCTGAATCTCTCTGTCCTAGGCCACTCCCATCAGCTTCCTTCTCTCCCTTCCTTCCTGTTATTCAGTAGGCAATATTCAGCAATATTTGTAGGTCTGGTTTCTGATTTTGAAAGACATGATTTCTCCCCAGGGGCTGGAAGACGCTACTGGGTTTCAGTGATTAATACCATAGACTCATCACACTAGCGTTAGTCTGGGGCATGCTCATTGGTAAGACCCAATCTCAATGTGTCCTTCTTTGGCTCCACGAGGTGCTACCTTCTCTGTGGCTTACTTTGGTCCTCATCATAATCATCCTTTACCTCATGACCATTATTGAGTTCCCACTGAATATTTCAACAGGCGGTTTCCCCTTGCCCTCCTCCCTTGAGTGTGCTTCGTGAAAGCCTGAAACGATTTGGCTGTATTGGGAACTATTCCATGTCACAATCTTGTTCCTTTTCCTCAGCCATTTACACCCCTTCCTTTGGTCCTCAGCAGGGCAGGCTCTTGTATAGTAGCTTGAGCCAATCTTCAGCCCTAAGTAGCATTCTCATGCTCTCCCTTCCTTCCTATTAAGCTGCTGTCAATACTAGAGATGCCCACTAAACTCTTAGCAACCTCAAGAATTGCCCCTCACAGGGGTATCTGCATACTAAATAAGGTTGCTAGGAAAGGGCATTACTTACCACCCACATAAAGTTCTAAGGATGGCATTTTAGGCATTTCAGCAAGTGAGGCACCGGTGTTTGGTAAGTAAGGCTTTCCTACATCCTTAGTTCCCTATTTGGACCACCACCGCTCACGTTCAACATGGCACCACCCTACAGGTTAGCCTGTGACCTAGGAGGCATGGGCTAACTTCATATGCTCTGTTCTTAGGGAAAACAGAGGAAGAATGGCCAGCTGGCTTTATCAACAGGTGTTCTTTGCTGCCCCAAAGCACCCAGCTGGGTGCTCCCGATATGAGCTCCCAAATGTTTGTTGGTGGTGGATTCCCAAAGACCTCTTCTGACCAATGAGAATTCAAAGTGGCTAAAGCAGCCATCACATGGAGTTATTTTAAAACAATCAATTTCAATGTTTTACATCTATTCAAACACACATATACATCCCTGTCTACAAAAAGACAGTGTGTGCTCAGACCCATTAAAAAAGAAATCCCACAGAGAGCTGAGACAGATATTTTCCTTTTAGGCCTCAAAATGCAGGATTCATTTTAGCAACATAAATTCCCTTTTTCCCCTGCAAAGGCGTTTTAAGCCTATTCAACTGGGCTTCTTAATTGGTCAACCTGTACTCATCACCCAGTGGGGAAGCGGGTTCTCCTCTTGCCTCCAACAAAGCCAGGCCTCACCAAGAATGGTGACGGTCCAAGGTCTTGCCATGCTTGCCAGCTCCCCTGCCTCCATCATATGTCAATAGCCCCTGCAGATGTCTCAGGGCAAAATAAACGACTTCCAGATGTGAAGAAAAGAACTGAACGCATTCATGCAGAAGTGAAGGGGGCATTGTTTTCCCTATGTTGGGGTCTCTTGAAAGGTATCAATGAACAACAAATTCATTCTTAATATATCACAGGAACTCTAAAATGAAATATATTACCCAGCAAATAATTTCCTATTTTTCATGCTGAGAAACCCAAGCCTAATTTCTTGTTAAGTACCAAGGCTTACATTCTCCAGGAAAGCATTTGACTGCTTACCCACTAGTCTGATTTAATAGCGCATTATTCCAATTTAAATTTTAAAACAAATGCAAAGGTTTGAGGGAATGGCTTCATATGAATTTCATAAACCCCTATTCCTTTTTTAGGTCTGCTTTCTTCATTGGAGAAGGTCTGTAACCTTCTTGAAAATACTTTCAAAGAGGAAGTACCATTTGCGCATGTCATAAATAGATAATGTGATTTTCAGTGTTCAGGAGAAAAAGAAATGACTTCTTTTCCTCATGAGGTGCTACAATCTACAAGTTTTCATTTGAATATGTGAGATGATGATGATAATGTATGTGTATTTTGAAAGCATAAATCACGAGAATAACCATGAACCAAGACAGAATGAGACGAAGGCAGCCCCAATAAAATGTACCATGGTTTTGCACCAAAACCTTGGCTTATGATACATTTTCTCAATTGACAACAGTACAGCACCGGGATCTCTCTCATACACTTCCTCAGGGTGGGGCTACCATTGGAATTTGAAGGTTTTGTATTTCCTGTATCTAAACCAGGCAACTGAATTTAGGCTTAATTAGAAGCCCCTCAACAGGGACCCACTGTGTGCTACATTGTCAGTGTTGCTCGATCTTGTTTTCCACAAGATTAAGCAGAGGCATCTGAAAAGCCAAGTGAAATACTACCTTTTCAGTATTTCACTTACGACCGAATGGTACTTCATCTGACATGATCTGTTCATTACTTGCTTACTCCTCATGTCCCCACCTTCCATGGGAATGGAAACTCAGGGCTGTTGGGACTTCACTTTTTTCACAGCTGTGTCCCTAGTGCCTAAGTGGTTTCTGTGCCATCATAGGCATTTTATACCTTTCTAGAAGGAATGGATTAGGGCAGTTGAGACTCCTTCCTTATGGACATCTATCTGGAAAATCCAATTGTCTTTTGATAACACTAATGACTAATTGGTTGGCACAAATGCAACTAAATAATTTGGAAATATTGGCCATATTGGATAGGAGTGACGCATTCACTCATATCTATTTAATGGACTGGAGAGGAAATTAATGTCTTCTTACAAAGGAAATAATCGAAAGATAAGGTGGCAGAACCCTAGCAGATGTATGTCGGGTTATTAATATTTGAACGCTCATACAAATGAATGTTCTTTAAAACCAATTGGGCCCTTTAAAGAAAACAACCTCTATGTTCTGCAAATTAATTCTGATCACATCTTCAGGTCCATTTATAGCCAAGTTGAAAGTCCTCCCCTTCCGTCAGCTGTTGACTTTCTAAGTGTCCCAGGCAGCTGCGTGTCTGTCTGTGGCTCCCTGAGATGACTTGCCAAACTGAGCTTTCTTAAGACTGCTCACTTCTATGGGGTGCCCGACAAAGCCCCCACTCTTGGAAGCCTTGAGGCCCAGGCGTCCAGCCAGCCTGCGGCAGGAGTTTAGGGAGTCTCGAAGGCCTCTTTAAAACCATGTCACGCTTGTGTGATAACTGCTCCTCTGTGCTTATTTGAACTGTCCCTCCCAATTAGTGGTAATAAGTGACTCTGTAAAGATGAGCAAACACAGTGCCTTCATTAGTCTGCACCAGCTCTGCTCACCCCCTCCCAAGCCTGCATTCCCTGCCCTGTGCCAATCAGCCCCAGAAAATCCCCAGAGTATACCTCCAATAGCGCTTGGAGAAAGCTAAACACATCTTACTCGGAGTGAACAAGGACTGGCAAAAGGCAAATTAATGACAACCCATTTGAAGAGTTTGCTTGAAATTATTGTATTCTGCCCATCCACCGAAAAATTGATTACTCTCAGAGTAGGGGGAGAAATCCAAATCAATAAACTAAAGCAAAATGGTCAAAAGGCATGCACCACGTCCATTTATTTTCTCTATTTACCCTTCCTTGCTGGCCCCCTTTCCTGGTCTCCTCTCTTGCATCCCTCTGCCCCGTCTCCATCCACACACATTTTTTAAAGAAATGAGATATAATTTACAGGACAGGAGCTGCTTGGCCTTTTCAGATAAAGCACTAATAGCAGCCCAGGGAGAGCTGCGTGGCTACACATCTCCCCGATGAACTGGGCCTGTGAATACCTCCAGTCCCAATTTCACCTGAACAGAGTCTGGGGTGATGTGGGCAGTTTCCTCCCAGGGGACCAGGGAGATATGCAAATGAGGCATTTGACTCCGGATTCAAGCAAGGCACATAGTGTTAACCCCTCTGTTCCCTGAGCTGCTGCACAACAGGGACAAAAGTGTCCCCTTGCAGACAGGGAGGCAGGAGGCAGGAATAGCTTCTCTACACCTGTTTAAACTGCCCTGTGATCGTGGGGTGTCACCAGTGTCTCTGAATCTGGTCTTCATGGAAAAATGACAATGATGATCACAAATTTGAATTTTGGATCCCACCTCTCCCATTAAACAGCAGAGGGTCTCTAACTTTATTTCAGAATAAAATCCCTAATTCCTTCCTGCAATAACCTTCATGGTGCTTTATGGCCTTTTGCATCATCTTCCACCCCTTCAGGTATCTTAGACCCTGGCCAGTTCACCCTACCTGGCTCATGCCATTCCCTCAACTTGTATTTTCCAAAAATGTCCAATGCAATATTTTTGGCCTCACACCCTCCTTCTGAACTTTGCCACGCCCCTACTATTAGCTGGCATCCATTTCCCTTCCCCTTGAAACTGAGCACAAATGGATTGCTGGAAAAGCAACCCTGTGTGACTTCTGAGGCCAGGTGATAAAAGGCCACACAGCTCCCACCTCGCTCTGTCTGATTCCCCACGCTGGCCTTTGGAAACCCAACCACCATGTTGTGAGGAAGCCCAGGCCCCAGGGAGAGGCTACAGGTAAGTGTTCTGGCCACATCCCCAGCGGGGGTCTCAGTCGACAGCAACAAATGTGTTTGTGTGAGTAAATGAGCTGTTAGACGATTCTAGCCCCCACCCCTGGAGTCTTCCAGACACAGATCTTTTGGAGTAGAAGCAAGCAGTTCCTGTTGTGCCCTCTCTGAATTTCTCACCCATAGAATTCATGAGCAAATTAAAGGATTGTTTCATGCCAGTTAGTATTGGGGTCAACTTTTACGCAGTTGGGCAGCAAGCTTTTACTCAAAGGGGATGTGGGTGATCTCTGCTGCCTACCACACTGCTATTGGCCAAAGGCTTTAAAGTTACATTAGGGATCATAGCCCTCTAACCTTTTCTCATTTCAGAGAATGTGTCCAAGCACATCAATCAGGGGACTTGTATCAAAGACAGAAATATGGCAGTGCCCCCAATGTTACCAAGGGTTCCTATGTTGGTTAGGGTGCTTTGATTACAAACAACAGGAACAGATTCTAAATAACTTAGCAAAACATGCTGAGTAGGAAGGACAGGGACTCAAGCTTCCAGGGACCTAGGAGTTAAACATGTGTGGGCAGCGTCCTCATAGCACCATCCCAGGATAAATTGGTTCCATGAATTTCTTTGTTCTTTCACTTGGTACAAGAATCAAGTTCCCAAGAAAAATAGTCAGTTGGCCTAATGTGTGTCATGTGCCCAACCCCTGGGATGGTCAGTGTGGAGAGCGGCTACAGTATTTGGACAGGATCAAGCCTTGGACTAATGAGAGGGCACAGTCCTCTCATGGCCACGTGCAAGTCCCAGCTTGGAGGGCAGAGCTCTCCCAGCACAATTATAGCCAACAGCTATAGTTGTAAGCTTGAACCTATGGTCCGAACACGTGGCCCCACGTGCCTGAGTAATGTGGGCTTGATAGAGTTCAGGCACATGTAATTGAGTAGATTGAAACATTGTAAACATCTTGACCACGCCCTTACTTTGCCTCGTGGCATCGGCTATAAAATAAAGACACGGCTTGTAGTCCGTGGCGCTGTCGCTAGCTCTCCATCAGAGAGGCTCTCCATCAGAGAGGACAGCGTCCCACCGAGTCCCAGCTTTCATTCTCTTGTATGTCTTTTCTCAATCCTTCACTGCCCCCACTCAGGTTCACCCTTGGCCGTGCTGGCGCAGCACAGGTCAGGACATATTCACTGACATTCCTACCAAGAACACACTTGATGACAACGGTGAGAATGATCATCGCTAACCTGGATTCAGCAGTTAGTGTGTGCCAGGCACATAGATTCAGTCATTTAACACTCAGCAGGAGGCAGGTGTTGTTGTTGTTGTTATTATTATTATTATTATTATTATTATTATTTTATAGATGAGAAAACTAAAACTCAGAGAGGGTAAGTTACTTGCCCAAGGCCGCTCACCTGATAAGGGCTCAGAAACAGCAGTTTCATATCTTAGACTCTGAATTCCTACATCACAGATTCTCATAGGCCTTGTAACTGTAATGCTGATGCTCATAGCCATAGTTCCCCAAAGGCAAATCAAGGGGCTACTTACTTCAGAGAGAAGAATGGGTGCTGAGCCAGGAAAGAATGTCACTGTAGACCCTAATATCCAGCGAAGAAGAGGAGATTTGGGGATAAGATCTGAGTCCTCAGAGAGGTGAGTAACCATTAAACCCAAACCAACTAATTGCAGAGCGAGTACATGGTCTACCCAAAATGTGTGTTTCTTGGACATAGACTTTATTAAATAAAGTAAAAAGGGAATGCTGCTCACCTCATGGCCACAGGCATGAGAACTGTTGGTGGATTGGTGCCTGTGGCTGCCTGGGTCACCCACCCAACCTGACTCCTGTACACAGCTGGACTAGAGGCCCCCTGCTCTGAGCAAACCCCCTCACACTCCACGTCGAGGAGATCTCCATGCATATTGCTTTGCCTGCGTCCCTTTGTCCTCTGTATATGACCCTCCTATGCAACTAAACTGTCTTTCTTTCAATGGCCTTGAAAAGCACTTACAGGTAAAATCCTCCTTAAATAGACATAAAAAATACGTCCAGCATACAATTCAGTGAGACGTATAACAAGTGCTCGATGCATGTTTGTTGTTGATAATAAAAAGACAAGATGTTGGGAAAGTCATATTGTGATATGGGGTGTCTCACCCCCTCATTCTATAAAGCAATTTTACCCAGAAGGATTTTTCCAGTAGAAATTGCTGTTTTAAACCTGTGCTCATTCAGCTTAATCACAACGGGATTCAAGAATTTGTTCCAATCCAAATGAAAGGAAATTTTGTTTAAAAAATGATAATCTCATCTCTGTGTGCTCATGGCACCCTTAACACAGTACGTTTCCATGCTTGTTCTTGTTACAGAAGGACCAGATGTGGGAAATCCCAAGACGAGGCCCTCATTTGAATTGGTGTGAATATAATTCTGAGTGATTTTCTGATATTCCAAACAGTAGTCTTTTCATCAAAGACAAATGATAATGCTTTTTCAACACATATTTAATTTATTAGGAAGAAAGCTTTAAAACAGTTTAAGGATAGACATAATTTCACCCATCCGTTTTTCCTTTTCTTTGTTAAACTTTTTGGGAACCTGGCAAATGCTTTGTAATACCAAACATAAGCTCTGCCTTTGTAAATCAGACCAATGACCCACAACTATGAATATTCTTGCAGTGATCATGCCCATTCTGGCTACTGACTTATTCTTAGGTGTGATTGATAGGTAAACAAGCACATTCCCACCTCACTCAGGCTTAACTGGGCATGTGTCTAAACTACCTTTGTCCAGTTCATTCCCCCATCCATCAGCAGAGAACAGACTTGAAGAGTGTTAAATAAGCAAAACTATATAAATGGCATTCCTGTATTATCTACTCTTCCCTTTATTGGTTTCCTGTTAAATAATAACCAGATTATTACAACAGTATCAGTGTCAAAATTGAGTTTGAATGTAGGACACCCAGCTGGTGTCAGAGAATTGCTTGGTGGTGGGGGAAAAACACCCCACATATTGGAATTGGGTGTGCAAGCTTAGATACACTTGTAGGCACTCCCTAAAGTGGGCTCCAGGAGCCTGAGGGCAGTTCTCTGAGAAAGAGGTGAGGGTGAAGCCTCTTGTAAAGAAAAGCAGGGACCCACAAAAACAGTAAAAAGTTATCTAGGGGACCAATGTTGTCCCTCTCCATTCTTAAGGAGGAGAGAGAAGCTTGTATGAGGGGATGGGGATGGAGTGGAGGGGCTAAAGTGGGGAGTGTTCAGTGTAAGGTGTGCAGAGCTCTCTAAATCTTTCAGATATCCCACATTTGTTGGCAAAGTCTCAGTTGTTATCTATCAGATACTTAACCTGGGTCATAGAAAATGTTAATATTGGGAATTTGGCCCATGCTAAAATTCAGCAATGCATATGGTCATTTTCAAACTTGCTTTTCAATGGGCTCATTGTGTCAGCTCTAAGCAGGAAGGGCATCGTTCAGTTGGGTTGCACTGTGTTCCCAAAGATCTGCTGATGGCTGCGCAACCCAGATACAAAGCTCATTCTTCAACCGATGGAAATCACTCACTGCTGTTTTTGAGCACTCATCTGATACCTGCACCCTGTGTATCCTATCCCCTTTAACTGCCCTGTGGCTACCCACACCCCCAAACTCACCTATAGAGCTGGTCTGAATCATAAGAAACCACAAATAGTAGTAGCTTAAGGTACCAATGCATTACTATTTAAACTAGAATCTTAGCCTTCTATCCTAGGTTTTGAAGACTTTCTCACTTCCTTGATTGCCTATTCCAATAACCCTGCATTTCTTATGAGTGTCTGGTTCCATGCAACCTCACTCCTGGCACTATTTCCTGTTGTAGCAAATCGATTTGGTTACAAGGAACAGAGGCTCACTTGAGTCAGTTAGGAACAAGGGACTTTATTGTAATTTATTATAATGTAAAGCTGAACTTCAAATGATACCCAAAACTGCTAGGAGTTCTTAAACGCTCTTGAAATCCAGCTCTCTCCTCTGTTTTCCTCCTGTTGGTTGCTTCTCCTTGTTTATTTTCTCTGTGTTTTCCTTGATTTCATTAGTTTCTTTCTGCCTATCCATAGTTTCTGCTTTCTTATAACTTCAGTTAAAATTGGCAAATCATGGCCATCAATTTCCTGTTTCCACTGGTATCAGGAAAATTCCATTATTTTAGTGATACAAGCAGAGATTTGAAAAGTGCTTACGTGTTAAGGCTTGTCTTCTTTCGTTGCTCCTGGAACTCTTTGCACACCCTGTAAATGACTCCGAGTTAACCTCTGGAGGGGTACATAGGGTATAATCAAGGCATCTTTGCCAATGGCCTACTAACCTCCCGCCCTGTGAGTGATGCCATCCTAGACCACCCAGCACAGTTGAGGCCCTAGCTGACTGAAGTCACACAAGTGAACCCAGGTAAAAGCAGCTAAAGAGCCACACAGTTGAGCTTAGTGCAGATCATCAACCCACAGAATCATGAGCTAATTTATGACTGTTATTTTAAGTCACTAAGATTTGGAGCTATTTGTTATGTTGCAATAGCAAACTGATACACCAAGCAAGTCAATAATTAAGTCTAAATGTTAGTGGATATAATCCTCTTAAAGGGAATGGAAGCACATATTTGGGGGAAAAATAATACAACCGACCACTGAGTCTATATTTCATACCAGATAAGGTCATCCTTGGTGATAGAACTTGTATTTCATTTATTTAAGTCTCTCATCCTGCCATATCTGGCATTTAGTATGCGTGTTCAAATATTAGTGAATAAATGTATGTCACAAGGAAAAAGGATATTCTCTGCCTTTAAGCTGCCTATCATCTAGATACACATTCAAATAACAATCTCAGAAAGCTGAAAATAAGTGGTGCCAAAGAAACCACCAAGTTCTACCATGGCAGATAGCAAAGCAAATATTTCCATTTGGAAGTAGGGAAAGAAGAGAAAGAAATCCAGGGAGGCTTCTTGCAAGTTATAGAATATAAACTTGTCTTGAAGGATCAGTAGAATTTTAAAAAGAGCTGGTGAATTGTGTGAGAAACAAATTAAGATGCTAAAGTTACTGCTCCTGTTCAGAATAAGGCAAAAATCCTGACTTAATCGAAGCATGATATAAAGGGTTTTAAGACCAGAAAGGAAGAGTGTTGCTAGACTGACCTTTATTTTTTAAATATGTTTCGATTGATATTTTTTTTTTTTAGTGAGAGGAGTAAGGAGAGGAAGAGAGAGAGAGAAAGATCAATGCAAGAGAGAAACATTGATCAACTGCCTCCTGCATGTGCCCCAAGTGGGGATTGAACCCAAAACCTGGGCATGTGCCCTGACCAGGAATCAAACCAGTGACTCCTTGATGCATGGGATGACACTCAACCAATGGAGCCACACTGGCTAGGGCTGAGCTGTATTTTTAAAAATATATTTTTATTGATTTCAGAAAGGAAGGAAGAGGGAGAGAGAGTCAGAAACATCAATGATGAGAGAAAATCATTGATTAGCTGCCTCCTGCATGCTCCACATTGGCAATTGAGCCTGCAACCCAGGCATATGCCCTAACTGGAAATTGAACCATGACCCCCAGGTTCATAGGTCAATGCTCAACCACTGAACCATGCCAGCGGGGCAGGGCTGAGCTGTATTTTAAAACAATTCTTGAATTATCTGTGGAGTGGAATATTTGTAATCATTTGTAACAATTACTGTGGAGTAGAATATTTAATAATTAAAAAATTGTTTTTGAAAATGTTTAATGACACAGGTTGTGATTAAATGACAAAAAATATACAAATCTATATTCTAGCTTTTGTTAAAATTATACTATATAAATGTAACTATTTGTGAACTTTAAACCTCAAACTTTCATAGATATAATTAAGCCACTAATCAAAATGGTAATGGTTTGCTGGTAGTATAATTTTGCCAGCCATGCTTCTAAGTGTTTTGCATGCATTGTGTCATTTATTCAACATGACAAACCATGAGGGAAATGTAGCCAACAGGATGAATAAAACATGATTTGTGGGATGTAATCTTAAAGTAGCTTCATTTGTACCACTGCCCTTTGACATTTATTCCTCTGGACTCATTTCCATAGATGAAAATTAGAATGACTTTTGCATTTTTTTTGGCCACTGTCATTCAATAGAATGCTATATAGTCAATAATTAATATGTCTAGTCCAGTACATAATCAATGCTTTACACATGATTCCAGCCTGGATGAGTGAGCTCTGGGAGTAGGTGGGAAGAGTTGATTGGGGAGGAAGGGGTGAAAGAGGCAGGAAAGTTGCTATTTGAGCACAGGATAAAGTGGAGAGCAGATTTGACACTCTCTGGGTCAACAGGTGTTTAAAACTGACCCTTGTCCTCAGTGGCAATGTTGGTGGGTTCTCCCACTTCCCTACACATCTGTTGCCCTTGGTTCCCTTATTGCTGATGAAAGCATCTCTCTTCAGATGGTCACTTATGACTCCTTCCTTAGCCAAAGGCATCTAATGGTATTTCTACCTTTTTTAGCTGTGATCTTCCCGCCTCTCTAGATGACTCACAGGTAGCTTCTAGGATGATCCCATGAGGACTCTGTTTCATGGATGACCCATGAGAAGTACTTATGAATTTGTCCTTCCGGAAGACTCTGGGAGGGAAGGTCCTCAGTGCAGCCACCTGGGTTTGCCTCTGCCACCAGAACAGCTAACTTGTCCCTTACTATTTTAGGGTCCCCCAGGCTCAGGTCAGATTAGTCCATCATGTCTCCCTGACTACAGGAGACTCGTTATGCCCTCTGACTTCTCTATAAAGGCTGCTGCCTTGATTTGAGGTGAATGGGGGATCAGCCAACTGTTTTTCCACTGTGAGCTTGCAGGACCCAGAGCAGCAACTACTTTTCCAAAATTTCTCTCCTTCCTTCTCTAATAGCCTCTAAGTCTTTTATTTCACTTCCATGGGTGAACAATTAAGTCACATAACCAGTGTCAATTGCCTCCTTTGCCAAACCTGCATCCTGCTCTTGCAGTTCATTTGGAATGAGCATCAACTGTCTTGGGCTGAGAGCCATTTTAATATCTTGTTTTAAATGTGAGAATCCATGGTCAGAGAAGGATGAAATACTTTGTTGAAGGTAAGTGGTGGAAGTGGAATTTCACCCCGGACAAAGTGGCTTCAGATTTCAGACTCTAAATTCTTCTTAGGAAATGAACCATATGAGGAAAAAGACAAATCCGGGAATATATTCACCAACATGTTAAAGAGTAAAGGGAGTGATATTTATTTACTTCTATATATTTGTCTCTGTATTACATATTTTCCTAAATATATATATGTATATATATTTAAAATAAGAAAAGTTATGTTTTAGCAAAAGCATTCAGGGGCAGTTGATGTGATAAGAAGTTAGAAACTGTACTAGTAAATAAAGTGATATCAAAATAGTTAAGAAATAAGAGTATAACAATATCAGTTATAATAAAACTCCCTGAACACTTGCTGAGGGCCAAACCCTCTATTTATGTCATTCTCACTTGAGCCCCTCAATAGTACATGACACAGGTACTCCTATTATTCTCAATTTGTAGATGAGGACAGAAATTAACCAAGCCCTGTCTGATCTTCTCAATAGATTACAAATGCCTTGAGAGCAAGAACCAATCCCCTTCATATTTTTCTCTCAGTGCCTAGAACAGAGTTGGCACATTGTGTGTGCTCAGTGCATGTTTGCTGAACTAAAGAAGACAAAGTGATGAAAATTAGGGGTGAAATTGATGACAGTAACTATGTTGGAGGACCCTATGATGAAACCAGGCAGTTGGGTGTATGCTAGAATCAGAGATGGCTACTACCACATTCAACATCCAAATCCCACCACACCTCATACACACAAAAGAAGACTAAATAAAATTTTAAATTACTTGAGTGAGAATATTAGTAAATAGGAGCAAAGATAGTTTTGAAAAATGCATGATCTAAGGCTAATAGTGGGCCAAAAATTTGATCTGAATTTTGTGCTGATCAATGTAAAGAAAAAAAACTGAACCAGTCACGATTCATAATCTAATAAAAACTCAGACCCTAGCCAGCTTGGCTCAGTGGATAGATCATTGGCCTGCTGACTGAAGGGTCCTAGATCCCAGATTTGATTTCGGTCAAGGGCACATGCCCCTGTTGCAGGCTTGATTCCCAGAAGGGTGAGTGCAAGAAGCAGCCGATCAATGATTCTTTCTCATCATTGATGTTTCTTTCTCTCTCCCTGTCTCCCTTCCTCTCTGAAATAAATCCTATATAATAAAAGGGTAATATGCAAATTGACCCTAATGGAGGAACTACCGGTTGCTATGATGCACACTGACCACCAGGGGGCAGGCATTCACACAGGAGCTGCTGCCGGTGGTCAGTGCATTTCCACAGGGGGAGTGCTGCTCAGCCAGAAACTGGCTCATGCCTGGCCAGCGCAGAGGCGGTGGCAGGAGCCTCTCCCACCTCCGTGGCAGCGCTAAGGATGTCCGACTAATGGCTTAGGCCTGCTCCCTGCCGGGCTCCTGGGCTGCCAGAGGAATGTCTGACTGCCAGTTTAGGCCAGATTCCCTGGCGAGTGGGCCTAAGCCAGCAGTGGACATCCCCCAAGGGGTCCCAGACTACAAGAGGGTGCAGGCCAGGCTGAGGGACCACCTCCTCCCCCTGAGTGCACGAATTTTCATGCACCGGGCCTCTAGTAAAAATATATTTATACAACAACAAAACCTCAGAGTTCTTTAGGAGATTCCAAAAGAACTAAACATCTGGTACTGAAACTAGAAACGATTTCCCATCCCTGGCATTTTAGAGAACATCCCAACAATGTCCTTATAGCAGATATAAGCACAACTATTATGAAAGTTTTCCATGTGATTTCCTCCACAGTACATTCATAGAGTAATGCCAAAAACAACCTAACAGAAGCTGCTCTGGGAGAATGAAAACAATTCATTTCTAGGGCACAGCTCTCTGTCACCTGGGATTAATGCAGAGAGACATTTTAGAGAACTCTGGCATTGGATGGGTGGCACAACTTTCAGTCATTCCTCTGTAAATATTGTTTGTATTAATCAAGTCTTTCATAAATATTGAGAGGCAGGGAGTTCAAGGTTGCCTGGAGAGATTGGAATGTAGCTATTCATTATGTTGGCTAAATGCAGACTCTAGCAGTCAGTTTAACTGAGAGTGGCATAGTTAAGCTTCTAGGTAGTTTGACAAGCTTGACAAGGACACCTGTCTCTATTGTAGCAATCAATCATTTCCACAGTAATGTTGCATAGCAAGTCATCCCACAACCTATTGGCCTAAAATAATGATTTATTCTCAAAATATCCAAGGTAGCAGTTCTTAACTGTGTTTAGCTGAGTAACAGTTAGGGTTTAGCTATTCTCCACATCTCTCCTCCTTATTGTATCCGTGGATTAGCAGGGCATCTTGTCATAATATTGACATAAGTGTTAGGAGGCCAGGCTCACTTTTGCTTCCATCATGTCCATTAATCTTCCATTAGCCAAACCAAATCATTAGCCAAGCCCAACATTACTCGGGTGGAAAAGTGTACGCTGTTCATCATGAGGGGGAGGGGGGTCAATAATATTCACACTAAACAATAATCCAAACCATTATGTTCTCCTTAAAAAGTAATTTTGCCACATTGATGAGAACAGCTAAAATTAAAAAGATTGATAAAACTAAATGTTGGTGAGAAAGTGGAATCACTTGAACTCTTCTATACCTATTTGTGGGAATATAAAATGGTACAATCATTTTGGAAACAGTTTATAAAAGTTAAACTACCAGTCATTTGCTCCTAGAGATTAACCCCCCCAAAAAAAATATATATATGTATATATATATGTGTATATATATATATATATATATATATATATATATTTGCAGCATTGCATAATTATTATGCAACATTACTGTGGAAATGATTGATTGCTACAAAGACTTATACATGAATGTTCATAGCAGCTTTATTCATGATAGCGCCCAAATAGAAGCAACCCAAATATCCATCAGCAGGCAAATGGGTAATCAAATTGTGGGATAGTCAAACAATGAGATACTACTCAGTATTAAATGGAACAAACTCTTGATGCATGCAACAAAATGGATAATTCTCAAAAACATCAGGTTGAGCAAAAGGAGCTAGACACTAAGGAATACATATTTTATGACTATGTGTACATCCAGTTCAAGAACAGACCATACTAATTCAAAGTAATAGAAATTATATCTATGGTTGCCTTTGACTAGAAAGGGAATGAGGGAACTCTTCGGGATATGGAAAATGTTCTATATCGTGTATGGGATGCTGGTTGTGTGGGTGTATACACATGTCAATACTCATTGAATTATTCACTTAAAATTATGTATTTCATGGTATGTGAATTTACCTCATTTAAAAAGAAAAACCTGGTATTTGGGGCTTGGTATGGCACATCCCGAAGATTGGACTACCAAGCCACATTTTTAAAGTCATCAAGCCTGGCTAACCCAGTGTTAATGTCTGCCACAAACTCCTCACAAACAATGGTTGGTCTATCTTGAGTATGTTCTACTCTTCTAAGAAAACTGCTAGAAATTGCCCATTCAGGCAGCTGTCTTACCGTGGGATTCTGGGAACGCTGAGCCTGAGACAAGGACTTGAATGCAGGTGATTTACCTGGGAGGTGAGCCCAGGACGTAGGAATGAGGAAGCAGAAAGAGTGAGCTGGGGAAAGAGGGACGGTCAGCCCCGTGAGCCCATGCTGGAGGCAGCTGGGCCTTGATTTCACAGGGAGCTGTGAGCAGGACATGGAGTTCCTCCCAGAATTATCCAGAAAGGAAGAGGAGCTGAGGCTCTGCCACCAACTCCTGTTGCATTGGTTGGGGTGTTCTGAATTTGAGCTGAGCTTTCCTAACATTTAGAGAAGGATCCAAGGCAGAAAACCAGAGAGCCATAGACCGTGCTCTTGAAGGTGAAACGCCGTCTTTGTGACTCTGAGCTCACCATGGGATGGTCCACCTCCGCAGCAGCGGGCATGGAGGTGGGCTGGGGGCTGCGATGCCGGCCACTAAAAGTGTCTGCCCAGTCACTGCATTGCTTGATTTGCTGCAACGAGCTAACAGGTGAATTTGGGGGCTCTGCTAAGCCCAGATGACAATGCTGGTTTTAGAATCATTGATCTGCAGCTCTTGCTTTCAGAACTAATTATCCAATAGGAGCAGTTTCCTGTTATGGCCTCTATGACAATATAATCTTAACATGGACATATAACAGAATACTTATCATTCTGTTATTTATTAGATGGTAAGTAAGCAAGAATCTAGTTCACCCATAGGTAGCATTCAGTCGTTCAATGCATAAACTCAATAGACAGTGGACAATGAGGAAGAGGGTGGAGGGGGAGGAAGAAGAGAGAAAACACATCTACAGTAAAACCTCTATATAATGGACTAATTCGGGTCAGGAGGTGTCTGTTAAAGCCGAAAGTTCATTATATAATAAAGTAGGTTTTCCCATGGGTATGTTAAAAAATTGACAAAATAGTTTACTTGGTTTTTACTTATGTAGACATGTTTGTGTAATTAAAATTAAGTAGGTATGAAAAGTTCAATTTCACAGAAGTTTTTCTATGTGTATTACTGTAATTTTAAAATTTTAATGAATAGGTCTAGTATATGCATAGTAGAAGATTATAAAAATGTAGGCAGAATGAGAAAGCAATACTCTGTATAAAACATAAAAGAGTATGTGGTGTTTGTGAAATGCAATAAAATGGCAAGTGGATTCTGGTGGGAATGTTAACTGATACAACCCTTTGAAAACTGTTTGGCAATATATACTAAAAATGAACATACACATACCCTACAACACAAATTACACTCCTTGACATATAATAACTCAAGAAAAGTTATTCATTTGTTCACCAAAAGGCATGTACAAAAAGATTCAGAGCAGCTTTATTCATAATAACCCAATTCAACTTGTCCATCAACAGGAGAGTGTATAAACAAATTAGGGCGTACCCATACAATGGAATACAACACAGCAATGAGAATAAGTAAGCTATTGCAGCACACAGCAATATAGATGAACCTCATAAGCATAATGTTGAGCAAAAATAACTGGGTAAAGAAGAGTAGATGATCTATGATTGCATTTATATAAGATGTTTCAACACAGATGAAACTAATGCTCTGCTGTGTGAAAGGTCAGGGTAATAATTTTTCTTGGTGAGCAGATGGTACAGTTTGGGTGTGGAGAAGGAGGTTTGTAGGGGCTAAGTGCTGAGTACTTGGTACGTTCACTCTGTGCACTTTTCTCCATCTGTTAAACCACTTCAATGTTTACCAAAAAAGCTAGTGGAATTTCTTTATCCTGCTTTTAAATACACACACATATGATCTTCATAAAGCATCTTTTGTATGACTGCAAAACATGCTGGAAATGATAAAATAAAGCATACATGTTAATATCTTCTAACTTCAAATTTTCACAAAAGAATGACAAATGAAAGTTAAGAAATGTACCTGTCTTCAAAATTCAACTGTTACTAGTACATTACACTCTGGTTTACTACCAAGTCTCAGGATAATCCAGCAGAATTTTTTTACCCCAGTATATGTTATAATCTTTTGTTTCCTCTTAAAAAGAACCAACTTTATAATATAAGGATATTTAGAAGCTGTACCAGAGAGGAATCTCAGATTGGCTTTGCTAAGAGCTTGACTGACATTATCCTGGAGGTTTGCAAAGCAATGCCATCTACCATAAAAATAAAAAGGAGTTTTTATATTCACTCCTTTAACAAGGATTTTGATGGTAAAATAGACAATTTTTGAAAACTCAAATCAAACAAATTTTCCATTTCTCAAGACCAACAGGCCTGCCTTTTCTTCCCTCACCACATCCCAACAATTACCTGCTTTAGACCATACTGAGTATCTAGGTAAGGTGTGCCAAAACATGAGCCACATAGAGGTTTGAGAAGGAACCACTGGCTAATAATGTTTGCTTCTGAAACATTTTCTTCGCGCTAGCTGTGACTATCTGACGCTCAGAGGGCAGAAAGCTCTGTTAAATGAATAAAATATCTAAACTATGATTCTTTGCAACAAGAAAAACCAGTATGCATCCCACAAAAATGAAATGTCTTCGGTTTGTAAATATGAAAATTTAGGGAGGTTGGAGAGACAATCTTCTAAAAACCTGGTAGGAAAAATTAGATGAATCTCCAGAATGAAAATGTAAAAAATATAAATACAGTAAAACAAAAGGGAACTAGCTGGGGTATAGTGAGGAGTGTCTCGTCACAAGCTGAGTATGGCAAATCTTTGTAATGGAGCTGAAATGTTTGGTCCAAAGTGTTTCTCCTTGGTGTTCCTCGGTGTTGTAACTGTCAAGGCTCTTACGCCCGGGGGCTGACCTTATCAGAGTCTCTAAATCACCTGTGTGGTTCAGTCTTCTTACTCCTGACAGATGAAAAAATGCACAGTTTATGTTAATCCAGGTGACTTTACCTGATGAAGGCTGCAAGCTAGTTAGTGCTCAGCAGAGTGTGGAGTGAAGCTTGAGGGTTACAATCAAAGGGACTTTCCTTCCACATTCCTTCTACCACCCTAAACACTCCAGGCTTTTTATGTTTTAAATATATTTTTATTGATTTCAGAGAGGAAGGGAGAGGGAGAGAGAGATAGAAACATCAATGATGAGAGAGACTCATTGATCAGCTGCCTCCTGCATGCCTCCCACTGGGAGTCAAGCCCACAACCCAGGCATGTGTCCTTGACCAGAATCGAACCCTGGACCTTTCAGTCTGTAGGCCGACACTCTATCCACTGAGCCAAGCTGCCACTCCAGGCTTTTTTAATGTATGGCCCTAAGTAGGTTCCTGGTGAGGACCCGGATTTGTTTTACAAATGGTGCTTTGACAATCAATTCTGAGGCTTTTACAAGACATTTCTTTGGTCATGTTTTTAGAAAAATACTTTTTTTCTCTTTATTGAGTAAAATGTACATAAGGAAAAGGACAAATAGCCCTGTATTGGCTGGATGAATTTGTACAAAATGAACACTTCATGTGACTAACATCCAGTCAAGAAATAAAACATGACCACCCCCAAAATGCCCCCTTGTATCCCCTCCCAGTCATTAACCCCGACCAAGGGTAACTGCTATCCTGATTCCTAAGCCTGCAGAGAGTTTTGCCTGTTTTGAACCCTAAGTGGAAACATACAGTATGTGTTCTTTTGTGTCAGCCACCTTTCTGTCAGCATCGCATTCGTGAGGCTCAGCCATGTGGCCATGAATAGTAGTCCTTTGTTCTCACTGCTCTGGAGTCTCCGGTGTGTGAATATGCCTCCATCTGTCCTCCTGTTGACGGGAGTGCGGGCGATTCCCACTTTGGGGCTATTATGAAGTAGTGCTGCTATTATGACCAGACTAGGCATGTCTGTTGGTGAACATACGACACACTTCTGAAAGGAACATCCTAAATGTTCAAGTCTTGACTGGAGTGAAATAAAGACCCCTGGGAGTCTGGGTGTGTAGAGGTCAAAATTGTAATTTCTGAGCCCAGCTGGTTCGGTTTGAGTCTTGGATGTGCCGTCTGCTGGGCATTTTACCGAACCACCCCACGCCTCAGTTTTTATATCTGTAATAGGGGGTGACAGTAAGAGCTGGCTCAGAGCCTTGTAGGAGGGATTGGATGAGTTAGTGCCAGAGAAGGCTTGACACATCCAAGCGCTAGGTGAGAATTCTCCAACATTGTCATGATGCTGCCAACTTGAACTCTAATTCTTCTGTGTGGCCTTGTCGTGGTGTAAAGTAAGAGGACTGGAAAGGCCCGCAGTCGCATCCTGCCTCTCAGACTCGGCCTGGCACAGTGAGGACTTGCCCACGTGGGCGCCAGCCTGTGGAAGACATCCAAGCTCCAATCTCACCGCCTGGCATCACATCTGGGACCTGGCTGCCTCCCCCGCCTGCTCACCCACCCCTCCTCTGCCTGCTGCTGCTGCTGCTTCGTACCCTTTTAATGTTCTCCTAATTCCTTACCCACTGGGGATGTTTATACCCTGCATAGAATACAGATTCTTTCCGGCATGACGCCATTAGCAGGAACAAACCTATAATAGCTGACAGCTTAAAACAGCCCAGCGGCCTGAATAAGGGGCCACCGCACAGGCCAGACAAAAAGGCGGCAGTCTTATAAAATATAGTTTTATTTGAATAAGATCGGTCCACATGGGATTAATTAAATACATCCATAGTGAGTGAAAGGATGCGTGTTGGTGGATTTGCTCACCCGCCTTTCCTATTGCAGCTCTGGAAGGTTTAGCTTCTACTGCTTTTGTCTGCATGGGATTAAGAAGGAGGAGGTTAGACGGGGTTATTAAAAGAAAAAAGAGCATTCCTAGTGACCTAACTCCCTTCAGCATCTTTATCATGTACTGGGATGCACAAATCCCCATTTGGGACAATAATGCAAATGAGTTTTACTGGAGAATAAAAACATTTGAGAGAAAAAAACATGAGTTTGTCATACAATATCACTGCAATTCATAATGCTCATACTTTTAAAAAATGACATTCTATTATGGCGTTTTATTTCCTGTCCCGGTGGGCAGCCAACCATGCATAGCAATTCAGGATTCAAATACTGTACAAGGATATACAGTAACTATGGTTCTCTGAGGATTTGAGCAAATGTCAGAAAACCAAGCCCCAAGACAAATTTATTAGTTGGTGCTGATATCTAACAATTTTACATAGATGCTGATAAGGCCATTTGGGAATCCCTTTTGCCATTCATTAAGTGATTTAGAGGTCCCTACAGAAATTTCCTTCTCTGCTACATTTCACAAAATAACACAGCCCTCCTCCCGCAATAGCAAACCATGCAAAGCCAGCAGCACTCATTATTTACTCTTGGCAATGGACATATTTTTCTTTAAAAGCTTATTTCTATAAGAAATAAGACACAGAGATAGAGGGATTTCTCATGAAATCTGCCAAAGCCAGAATGAGAGATGTGAACACAATTTTAAAATTTCAGTACAGAGCTAAAAAAAAAATTGTTGTCTTTCAGACTTAACTCTTTCCCCCAGGTCAGGCTTCCAGCATAATCCCTAGGGTTGCACCAGACCTTGAGATGAGGATTCATGTGTACATGACTTATTTAAGAACTAGAGGCCTGGTGCATGACACTTGTGCACTGGGGGGTGGGGAGTCCTTCAGCCTGGCCTGCGCCCTCTTGGGCCTAAGCTGGCAGTCGGACATCCCCCAAAGTGTCCTTAGCGCTGCCTAGGAGGTGGGAGAGGCTCCAGTCACCACCGCTGCGCTCACCAGCTGTGAGCTCGGCTAATGGCTGAGCAGTGCTCCCCCTGTGGGAGCGCACTGACCACCAAGGGGAAGCTCCTGCATTGAGCATCTGCCCCTGGTGGTCAGTGTGCATTATAGCAACTGGTTGTTCGGCCATTCAGTCTATTTGCATATTAGGGTTTTATTATATAGGATGTGCTTCCAAGGGAAACAAGTAAGGAATGAGGAAGCAGGACAGCCAAAGGAATCAGCTGAACAGGGATAAGATTTCGGGTCAGGTTCCAGCCTCAACCTGGTCTACAAGGGAACTCTGGCACTTCAGCTATCTGGGTATAGAGGCAAATTTCTAGCAGCCTGGTGCAGGCAGGTAGAAGCAGAGCCACACAGAAGCTGGGAGGAGGGGGGAGGAGGGAAGGGGAGATAATAAAAGAGACCTGAGGGTATTTGGGCAGAGCCTCAAATAGTGTCTGCTACAAAGTCCCTGTGGGACAAGCCAGTAGAAGTGTGAGCAGAGGAGGGGATGTTTGAGTCTGGAGTCTGATTGTTCAGGAATGGGGACTCAGACCCAAGAATGCACACAGGTGGAGGCTAAAACCACAGCAGATGAGACTGCCATGAGCTAGAGTATACGAGATAAAAAGGTGAAAGGACTAGAACTTTGGGAAGCACCAACGCTTAAGTGTTGAGAGAAAGAAAAGACAATGAAGGATATTGAGAATGAGTGATCAGGAGAATAAGGGGTCACCTGTCTCAGGGGAGTTTTCGAAAGACAAGGACCAGAATTAAATCTGACATTAGGAGCCCATTTCCTGTTTTGGCAAGAGCGGATTCTGTTTTATTCTGCCAAACACCTCCTGTTCCTATCTTTATTTTTTAAAAAAACACACCAATTTTTGTAACTTTATATTTTAATTGGCAATGAGCATTGTGGGTTTGTATCAAAATGCCATAAGGAAAGAGTTAAATGACTATTTTGGCTTATTATTAATACCCAAAGGAATGCACTTCTTGCTCTCACACCTAAGGTATTTATCATCCTGGGAGACAGGGGCTCCTCATTTCAATTAGTGGAAAGCTCACCATTAGCTAACTAATTAATCCTATTCCCTTACATCTATTTTCTAATTACAGCCACCACTGAGACTTTTTTACCCAAGTGGCCAGTGATGCTATGGATTTATTTTAAAATTAGTTTGACAATATAACAAACACCTAATTAATGTTTATAAATATAATAAAATCCCTCCTGACGAGTTGTGGGTATTGCATACACTAGCAACCAGTTTATTAAAACATTAATTGCAGTTGGATTTGTTTTGGGATTCATGCATAATCCATTTAGTACATAGCAGGACTAACTAATTTTGAAGGGATTATGAATTAAATCCTCCACAAAGTCTTCTGTTTAATTCACATTGTAGTCAAGGAAAGGAAAAGTTTGCTTTCAGAAAATTCTGTGGCTTTAGGGTACTTCACTTATTCCTTCATTCATCTACTATTTATCAAGCATCTGTTCTATATATAGCTCTGTGAAGATACCCAAAGTGTGTGCTTGGGGTATGCTGATGAAAACTGCAAAATTTAATCAGTCGAACTCTTCCACTTCTGGCTAGAGTATAAATTGGTATGCCCATTTTGGAAAACTGAAAACATTTTCTAAAGCTGAATACATCCCTTAACTTTTGACAGCAATTCAATTGCTAGGTATAGACGCAACAGAAATATGTCCACATGTTCACTAACAACGAAGATATTAGAGTGTTCATTGCAGCACTATTTGTAATAGCCCCAAACTAGAAACTACCTGGATACTCATCAACAGTAGAATATGTAAATTATGGGATATTCACACAATGGACTACTATACAGCAATGAACATGAACAATCTACAAAGTTCAAATACAAGCAAAACTAATTTATGATGTTAGAAGTCAAGATACAGTTGTGGGTTTGAGTTGGGAAATGAGTTAGGAATTGCTCACAGTAGCTATCTTTGGAGGTAGGTAGTAAGTGGAAGCTGTTGTCTCTTGATCTGGTTCTGGTTATATAAATATGTTCAGTTTGTAAAAAATTATTAATTATGTTTGATGCACTTTTAATGCATGCTATATTTTAATAAAATTTGCAAAACAAATAAAATCTCAATCCATTATCTAGAGACTTATCTTTGTTTTGTGTGTTTGTGCTCACTTAAGTCTGATCACTCTCATTCATTCATTTCACAAGCACTTATGAAGTATCAAATTAATTTGTGATGCTGGTGGTGGTGAGAATCTGTGAAGACATAAAAACACATCAATCATGGTTTCTGTCCCCAAGGCTTTCACAAAGCTTTGGTGGAGAGAATCCTGTAAAGCCGCTATAACAGCACAGTGTGGTGAATGCTAAGGTCATAGAGAAAGGGCCTTTAGTTCTGGCTGGGGTGGGTATAGGTGAGATGCTAGGAAAGAAGTAGAGGGCATTTGCTGCCTTAGGCTCCTCAGCATCTCCTCATCCTATTTAGACAGCAGCCCTGAGTTTTATTTGTGGAGCGATCCATTGCCCATTGGTTCAGGGAGGCCCAAGCCCCTGAGCCCAGGGCTAGAGCATATGACCCAGGCCAAGGGCAACAGCATATTTTCCCCTCCAGCTACATAGATTGGTTCAGAGATAAACATGTGACATCAGCTGCTCTAGTGCTAGCAAAGTGCAGGATTGTTTAAGGGCTGCTGGAAAAAACACACACCTCTTTCCTCTTTCTTGAAACTGAGAAGCTGGTGGGTTTGAACAGCGGCAGCCATCCTGTCATTATTTAGAGACTGAAAATATAATCACTACATGAAGGCAAACAAGGCTGAATCCAGAGGCCAAGAATAATTATGTCTGGTGATATCAATTGAGCCTTGCTTGGTCAAGCTGAGCCTGAAGCCTGATCTACTGCAGGACTTTGCAGTTAAATCAGTCAATAATTGCTATTCTGTTCAAGCTCATTTAAATTGGAAAAAAAAATTTAAGTGTAACTGAAAGGGATTTAAGTGATACCAAAAGTTTCTAATCAGACCTTTCAAACTGACCTTTGGCATTAAAGTAGGAGTTAAAGGGATGAAAAGAAGGCCAGAAGGCAGGGAGGCTGGACCCAGCAGGCACAGGCAAAGAACCCAAGAAATCTGATACAGTTGTGGGTTTGAGTTGGGAAATGAGTTAGGAATTGCTCACAGGGGCTGGATCATGTTGCTTGTGGCACACACTACCCGAGCCCTGCTCAGAGCCCTCCTAGTTCCTGTACCTGTGACAACTTCCTCACAAGCACCTACCTCTCTCTGGCGGAAGGAGCGGGTTGTGAGAGGGCTCTGAGGCTGTTGGCACCATCTCCCGGAGGCCCCACGCAGGAATCTGCCTATTAGTGCACCTGGCATTGATTTCCTTTAGTCGTCTATTGCTGTGCAATGACCCTCCCTCCCCCAGACACAGGGTTTATAACAAGCATGTATTATTTCTCTTGATTCTGTGGGTCAAGAGTCTTAGCAGGACTCGGCTATGTTCAGCTGGCCACAGCGCTGAACAGAAAGGTCCAGGCCAGGTTCGCTCATGCCTGGCACTTCAGCACTGCTCACATGGCCTCCCTTTTCCGTAGTGTTTCATTGCCTGTGGTCCAGCGCCAGCTGCCTTACAGCTGGGTGGCAAGATTCCCCAGCAGAGAGGAAGCAGAGCCCCAGAAGGGCACTTCTGCCACAGCTGGTGGTTGGAGCAGTTGCAGAGCCTGCCCAGGTCCAGGTGGGGGCAGGGCTGGGCAGAGACTAGACCCCACCAGGGACAGGAGTGGTGCGCTGGCTAGGGAAGAGACGGATGTGGTGGCTGTCTTTGAGGATGATACAAGGGCCTGGCTCCCCCATTGGCATTTCCTGGGGCTTCCTCTCAAATACACTGAAAGCTTTGTCTCAGGCTCTGCTTCTGGGGACCCCAACCTCAGGGAGCCCAATTTTGTTTTGACACTTAATCTTTATTTTGCTAGTGTTTAATCCCAACTTTGGAAGGCACATGCTTTTACTTACAAAATGATTCTAGCATGCGATGCAAGCTCTAAGGTGGAGAGTTTGCCATGAACAGAGTCCAGTGAGCTTGTGCTTTTGGTGTCATATACAGTATAAGAAACCATTACCTAAGGCCAGATTACAAAATTTATACTTACGACTTCTTCAAACAATTTTAGGTTTTGTTCTTACCTTTAGGTCTTCGATACATTTCTGTAGGTGGGTAGAGGTACGGGGCCAACTTTATTGTTTTACACGCGGATGTTCAGTTCTTCCAGGACTATGTATGAAAAAGACTATTTCTTCCTCCATTGACTTTATCTTGGCCTCCTTGTTGAAAGACAATGGGTCATAAATGTGTGGCTTTGTTTCTAGGCTCTCAGTATTATTTCATTAATAATTTCAGAATCAGCTATAAAAGAGGCATGTGAAATTTTGATAGGGATGGTGTTGAACCAGTAGATCAATTGCCATCTTAACAATTGTTCATCTTAAAAATATTAAATCTTCCAATCTAAGTATTTTGTTTTTTTTTTATTTTAATTTTCTTTTTAATTTTAACATTTTATGTTTTTAAATATTTTTACCATGTTAAACATTTTAAAATTATTTTAATTTTTTAATTACAATTGATGTTCAATATTATTTTATATTAATTTCAGGTGTACATCATAGTAGTTACACATTTATATAAATTACTAGGGGCCCGGTGCATGAAATTCGTGCACTGGAGGGGGCGGTCTCCTCAGCCCAGCCTGCCCCCTCTCACATACTGGGAGCCCTCAGGGGATGTCCTACTGACAGCTTAGGCCTGCTCCTGGGGAGCGGGCCTAAGCCACAGTCTGGCCTCCCTTTGTGAGAGACAAACGGGTTGATCAGGGAAAGGCACCAGCCCCATCACCCCACTGCTGGAGCCACTGCCAGTCACCGCAGCCACCAAGGTGTTTTCATCAACACGGACTCCAGTCCCTTCACCAAGAAAAAATGACAACTTTCTTTAGGCATTTTCAAGATGTGTCTCTCATAGAATATGACATTTCTTTCTTTCTTTTTTTTTATCCTCACCTGAATATATGTTTCCATTGACTTTTAGAGAATGTGAAAGAGAAAGGGAAAGACAGAGAGAAACATCAAAGTGAGAGGAACACTTAGATTGGTTGCCTCCTGCATGAGCTCTGACCTGGGCCCCAGCCAGGGAGGAGCCTGCAACTTAGGTACATGCCCTTGATCAGAATCTAATCTGGACTCTTCAGTTGGCAAACCTAGGCATTATCCACTGAGCCAAACCGTGTAGGACAGGTTATGACATTTCTTAGCCCTCCAGCAGCAGACCTCCTAGATCACCTTTTTGGATTCTTATACCTAAGTTACTAAGAATATTACCAGTGGCATACAGGGAGGTTAGCCAATGAGCGGTCAGAAAAGGTATTTCCTCTGTAGTTCACACCTATCTCCTGTGATCTCCGGCTCCGACCCTGACCAAGGCCTCAAGCCTCTGTTTGAGGCTCAGGTCCTGAGCAGGGACCCCCAGCTGGTTCTGATTGCCCGCAGGGACCCTCAGCTGATGCAATCACCGGGCTCCACCCACGGCCAAGGCCTAAAGCCTCTGTTTGAGGCTCGGGCCCTGGGCAGGGACCCCCAGCTGGCTCCGATCGCCCACAGGGGACCCCAGCTGGCTCTATCGCCCGGCTCCATCCAAGCCCAAGGCTGAAAGCCTCTGGCTGAGGCTTGGGCTCTGGGCAGGGACCCCCAGCTGGCTCCAATTGCCTGCAGGGGACCCCAGCTGGCTCAGATTGCCAGGCTCCGCCCCAACTGCCAAGGCTGCAAGCCTCTGGCTGAGGCTTGGTTCCTGGGCAGCGACCCCCAGCTGGCTCCGATCCCCTACAGGGGACCCCAGCTGGCTCTGATCGCTTGTGGGGGACCCCAGCTGGCTCCGATCTTCCCCTCTGATTTTCAGCTCCAATCGCCCAGTTCCAACCTTGGCCGCTCTCTGAGGCTGCAGCCATCTTGATTGGGTGTATTTGCATATTCTCTTTCTGATTGGTTGGTGGGCGTGACTGGTGGGCGTGGCTTGTGAGTGTATCGGAGTGATGATTTGCATATTACCGCTTTATTAGATAGGATGATAAATGTGTAACTACTATGTTTAGTACCCACCTGGCACCATATATAGTTATTATAATATTATTGACTATATTTCCTATGCTGTACATTACATTCCTGTGACCATGTAACTACCAATTTGTACTTCTTAATCCCTTCACCATTTTCACCCATCTCCCCAACCCCTTCCTATCTGGCAACCATCAGTTTGTTCTCTCTATATATGAACCTGTTTCTGTTTTGTTTGTTATTTATTTTGTTCTTTAGATTCCATATATAAGTGAAATAATGTAGTATTTTATTTATCTTTCTCTGTCTGACTTATTTCACTTAGCATAATACCCTCTACATCCATCCATGTTGTCACAAATGGTAAGATTTCATTCTTTTTATGACCAACTAATATTCCATTGTATATGTAACACCTCTTCTTTATCCAATTGTCTGTTGGTGGACACCTGAGTTGCTTCCTTATCTTGGCTATGGTAAATAATTCTGCCATGAATATAGGGGTTCATACATCCTTTCGAATTAGTATTTTGGATTCCTTAAGATAAATATGCAGAAGTGGAATTGCCGAGTCATAAGGTAGTTCCATTTTTAATTTTTTGAAGAAACTCCATACTCTTTTCCATGATGGCTGTACCAATCTGCATTCCCACCAACGAGGCACAAGAGTTTCAATTTATTTTCTCTACATCCTCACCAACACTTGCCGTTTGTTGATTTACTGATGATAGCCATTCTGACAGGTGTGAGATGGTACCTCATTGTGGTTTTAATTGCATTTATCTAATGATTAGTGATGTTGAGCATCTTTCTATGTCTATTGGCCAATTGTATGTCCTCTTTGGAGAATGTCTATTCAAATCTTCTGCCTATATTTTAAATGAATTTTGTATTTTTGGTGTTAAGTTGTATCAATATCTTATAAATTTTGAATATTAACCCTTATTGATGTATCGTGGCAAATATCTTCTTTCAATCAGTAGATTGTATTTGCATTTTGTTGATGGTTTCCTTTACTGTGCAAAAACTTTTTTAGTTTGATGTCCCATTTGTTTATTTTTTCTTTTGTTTCCCTTGCTAAAGGAGATATATCAGAAAAAAATATTCTCAAGAGCAACGTCAGAGAGTTTAATGCCAATGTATTCTTCTAGAAGTTTTATGGTTTTGAGTCTTACATTTAAGTCTTTAATCAACTTTGATTTTTTTCTTATTATATGGTGTAAGAAGGTGGTCTAGTTTCATTTTTTTACATGTATCTCTCCAGTTATCCTGACACCATTTATTAAATAGACTGTCTTTTCCCCATTGCATGTTCTTGCTTCCTTTGTCAAATATTTATTGACCACATAGGTGTAGGTTTATTTCTGGGCTCTCTATTCTGTTCCATAGATCTATGTGTCTGTTTCTATGCCAACACCATGCTGTTTTAATTACTATAGCCTTGTAATACAGTTTGCTACCAGATAGCATGATACCTACAACTTTGTTCTTCCTTCTCAAGATTGCTGTGTCTATTTGGAATCTTTTATTGTTCCATAATATGTTTTAGAATTATTTGTTCTAGTTCTGTGAAAAATGCCATTAGTATCTTGATAGGGATTGCATTAAATCTATAGATTGTTTTGAGTAGTATGAATATTTTAATGAGGTTAATTCTTTTTATTCATGAACAGTATATACACTTCCATTTATTTGTATCTTCTTCAATTTCTTTCTTCAATGTCTTATAATTTTCTGATTACAGGTGTTTTACCTCCTTAGACAAATTTATTTCTTGGTATTTTTTATAAAATTGTGAATGGGATGCTTTTCTTTATAACTCTTTCTTATAGTTTGTTATCCTATCTAATAAAAGAGAAACATGCAAATTGACCATACCTCCCCTATGCCCACAAGCCACGCCCACCAGCCTATCAGGAGTGAGTATGCAAATTAACCCAACAAATATGCAGTGGTCACGGAGCTGGAGAGAGCAGGAGGCTTGGGTTTCCCCTGGCGATGGAGGAAGCCAAACTTCCTGCCGGCCCTGGCCTGCCCTGGCCTCCGCTCAAGGCTACAAAGTTTCACTTACAGAAGATAAATAAATCACAGATACCAGGGCCTCCACTTGGGTCACCAGGGGGCGTGGCTGGCCTGCAAAACACCACAGGCCCCTCGCCCAGGCCACCCCATGCCCCAAGGTAACTCCCACCCTGATCCAGGATACCCTTCAGGGCAAACCAGCCGGCCCCCACCCGTGCACCAGGCCTCTATCCTATCTAATAAAAGAGTAATATGCAAATTGACTGTCACTCCAACACACAAGATGGCTGCCCCCATGTGGTCAAAGATGACTGACCCCATGTGGACACAAGATGACCACCACAAGATGGCCAGCAGGGGAGGGCAGTTGGGAGGGACCAGGCCTGCAAGGGAGGGCAGTTGGGGACAATCAAGCCTGCAGGGTAGGGCAGTTAGGGGTGACCAGGCCGGCAGAGGAGGGTAGTTGGGGGCGACCAGGCCTGCAGGGAAAGGCAGTTGGGGGGGACCCAGGCCTGCAGAGGAGGGCAGTTGGGGGCAATCAGGCTGGCAGGGGAGCAGTTAGGCACTAATCAGGCTGGCAGGGGAGTGGTTAGGGGGTGATCAGGCTGGCAGGCAGAAGCGGTTAGGGGCAATCAGGCAGGCAGGCACACAAGCAGTTGGGAGTCAGCAGTCCTGGATTGTGAGAGGAATGTCTGATTGCCCGTTTAGGCCCGATCCAGGTAGGATCGGGCCTAAACGGGCAATCAGACATCCCTTGAGGGGTCCCAGATTGGAGAGGGTGCAGGCTGGGCTGAGGGACACCCCCCCTGTGCACGAATTTCATGCACCAGGCCTCTCGTTTATATATATAAAAGCCTAATATGTCCCCTCGGTAGTTCAACTGACCGGGAGTTCGATCGCTTGCTGTGACATGCGCTGACCACCAGGGGGTGGTGCGGATTTAAGGAAGACCTGGCTGGTAGCCCACAGCAGGGGAAGGGAGGCCCCAGGGGGCAGCCAGCAGCTGTTAGGGACCCTACCCGTGCATGAATTTCGTGCACTGGGCCTCTAGTTGGTATATAAAAATGCAACCAATTTCTGAATATTGATTTTGTATCCTACTACTTTACTGAATTTATCAGTTCTAGTAGTTTTTTGGTGGAATCTTTATGGTTCTGTATGGACAGTATGATGTCATCTATAAATCATGACAGTTTTACTTCTTCATTTCCAATTTGGATGCTTTTTATTTCTTTTTCTTATCTGACTGCTATGGCTAGAACTTTCAATAATCCTATATAATAAAAAACTAATATGCAAATTGTCCCCTCGGGTGGGAGTTCAATTGACCAGGAGTTCAACCAGGGGGCAGGGCTGGCCAGCCAACCTCCTGCATCCCCTTCCCCCAGCCAGCCCAGCCCTATCAGGCCAGATCAGGCTGACCCAGCTGGACCCCACCCGTGCATGAATTCGTGCACTGGGCCTCTAGTATGTTAAATCAAAATGGTGAAAGTGGACATACTTCTGTTATTCCTGATCTTAAGCAAAACACTTTTAGCTTTTTTCCCCTTTGGATATGATATTAGCTGTGAGTTTTTCACATATGGCCTTTATTATGTTGAGGTATGTTCCCTCTATTCTATTTGTATTTTGCTAAGAGTTATCATAAATGAATGCTAGATTTTATCAAATACCTTCTCTGTATTTGTTGATAGGATCATAGGATTTTTAATCTTCATTTTTTTTAATGTAGTGTGTCACATTAATTGATTTGCAGGTATTTTACCAAGC
Source organism: Eptesicus fuscus (assembly GCF_027574615.1). Classification (NCBI taxonomy): domain Eukaryota; kingdom Metazoa; phylum Chordata; class Mammalia; order Chiroptera; family Vespertilionidae; genus Eptesicus; species Eptesicus fuscus. The sequence continues at coordinate 14,628,566 of NC_072484.1, forward strand.
TTGCATCCCTGGAATAAATCCCACTTGATCATAGTGTATGATGTATTGATGAATTCAGTTTGCTAATATTTTGTTGAGGATGTTTGCATCTATGTTGGGGAATATTGGCCTTTAATTTTCTTTTCTTTTTTTTTTTTTACATTTAAATTTTTTATTGAATTTGTTGGGGTAACATTGGTTAATAAAATTATGTAAGTTTCAAATGTATAATTCTATAACACATCATCTGTATATTGTATTGTGCGTTCACCACCCAAAGTCAAATCTCCTTTTGTCACCATTAATCCCGCCTTTACCCTTTTCTATGTCTCCCACTCCCCTTTCTCTCTGGTAGTCACCATAACTGTTGTCTGTGTCTATGAGTTTGTTAATGTGTTTTTTGTAATCCTTTGACTTTTTTACCCAGCCCCTCAGCTCCTCTCCCTTTTGACAGTTATCAGTTTGTTTTCTGTATCTATGAGTCTGTTTTTATTTTGTTGCTTAGTTTATTTTGTTCATTAGATTCCACATTTAAGTGAAACCATATGGCACTTTTCTTTCTCTGCTTATTTCACTTAGCATAATACTCTCCAGGTTTATCCATCCTGTCACAAAAGGTAACATTTCCTTCTTTTTTTTTTATTTCTTTTTTTTAATTTCTTTATTGATTTCAGAGAGGAAGGGAGAGGGAGAGAGAGAGAGAGTGAAACATCAATGATGAGAGAGAATCATTGATTGGCTGCCTCCAGTACATCCCCTACTGGGGATTGAGCCCACAACCCAGGCATGTGCCCTTGGCCAGAATCGAACCTGGGACCTTTCAGTCCGCAGGCCAATGCTCTAGCCACTGAGCCAAACCAGCCAGGGCCATTTCCTTCTTTTTTATGACCAAGAAGTATTCAATTGTGTAAATATACCACAGCTTTTTAATCCACTGATTGATGAGCATTTGGACTGCTTCCAAATCTTGGCTATCTATATATATAAAAGCCTACTATGCAAAGTATCCCCTCAGGAGTTCTACCGGGAGACCGGGAGTTTGATTGCTCACTATGATGTGCTCTGACCACCAGGGAACAAAGGAAGGGCTCAGCTGGTAGCTGGAAGGCCCCAATCGACCATGATGGCCAGCCAGGCCTAGGGACCCTACCCATGCACGTATTTCATGCACCAGGCCTCTAGTTGTAAATAATGTTGCAATGAACATAGGGGTGCATATAGTCTTTCGAATTAGTGTAATACTCTAGTATTTCTCAGTTGGACAATAATCAAGTATGTCCCCACTGTGTCTCCAAAGGTCCCCAGTGAGATTTATAGTTCTGGTTACCACAAAACCTACTCATTAACACCTCCTTTGCTGACTGTCTTTCCTTTCCTCTCTCCTCCCACACAGCCTCACTCTGCTTCTAGGGAACTATGTTCACCCAAATCTGTACTCTGGCTCCACTTTGGGGTAGAGTGTCAAATGAAATGAGGTCCAAATAATAGATGGGAGCTCCCCCACACAGGGCAAAATCCAATTGGTATATTATCTTAAAAGGATGGCTGAAAATGAGAGAAGTGGCATACATTTTTAAATGAGGAAGAAATTGAAAATCATAGGTATTGGTAAAGATTGAAAATAGAGGCCAGCTCACCATCCTCTTCAGGCTTTTCCAGAGAGGGCACTGAATTGTTGCATTTCACAGCTCAGTGTCAGAACTATGCCCCAAATGATCAGGAATTACTATCATTGTGATCATTATACTTTTTCTGCAAAAGTAGGAGTTACAAAATTCATTTAGAAAAGATTTCCCTCTGAAATGGTTAAATTTTGTTAACAGTTGGCACTTTAAACAGATGGTAAGCTTCTATTATTTGGAAAATTTACCAGTGCAGATCGGCTTATTCCTGGACAATGGCAGATAAATGAGAGGTGATTGTTCCTGCACCTGCACGGATGTTTGTCTTGTCTCCGATAAGGTGTGGCTGGGCATTGTCACTGAAGTGGGCTCCTCATTATCTCGGCTATTGTTCCAGGAATCAAAGCTATTATCAATGCTCATGCCTTATTCTGCATAACTCGGCCACAATACCTGGAGAAGTGAGAAAATAGGTGATAGAGTGAATAACATGTGCTCAGAACAGCATTTCATGCAAACCACCGCATTTTCCAGCTGATTCTTTTCATTTTAATTTTTTCATTACCAAGGTAATACATGATCTTCATAAAACCGTGAACAATGAGAAATGTATAAAGTGAAAGCTCCTCTCCCATTCTCCAACCCCACTTCTGGAAAAAAAGCCAGAGATGTGTGCGCCCACCCCTTACCCCCCGCCCCTCCCATGTGCTCACAAAATGGTAATCAAACTTATCATTTTGCCTTTTTCACTCTACCTTCTATCTCTGCCATCTCCGTATCACCAGCATTTTATTCTTTGGATGCTCTCACAGAATTCCATTGCATGATTTCTCATATTTTATCCATCCTCCCTTTGGATGTTTATTCTATACAAATATTTAAAGAGTGAACATGTTTGTACATAACTTTGTGCATAATACTTTTGCTGAATACTTTCAAACTGCCCTCCAAATCAGGCAAAAAAAATGTTTCATTGTTTTAATTTACATTTTTTTGAAAATTAGTTACAATTAAGCTCCACCCCCCCCACCCTCCCATGTTTATTGGCTGTTTGTATTTTCTCTATAAACTGTGTGGAAATAAACAATGACTAGCCAAATGACAACAATTAAAGACTATTTATCCAGAGCTTGCTAGAACAAGGGAGTCAGTCACCATCACTTGCATTTGGCAGAGACTCAAAGGCAGGCAGAGGAGTGGGAATGCTGTATAGTGGAGACAGGGAGGCGTTAGTTCTTTGTGCCCTGAGTGGAGGCTGTTGGCTTGGGGAAGCTGGAGGCGGGCTAACTACCAGCCAGCATCCTATGTGGTTGGTTAGTGGATCATTTTTGGCTTTCTCTGGTTGGTCCCAAGTTGGATGCCAGGGGATAAATTAAGGACTCTTGTCATTAGTGATTAAGTCCTAGCTGTTTTAGATCAATAGCTACAGAGGTTGTGGTTTCAATTCCTGGACTGGTTGTTGCAGACTTCAGATCAGAGCTCCATTTTTATGTCTGGTCTAGCCATTGTCCATTAGTATATTCAGTCTCTCCACTGCTTCTTCATTTCTCTTTTTTATTTTTATTTTTTTATTGATTTCAGAAAGGAAGGGAGAGGGAGAGAAATACAGAAACATCAATGATGAGAGAGAATCATTGATTGGCTGCTTCCTGCATGCCCCCTACTGGGGACCAAGTCCACAATCCAGGTATGTGCCCTGACTGGGAATCGAACAGTGACCTGGTTCATAGGTTAAAGTGCAACCACTGCGCCATACCAGCCAGGCGCTTTTTCATTTCTGTTGCCTTACTGGGGTGGACAAAAATAGGTTTATAGTTGTGAGTATGGGAGTTTATTCTTATATTATTTTTTATTTATTAACTAGAGGCCCAGTGCACGAATACATGCATGGGTGGGGTCTGGCCAGCCCACCCTGATCAGGGCAATCGGGCCGGGGTAAGGGGTGGGGGTGAGAGGTGGGTTGGAGGGGGGGTGGAGGGGATTCGGGAGGTTGGCCAGCCAGCCCCACCCCTGATTGGGGATGGGGCCAGCTGGGGGCAGGGGCTGTGAGCAGTTGGCGGGCAGGCCCTGCCCCCTAGTCAAACTCCCAGTCGAACTCCTGGTCAAGGGGACAATTTGCATATTAGCTTTTTATTATAAGGATTATTGTATTATTAATTTGTATTATTTGACTTATTATTATTGTGATTTATCTTTTTAGGTAATGTCTTTTTCCATTCGTAAACCTACCTTTGCCCACCCCTATATTTCTATTGGGCTGTTCATCTTCTCTACTCCTCCCAGCCACCCTCAATTTGTAAACCTGGAGCAGGATCATCAAAATCATGGCTTCAGTCTTTAGGATTTTGTTATATAATTAAAGCAAAACATATTGCTGTTGGTTTGGAGGAGTCTTTTCAAGACTAAGAAGCACATGTGTACACCTTATATTGCTCAGAAGAAAAAGGGGGGGTGGGTTTCACCCTCACAAATGAAAATGCTCTGCAGAAGCAAAGCAAACCTGTCTGGCCCTTGTTTGAGGCATATGTCAGGTTGGGGTGGGAGTGATATTTGGAGCAGAGTTTATGGCAGCTTTACAGAATGGGGAGTGGACTCCCAAGGACACAGCATGGAGCCTTCAGGAGGATGATGCTTCACAGCATTTTCTGTCGTTGGCGTTACTCTGCACAAGGCTTACATTTAAAGGTCTGGGAATCCTCATCATGCTTTAAAAGAAGAATTTATAATAAATTTTACACATCTGTTAATTTTTTCTTGTTGTTAATCTTCACCTGAGGATATTTTTTTCCACTGATTTTTAAAGAGTGGAGGAGAAGAAGGAAGGGGAGAGAGAGAGAAACATTGATGTAAGAGAGACACATCTATTGGTTGCCTCCTGCATGTGCCCCAACCCAGGGGCTGGGGATAGAGCCTGCAAGTGAGGTACATGCCCTTGACCGGCAATTGAACCTGAGATCCTTCAGTCCACAAGCTGATGCTCTAACCACTTAGCGACCCGGCCAGGGCACATCTATTAATTTTTAATCCTGCGAGAGTGAGTATTGACTCACTCACCAGAAAGTCAACATGCATCTCTTTTGGGGGCAGCAGCATTGGGTTAACAAAGCTTGGGTCTGTCATAGCTGCCTCCCAGAGACCCTTTCACCATTTCTGAGCTCTGTCCCCAACTGACATCTGCAGGGTTTTTTCTTTTTTTTAGGTGGCAGGGGGGAAGGGTGCGGGGGGACTGACCGTGAGCTACTGGTTTCTGGAGTTCATTTCTACCTCCCTCTTAACCAGTGATGAAAGGCGTGCCGGTATGAAAGCCTGCCCGTTCCTTGGGTGTGACTTACACTCCAGTTTCCTGTGGGACCCCCTCTGCAAATGTTTGCCTGAGAGGGCACCCTGGCTTGACCTCCTTTTCTCTGTCCTGACCCCTCCACTCCCTTACTGGTATCCCCCAGGGCACACTTCTTTAATAAATCACTTTGCCACCAATCATTGTTTCAGGCTCTGCTTGTAAGAAAATAGACTTAAAATAGCATACAAATTCCTAACTCACAAACTGGTGTGATTTTCAGCAAATCATACTCTCTCCAGGCCTCTGTCTACACCTAGAAAAATGAGAGTATGCACCAAGTTATTTGTAGGACCTTTAAAGAGTTAAAACACTGTGATTTCCTTTAAATCATGATTACATGTTATATTTCCTCACTTATGGCTTTCAGATGGTCAGTGACTCGTGGGTATTATATGCAAACTGTGGATGTGATTCTCATTTTTCCTGAAGAGAGGTTTGGGTTTGTAGCTCCCATTGGATTTCTAAGGAGTTCATCGCTCCCCACCAAAATTAGCAACCATCTTGTACAGTTTGTTGTTTACAACTTCAGAAGGGCTAGGGAAGGAGCATTGTCACATGCCCCCAACATGAATCTTTTCAGATTAATAATAATTTGATTAAAACCACTCATATTTATTTTTAAATGATATTTAAAAATATGTGCTAATTGTAGTTGTGCAACAGAGCTAACACATTCCTCCCTGCCCCATCTCTGATGGTATCTTCCTCTTGTTAACATGGTCTCTTGTGGGTTCAGGCTTTTTTGACCTTGCAGGTGGAGCAGCTGCTTGGCTCATAATTTATTGACCTACTGTGTGCATAACAAGTGCTGGGTAACTCAGCCTGGCTTTGTTAAAAAAGAAAACATGTTTGTGACTATTAAAGAATATAAAACCCACTTACTTGAGCTTCTCCCCATGTTCCTCTCTGTCCCTCTCTTCTTGTACACAGACAGACAGACACAGGCGCACAGACACAGGCACACACTATCATGGACATCAGAAAAACATTCTAGAAGCTTTCAAGTGCAGGATTCAAAATCTGGTTTTGGTAGAAATACTGAGTAGATGAGTGAGTAGAGCTCAAGGAAGAAAGGTCTGTATGAGTGAGAAATAAAATGGGGAATCATCAGCATGTAGTTGGTTTTAGGACCCATGGGGTGATATTGAACTAAAGCTATATAAAGTGTCACCATTGGAGGAAGCAGGGTGATGGATACACGGGAGGGATTTGCTACTATCTTTGTAACTGCTGGTGACACTATATTATTTCAAAATAAAAAGTTTTTTAAAAATGTATGGGTCTGTATAAGATTCCCTAGGGCAGTGGTCGGCAAACTCATTAGTCAACAGAGCCAAATATAAACAGTACAACGATCGAAATTTCTTTTGAGAGCCAAATTTTTTAAACTTAAACTTCTTCTAATGCCACTTCTTCAAAATAGACTCGCCCAGACCATGGTATTTTGTGGAAGAGCCACACTCAAGGGGCCAAAGAGCCACATATGGCTCGCGAGCCGCAGTTTGCCTACCACAGCCCTAGGGATTAATTTTAAAAAGTGATGACGTGGCTAAACACCGAAATCTAAACCATCCTGGGCAATCCAGAAATGTAGATTCACAGTGACTATGGTTCAGGCCCTTCAAGAAGTAGATACCCGGATGAGATTAGATACAGAGGAGACTTGGGGAGAACCCCTGTGAAGGACAAAGGGGAGGCAGCCCAGGAGGTGCAGAGAACTCAGATGATGATACCTCACCTGCGAAGGGTAGGGGAAGGATGGGTTGGCTGGGAAAGCCTCAGACTGCAGCCCAGCTTGTCAGGAAATTGCAACCAGGACCAGGGGCATCCTTGAGCCAAAGTTACCCCTGAGAGGAGTTCCACGTCTCACAGGAATGAGCCAGAATTTTTACCTCCCAGTGCTTGGTTGGGGATGTGACCATTTAGAGCCTTCTCCCCTGAACCATGCTCAGGATACCCAGGACCCCAGAATTCTCTGTCCATGCAGCCCGGAGACTGCAGGTGGGTATGAATGGGTCTCCAGGTCCAGGCATTTCACAGTGAAGGAGTTGCTGGGGGCAGAAAGAGAAAGAGATGTCACAACATGCTGGGACCAGGGATCTGTTTTTCCCGCATCACCATCTATGGGTGGGAACTCACAGGAGTTCAAGAATCTTAATTGCAAACCTGGCATTCCAGGTCATTTTACAAAGGAATATTTTTCAAGGTAGGAGAGGAGCATAAACATGTATTATCAAAAGGGTGATGGATGTTTTAAATATCTAGACATATGTCATGGGAGTCTCCATCCGTACCTTGTGCTAGGCCCTGCCAATATTAGGACCATAGTTATACTTTCCTGGAAAATCCATATATAGACAGAAGATAACATTCAAAAGATTGAAAAATTTTAAGAACTGCTAAGTAACAAATTAATATATAAGTCAACATATAAATCTTTTAAAATTTCTAAATAAGATATATGTTATATATCTCATGATATATGTAGTATAATATACATTATATTCTATATACTAAACTATATAACATATACTATTTCTTATAATAAAATTCCTTATCAAGTAATACAATCATAGTTAATTAAGTCATTCTAATAATTTTTTATTGATTTTAGAAATTATTAGTATGAACAATTTGCTTAACTCAGCAGTCACCAGCTAAATGACACCTTTGTCTTTATGATTTAATACAGGAAAGCTCACCAAACTTTCATTAAATTGGTGGTCCTTTGGTCCCCAGCTCCTGGGTTGTTTTTTTTTTTTTTTGCAGCTAGAAGGAGCATTGCACCTTAGCCTGCATATCTCTCATGGCCAGGACCCGGAGCCTCAGCTCCTGACAATAAGGCCACCGCCCCCTTGCTCTGCCCCAGGGAAACGTGTAGGCACTGCCCAGGCCCTGCTGCCCTGCGGCCAGCCCACCTTGGTGTACACAGAGCTGCCAGTGGCCATCCATTTCCACACCAGCTCTGTTCCCAGGTTCTATTACCTATTTCTGTTACCTTTATACCAACCAGACTGGAAGGGTTTCAGTAACCATCAGTACAAACAGTGGAGTGCTGAATGAACAACACCTTCCTGCACTCACACGCAAACCTGATGCAATTCCAGATGGTTACTGACTGCTGATTCCCCAGGATAAAACCCCTAGTGAGAGAGAGTCCTTGGCACACTAGAGAGGTACGTGGAAGCATGGGATGGACCTCATCTGTTCTAGTTGCCCTGGTACCCATAGCCTGACATGTAGCTGGTGCTCAATAGATGTTGAATGATTGACACAACTATGACCCCATCAATTCAATGGTATCAAAAGGACAATTTAGCTCCAGGTCTTTTCCAGTCCTCAAGTTCACCCCGGCACTGGGGATATGAACAAAAGGCTTTCAGATAGGCGATGTTGCCAATATCCAATGATCTGGATTATACTTCTTTTTCCATTTGGAACTCCACCCTTCTCTCTTAAAAACAAACACTGAGAACTGGCAGATGTGGCTTAATGTTTGGAGAATTGGCCCACACACCAAAGGGTCTTGGGTTCAATTCCTCGTCAAGGCATGTACCTGGGTTGCAAGTTTGATTCCTGGCCCAATTTAGGGTGCATGCAGGAGGCAATTGATTATGTCTCTCTCACATTCTCACATTGATATGTCTCTTCCTCCCTCCCCCCTTCCCTCCCTCTCTGTCACTCTCTCTAAAAATCAATGGAAAAATATTCTCAGGTAAGGATTAACAAAAATAAATAAATAAATAAATAAATAAATAAATAAATAAATAAATAATAAAGATACACAATGATCCCATTTTTACATTTAATGAATTAATACCTTCAAGTTCCAATGGGAGCACTAGAGAATCAGAATGAAAGGAATTAATACAGTTGAGTTTACAAGTTTAGAAAGAAATGAGCTAAGATGGAGAGAGATTTGATACAACTACTTCTCCCTCTTCATCAGAGAGAACAATTTTGGAAAAAATTCTTAATTAGAAAATCTCAGTTCTGGCTGTCTTGCATGCGTCCAATAGTGCTGTGAGCTAGATGTCTTGGGTAGTTGATCCCATTCACAAATTACAGATGCAATAATTTTAAGGTTGGTGAATCAACTAATCATGCGTAAGAAATATTTCCTAAGAAGGCAAAAAAGAGGAGAGTTTATAGGAATGTTTAAAAAGCTCAGGGACAATGAATTCTCAGCTGCATTCCTCTGAGGTGTCACAAGTGTATCAGACATTAGGACCCAAGGAGGCCAAACCGGGAGGTGGGAGAGAGCGGAGGCATCAGCAATGACCCAGCCCAGGGACCCATTCTAAACCAAGGCAGCAGATCAGATAATACAGAAAGGAGGAGAGGAAAGCAAAAGACCCCTGCTATTGTTCACATGCTCAGCTTGCATTATTCAAAGACAGATTTTTAAATATGTATCAGTATTCTAGTAAACAGGGTGAGCTTGATAATAACAATGCAATTCAGCAATTACTACTCCAAATAAATACATTAGAAATGTCATTACTCTAATCAGATTAGCTGCTATCCTTCAGGTTATGCTTTGAACAATCATTAAAATTATTCTTTGTGAATATGACAAGTACATTGTCTAGAAATGCACAGAAGAAATAGTGATTCATTACTATTTTTCTCCTACAAATAAGTTTCTTAAACACTTAAATGCATTGATTTATTCCCCCCCTCCCCCATATAGGCTACCTAATATGCTAAGACCAACTGTGTTCAGTTTCAAGATTTCTAGCACCAGGATATAATTTCTATGCTGGATTTTATTATTCATTACTGTGGTTTATTTTTATGAGAACAATTGCTATGAGAGGTTAAATGTCATTATTTTCAAAACTACCCTTACAGATTAGCTGCTACATCACATTCTGGACACTTGCACTTGAATATCTAAACCACAGCTCATAATTGTATTATTCCCTAGGCTTATTCTTCCTGCTAATAATGCCTCTAAATGCTTTTTCAACTGCCAGAGAGCCACCCCTGTGAACCAAAACGTCTCTCCCCATTTTGGCATTGGGTGACAGCTGGGATCTTTTGTAAGTAAATGGAGATCTAGCGATGAGTTTATTTTCTATTATAGTTATATTCATGATGTGAAGGCCATTAAAATTCAGACTAGAGTTATCTGATGTTCAACGTTTTTGAACGCATGGGATTTAAGTAATCACTCATTAAAATAATTTTTCTATCAGAAAGAAAATTCTCTTTCATGCTAGAGAATGTTTAGGAGCATTGGTACTTAATAAATCATTATGTTGAAATAAGCTTCAACAAACTTCTAATGAACAGCTAGCTACTATCTTTCAAAATGAAAGCTACTATCATTGCACACACTAGTAATCTGTCTACAGTGGGCCCTCTTATTATATTAGGGTCTTGACTGCAACAGCAATCTTGAGAAAGAACAAAGTTGGAGGAACCACGCTATCTGATATCAAGGCCATAGCAATCAAGACAGCATGGTACTGGCATAAGAACTGGCATATAGATCAATGGAATATAATATAGAGTTCAGAAAGAAACCCACATATATGGTCAATTAATATTTGACAAAGAAGGCAAGAACATATAATGGGGTAAAGACAATCTCTTTAATAAATGGTGCTGAGAATATTGGACAATCACTTGCAAAAAAAAATGAAGTTAGATCACCTCTTATACCATGCACAAGAATAAACTCTAAAACGGATTAAATACTTAAATGTGAGACTTGAAACCATAAAAATCCTAGAAGACAATAAGACCTTGGACATTTCTCATAGAAAGTTTTTTTCTGATATATCTCTTCAGGCAAGGGAAACAAAAGAAAAAAAAATGAACAAATGGGACTAGTGATTCCTCAATAAATTCAATTAAAGTTATAAAAATAAAGTCTATTAATTTAAATTCTTTATTGTTTAAAGTATTACATGAGTCTCCTTTTCCCCCATTGACCTCTCCCTGGCCACTCCCACCCCCAGCACATGCCCTCACCCCCCCTACTGTCTGTGTCCATTGGTTATGCTCACATGCATGCATGAAGTCCTTTGGTTGATCTCTTACCCCCTCACTCACCCTCCCACCTTCCCTCATAGGTTGTACAATCTGTTTGATGCTTCTATGTCTCGGGTTCTATTTTTGTTCATCAGTTTATGTTGTTCATTATATTCCACAAATGAGTGAGATTATGTGATGTTTCTCTTTCTCTGATTGGCTTATTTTGCTTAGCATAATGCTCTCCAGGTCCCTCCATGCTGTCTCAAAGGATAAGAAACCGGCCTAAGCCATCAGTCGGGTATCCCCTGAGGGCTCCTGGACTGCGAGAGGGCATAGGCCAGGCTGAGGGATCCCCCCCCCCCCCCCCCGGAGTGCATGAATTTTGTGCACCAGGCCTCTAGTTATTAATAACAAACTATAATGTTCGCTAATGACATTTCTATAATCGTGTTGCATTCATTTCCCTTACGCGCCTTACCTGCAGGTGCACCATTTCTCTCCACCAATACTAGCAGTGAATATTTTAGCAGCAATTGGCATGTCAATTATCTTGTACTGACTTGTTTGGTGTGTGCAACAGGAAATATTTTGCTTTCAGAAAACAAGAAAAATAGGTTTATTTGCGTTATGCTTATTAATTTGTGCAGTTATTCAGTGTCTGGCAAGTTAATGTTCAAGAAAAAATATTATTTTTATTAAAATGTTCTATTATTTTATGTTAACAATTACTCATTTATTTCAGCCCTTTGTATTCAGCATGTCTCTATTTAAATAAACCTATGTTTCTATAAAATTGAAGCTTTTGTTTTTTTGAGGCCCACATAAACTTAAACCTTGTTTATTTGGCCCATGTTAGCCTTTGAGTTTGACATGCTTGGTGTAGATGTACCACAGTTTTCTAATCCACTCATCTGTTGATGGGCACTTAGGCTGTTTCCAAATCTTAGCTATTGCAAATTGTGCTGCTATGAACATAGGGGTGCATATATCCTTTCTGATTGGTGTTTCTGTTTTCTTGGGATATATTCCTAGAAGTGGGATTACTGGGTGGAAGTTCCATTTTTAATTTTTTTAGGAAACTCTATACTGTTTTCCACAGTGGCTGCACCAGCGTGCATTCCCTCCAGCAGTGCATGAGGGTTCCTTTTTCTCCATAGCCTCACCAGCACTTGTCATTTGTTGATTTGTTGATGATAGGCATTCTGACAGGTATGAGATTATTTTTAAAAAGAAAAGTTTTTGCACAGCAAATGAAACCATCAACAAAATGAAAAGTCAATCCACTGAATGGGAGAACATATTCACCAATGATACATCTGATAAGGGGTAAATATCTAAAAGTTATAAAGAATTTATAAAACTTAGCACCAAAAAACAAACAATCCAATTTAAAAAATGGGCAAAGAACCTGAATAGACACTTTTCCAAAGAGAACATACAGGTGACCAATAGACATATGAAAGATACTCAACATTACTAATAATCAGAGAAGTGCTAATTAAAACTACAATGAGGTATCACCTCACACCTGTCAGAATGGCTATCATCAATAAGTCAGCAAACAACAGTATTGATGAGGATGTGAAGAAAAAGGCACCTCTTGCAGTGTTGATGGGAAAGCAGATTGGTGCAGCCACTTTGGAAAACAGTATAGAGTTTCTTCAAAAAAATAAAAAATGGAACTGCCTTATGACCCAGCAATTCCACTTCTGGGAATATATCCAAAGAAACCTGAAACAGTAATTCGAAAGAATATATGCACCCCTATGTTCAAAACAGCATTATTTACAATAGCCAAGATTTGGAAGCATCCCTAGTGCTCATCAGTAGGTGAGTAGATAAAAAAGCTGTGGTACAGTTACACAATGAAATACTACTCAGCCATAAAAAAGGAAGGAAAGCTTACCTTTTGTGACAGCATGGATGGACCTGCAGAGTATTAGGCTAAGTGAAATAAGCCAGTCAGAGAAAGACCAATACCGTATGATTTCACTTATATGTGGAATCTAATGAACAAAATAAACTAAGAAACAAAGTAGAAATAGACTCATAGATACAGAATACAGACTGACAGCTGTCAGAGGGGAGGGGAGCTGGGGGCCTTGGTGAAAAAAGGTCAAAGGATTAAACAAAATAAAATAACAAAAAAACATAGACACAGACAACAGCATGGTGATTACCAGAGAGAAAGGGAGCTGGGAGAGGTAGACAATAGTAAATGGGGGATAAATGGTGACAAACAGAGACTTGACTTTGGGTGGTGAACACACAATAATATACCAATGCTGCATTATAGAATTGTACACTTGAAACCTATATCATTTTATTAACCTACTAGAGGCCCAGTGCACGAAATTCATGCACGGAGGGGGGTTGTCCCTCAGCCCAGCCTGTACCCTCTCCAATATGGGACCCCTCGAGGCATGTCCGACTGCCGGGCAGTCGGACATCCCTCTCACAATCCAGGACTGCTGGCTCCCAACTGCTCGCCTGCCTGCCTTCCTGATTGCTCCTAACCGCTTCTGCCTGCCAGCCTGATCACCCCCTAACCACTCTGCTGCCAGCCTGTTTGCCCCCAACTTCCCTCCTCTGCCGGCCTGGTCACCCCTAACTGCCCTCTCCTGCAGGGTTGATCACCTCCAACTGCCCTCCCTTGCACTCCTGGTCCTTCTCAACTGCCCTCCCTTGCAGGCCGGGTGCCTCCCAACTGCCCTCTCCTGCTGGCCATTTTGTGGTGGCCATCTTGTGTCCACATGGGGGCAGGATCTTTGACCACATGGGGGCAGCTATATTGTGTGTTGCAGTGATGATCAATCTGCATATTACTTTTTTATTAGATAGGATAGAGGCCTGGTACAGGGGTGGGGGCCAGCTGGTTTGTCCTGAAGGGCGTCCCGGATCAGGTGGGGGTTCCCTTGGGACGTGGGGCGGCCTGAGCGAGGGGCCTGTGGTGGTTTGCAGGCGGGCCACACCCCCTGGCAACCCAAGCAGAGGCCCTGGTATCTGGAATTTATTTTCCTTCTACAATTGAAACTTTGTAGCCTGGAGCGGAGCCACGCCTCTGAGGCTGACAGCCATTTGTGTTGGGGTTATAATTGAAACTTTGTTGCCTTAAGCAGGTGGGCCCGGCCAGGGTGTGCGGAAAGTGTTGCTTCCCCTGTTGCCGGCGGCAACCCTGGCCTGCTCTCTCAAGCTCCATTCTGCCGCCATTTGTTTGAATTTGTTTACCTTCTATAATTGAAACTTTGTAGCTTGAGTGGAGGCTTAGGCCTGGCAAGGGCAGGCGGAAAGCTTGGCTTCCTCTGTTACCTAGGAAACCTTGCTCTCTGTGGCTGTAGCCATCTTGGTTTGGGTTAATTTGCATACTCGCTCTGATTGGATGGTGGGCATGGCTTGTGGGCGTGGCTTGTGGGTGTGTCGGAGGTATGGTCAATTTGCATATTTGTCTATTATTAGATAAGACTAGAGTCCCGGTGCATGGATTCGTGCACATTGAAAGGAAATTAATTAGAAGGTGGCCGGCTGGGAAGGACTGGGCGAGACAGGCTGGACATGCCCTGGAGCCAACCTCCCATGGTCCCTCCCTGGCCAGCCTCACCTGGGGCAGTGCTGGGGCTCAAAGGGTGTCTGTGGAGTGAGCAGGGTCCCCCTGGCAGGTGGGGTCTCTCCGCCTGGCCTACGGGGATTGGGCTGAAACTGGCTCTCCAACATCCCCCGAGGGGTCCTGGATTGTGAGAGGGAAGTTCTTGGGTGACACACCCTGGAATCGGACTCCTTCCTCTCTGGTTCCGGGTGTGTCACCTGAGAACTGCAGCTGCCAAGTCACTGCAGCTCGGCAGCTCCTGTGTTGAGCATCTGCCCCCTGGTGGTCAGTGCATGTCATAGCTATTGGTCGGATGGTTGGGCGGTCAGACGGTCACTTAGGCTTTTATATATATAGACATCATCCCAATAAATTCAATAAAAATTATAAAAATGAAGTCTATTAATTTAAAAGTAAACAAACAAAAAGCATGCGGTTGAATTACTGCCATGGTGAAGAAATTTTGGTTTTAATTCCCAGGCACAGGTGTAGCACATGCTGCTGCTGATCCACCCATATCCCTTCAGCACTCCCTGCTACTCACTCGCCGCCCCATGGATTCCATCTGTGAGGATTCCCCTTTGCTGGGGAATTTCTGGCTCACTGGAGTTGGGGGGCAGGCCAGAAGTCTTAGGAAGCTAAGTTCCCCTCTCATGGGAGCAGCCTTCAAATAATGGTGGAGAGGAGTGGGTGAAGAGATACCAGGTCTCTTGCTCCTGGGGCACAGGGTTCTGTGCATGCTCTACACTGCTCCTGGGGCTCCCAGAGGGTTGGAGCCCCATTGTCCACGGACCGCAGGAACCTACTTTGTTATTGCCCCTTTATTGACTCCCTTCAACGCTCTCCAAATGTTTCCTTAATTCACCACCAATTATTGTCTCCCATTCACATCAGACATGGATTTCTGCTTGTTGGATCCCATCTCTCATAATCTTTGATGGAGACCAAAAGAGACTCATGTGTGCTGCTTGACTAAGTATCCTCAGATATGTGCCACCCATCCTTATAAGCATCTCTGAAAGGTGGTAACATTAGAGTTCTCCTATCGGATGCTAATTTACTGAATCACAAAGGTCCACAGGTGTTTGAATGTAGAGTAATTAAAAATCCTGATTCTTGCATGTGATTAGATTTACAAGGTAAGAAAACCACACACTCACCTCAGGCTATTTTTGAGCCACGGAAAGACACTGAAGTGTGGTAATTTTCTAGACAACAGCGTTCTTGTTCACCATGCCATTGGCATAATCACTATAAGGCCAATGAAAATGGAATAAAGTATCAAAGTGGTCAAGACACATGGTTCCTAGGTGCAGCCTCACTGGATTGAATACTCTATACAATAAGGACTTGAAATTTGAAAAATAGATACTAAAAACCATAATTGGACATAAAGATAGGTGTTTAGAAAGACAGTCTCTTTAAAATGGGGCACTAATCATTTAAGATATTTCTTAGCCAGCTGTGGGGAGCTGAGGGAAGTGGGCACAGAAGTTGTTGCTTTATTTTGCTACTTTGGTTTGTATTTGAAGCTCCAGCTATGAGGATTTGGAAGAGCTTTCCCAGAGGACAGCCGTGAACAGGAACAAGACTTCCTTCCTCTTTGCTCAGGGCTGGTTTGCGGGCCGAGGCAGGTGCCTACTGGAGAGGCTGTGCACCAACCATCCTGCAACGTCGCAGAGAGCCTCCCCTAACTGACATAGGGCTGGGGATTTGCCTTCAGAAAGGATTCTTTACTTTGCAAGAGGAGTCACGCAGGATCTCTTACACGGGTGATGTCATGCCATTTATTACAAATGTATTACAAATCCACTGCAGGGACACATTGGCTGTGCAAGCTGTCCGCGTGTTCAGGGCCATGCCAAAAGGGGGCTCAGCACGACTTACGTGCTGAGCTCCAAGGTTAAAATATGCGCAGTGATATTTGTAGTTAGCTCTAATTAACCTTAGGATCTTCTAATAATTCATTCCAAATAAATGCTAGGTTTGTCTTTGCTTTCCGATGTATTCTGAGTACACTTTTTTCTCTTCATTGATTTACAGTTTTTACCTTACAATTTAAATTTCACTATAAGCAGTCTTTGAATGCAACACAAAGCAGCAAAAGGAATTGCTTGCTAAGTCTACCTGTTATTATTTTCACGGGAACAAACACACTTCAGGAAGGTCCATCTTTTAGTGGCTTCCATTGAATTCAGGAGTTGACCTTTTGACCAATGAAGTACTTTTAACATCAAGTATCAGTTATTTGCTGGGTGGATAGTTTCCACTCAGCGGGATTCTTGACGTTTATACTCACTGTTCTGCTGGACGATGAGCTCTGGGAGGTCTTCCCTGCTTGAACCCTAGCTCCTGGCTCAGAGCCTCAGATCATTGATTCTTTGTAAATTCCCATTGAGCAGAATAATAATAATTCACTCAAAGGACACTTTGCCTTTTATACATGTGCAGTACATTTATATAAATGTTATATATATCATGTACATATAAATGACACATATGTGCTAGGTTAGCCCACATGCAGACTGGCTTCAAGCAAGTATATTGGAGATAGTAAAGATTCAGTTGAGCATCCTGGTTTGATAGAGTTGTGATTCCAGTTCAACATTTTATCTTTGGTCGAAGGTCATGGAATGAGGACCAAATGGACAGAGACTGGCTTTAGGATTTGGAATAATCGATAAGCTACTCTTGGGGACAGAGGAAACCAGGAAGCTTTGGGGACAGTGGGAAACTTTCACTTAGGAGCAGGAAATACTTGCCTGGAAAAGTAAGGGGAATACAAATGTCACCTGAGTTGTTTTTCTGAAAAATGCTGTTGGCAGCTATGAGAATCCACTTGAGTAGAAAATCCTGTGAAGGGAAAGAATGCATCCCAGGAACAAGCTTAGGGAATCTGGGAATGCTGCTGCTTGCCTCCTCTTAAGGAAAGAAGCAATAAACCCACTGGCTTGTCCAGGAAAGAAGACAGGGAAAAGTCAATGCCACCTGCCCTTTGGGAAGTAGCCAAAGCAGCATTAACGCTACTGAGAGCACCGGTGTGGCCCTTGCCTTCCTTTCAGTTCCATTTGAGCTTCGTGGCTGTGGCTTGAGTGGTTGGGCCCTCCAGGTGGTGTGCACAGCCACCTAGGAAACCCACGTGGGATGAGCTGTCAGATTAATTATGTTTTGGTGAAGGTACATTTAACAGACTTCTAGAAGTAGAGAGAAGAGGGGAATGTTGTATAACATCACAGACAATACTGATATGAAGAAAAGAGAACAGAAATGCATTCAAAGACACCCATGTAACCAATTTTTTAAAAAGTGTTGACAGTATTACAGATATTATCCATTTCTCCACCCTTTGTCTCCCTCCACCTAAGCCCTGCCCCACCCTCAGCCTTCATCACACTATAGTCTTTGTCCATGGGCTATGCATATATGTATATATGTTCTTTGAGTCTCTTCTCGTTCCTCCCTACACACACCTCCACTCTGAGATCTGTCAGTCTGTTCCATGTATCCATGTCTCTGGACCTATTTTGATTGTTACTTTATTTTGTTCATTAGATCCCACATATAAGTGGGATCATGTGACATTTGTATTTCTCTGACTGGCTTATTTTCCTTAGCATAATAATCTCGAGGCCTATCAATACTGTCCCAAAGGGTAAGAGATCCTTCTTTTTTACAGCTTCATAGTATTCCATTATGTAAATGTACCACAGTTTTTTTTATCCACCCATCTACTGATGGGCACTTAGTCTGTTTCCAGATCTTAGCTATTGTAAATAATGCTGCTATGAACATAGGGGTGCATATATTCTTTCTGATTGGTGTTTTGGGATTTTTAGGATATAGTCCCAGAAGTAGGATCTCTGGGTCAAAATTCCATTTTTAATTTTTTGAAGAAACTCCATACTGTTTTCTACAGTGGCTATACCAGTCTGCCTTCCCACCAGCAATGTACTAGGGTTCCTTTTTCTGCACATCCTTGCCATCACTTGTTGTTTGTTGATTTATTGATGGTAGCCATTTTGACAGGTATGAGGTGATACCCCATTGTATTTTAAATTTGTATCTCTCTGATGATTAGTGACGTTGAGCATTTTTTCATGTCTCTTGGCCATCTATGTGTCCTCTTTGGAGAAGTGTCTATTCAAGTCCTTTGCCCAATTTTGTATTTGGATTGTTTCTTTTCCTGGTGTTGAGTTCTATAAGTTCTTTATATATTTTGGAAATTAACCCCTTATCAAGTGTATCATTGGCAAATATGTTCCCCCATACAGTGGGTTTACTTTTCATTTTGTTGGTGGTTTCTTTTGCTGTGCAGAAACTTTTTAGTTTGATGTAGTCCCATTTGCTTATATTTTCTTTTGTTTCAATTGCCCTAGTAGATGTATCTTTGAAAAGTCAGCTGTGTGAGATGTCTGAGATTTTACTGTCTATGTTTTCATCTAGGATTTTTATGGTTTCATGACTTACATTTATGTCTTTTATCCATTTTCAGTTCATTCTTATGTATGGTACAAGTTGGTGGTCCAGATTCTTCCTTCCTTCCTTTCTTCCTTTCTTCCTTTCTTTCCTTTCTTTCTTTCTTTCTTTCTTTCTTTCTTTCTTTCTCTCTCTCTCTCTCTCTCTCTCTCTCTCTCTCTCTCTCTTTTCTTTCTTTCTTTCTTTCTTTCTTTCTTTCTTTCTTACCTATCAGTCCAATTTTCCCAACACCATTTATTGAAGAGACTGTTGTTAACCCATTGAGTGCTCCTGCCTCCTTTGTCAAATATTAATTGACCATGATGGTGTTGGTTGATATCTTGGGTCTCTGTTCTACTCCAAGAACCTGTTCTTGTGCCAGGCTGTTTTGATTACAATGGCTTTGTAGTATAGTTTGATATCTGGTATTGCAACACCTCCAACTTTATTCTTCTTTCTCAAGATTGCTGAGGCTATCTGGGGTCTTTTTTGGTTCCATATAAATTTTTGGAGTATATGTTCTACATCTGTGAAGTATGCTATTGGTATTTTAATAGAGATTGCATTGAATCTATAGATTGCTATGAACATTTTAATGATGTTAATTCTACTAATCCATGAACATGGCATATGCTTCCACTTGTCTGTATCTTCCTCTATTTCTTTTTTCAATGTCCTATAGTTTTCCTAATGCAGGTCTTTTACCTTCTTGATTAAGTTTATTTCTAAGTATCTTTTTTTTTTTCATTGCAATGGTAAATGGGATGGTTTTTCTAGTTTCTCTTTCTGAGAGTTCATTATCTGTGTATAAAAATGCCGTAGATTTCTGAATGTTAATGTTGTACAGAGTTCCCAATAGCCTCTCCCCTCCCACAGTTTCTCCTATTATTATCATTAGTGTGGTATGTTTGTTATAATTAATGATCCAACATTGATGCCTTATTAATAGCTAAAGTCCAAGCTTTACAGTAGCATACACTCTTTGTGTTGTACATTCTATGAGTTTTGACAATTGTATAACAACATGTGTCCATCATTACTGTATCATACAGAATTCCCAATACTTGAAAGAAACTTCTCTTTTTAGCAATTCACTGAGGAAGACTCCCTTGCAAATTTGAAAGCCTATACAAATCCAATTATGATTAGTTGAAGAAAAAAATCAATGATGCAATTATTTTGGTTGAAGAAAATGAAAATACCCTTAACATTTCCAGAATTGCCTGAGTTTGCCCAGTTCAAACCTTTGCAGCAAAGGGTTTGTTATGGCCTGAATTGTGTCCTCCCCAAATTAATCTGTTGAAACCATAACCCCAAATGTGACTGTATTTGGAACTAAGGCCTTTAAAAAAGTAATTGAGTTTAAATGAAATCCTAAGGGTGTGGCCCTGAATCAGTAGCACTGGTGTCCTTAAAAAAAAAAGGAAGAGACACCAAAGACCTCTGTCTCCCCATGAGCTCACAGAGAAAAGGCCATAGGAGAACACAGCAAAAGGTGGCTGTCTACAAGCCAAGGAAAGGCCTCACCAGAAACTAACCCTACGGACATCTTCATCTTGGACCTTTGGCCCCTAGAACTATGAGCAAACACATGTCTGTTGTTTAAGCCAGTCTGTGGTATTCCGTTAAGGCAGCCCAGGCTGACTAAAACAGGGTCGGTCCCTTTGGGGAAGGAATGCCTTGCAAAAACAGGAGGGGTTGCACATCCTGTTTTTCTGTTTGAATCGGAACACTCTAGGTGTTTCTGAGACCAACATGGTGACTCTGAGGAGCAGCGAGGGGTGCACCAGCCCGGGCCTGCCGAGGGCAGGGGCCTCCAAGCTCTCTGCTCTGCAGCCTGCTAGTCCTGGAGAGGCACACATCAAGCTCTCCGTCAGGACAAATCCCCAGCAGCTAAGCAAACCACATAATAAGGCTGTCAGTCATTTTGACTGGATGACATGTGGCCCCCAAAGTACAACATTCATGAAATGTCACCGTGTCACTGCCCGATAACACCCACCGAGCCCCCTGCCAACCTCCCAACACCTCTTCTGGCACCTATATCACCAACACAGCTCTGGTCTCCGTCCTGGCTAACGTATCTTTTAAAGATATGTTAGCTCTGCAACTAAATCACAAGCAACAATGTTCTGTTACAACTGGTCATCCCCACACATGCTTCCTCACTGAAACACCTCATGGTGTTGGCTATTTCCCACCGGGTAGCACATTCTTTTTTTTTTCCTCCCCCGGATTGTCACCGCAAACAGGTTCTTTATGAAACCAAGAACCCATTTTGCAAAGTCCCATGTGGAGTTCTGTGGACAAGACCGATCCATGTGCAAGCTGGTTCTCTATTTCTAAAGTGATAAAGACGTTTGCCAGAGGAAACAGTGTGTTGTTAGGATTGAAAGCAGCATTATTGACTATTCCAATGGGGAAATAATTTTAACAATGAGATGAACTACTTGGAAGGGGGTCTCAAGGTGATTTACTCTAAGCAGTAGATAGGAGATTAATCAGTGCCATCTAAGCCGAAGGCTGGACTCTTCTGGCAGGTTCAGACACAGAGCTTATAAGAAACTGAAAATACATCCCACCCAGACAATCCTTGGTTTATCTCATCCTTTCCTTGGGTCTTAATAAGTCATTAAGTTTCTTTGAATCAAACAAGTCTTCTCATTATGATGGTCCCATAAAAGCAACTTCCTGTTGCTCCGAGAAATGTGAATAATAGCCCTGATACATGGAAGTTTGAATACACACTGATAAAAATCAGATTTTCCGCATGCGATGGATATTAAAAATACCAAACTTTTATGATTTTTGAATGTTAAGCAGCGTCCACAAGGCCGAGGTGACCTTGCGGTGTGTGAAACGGTGAGAAAAGGGGAAGACGGGGCAAAAGCCCTCACATCTCACACATTTAATAATTTGCCTGTGCAGCCTTCAACCACTGTCGTATTTTAATACAGAGGCTACCAGGCCACAGCTGTTTTTCGTAAACATTTCTTGAAGCAGCCATCTTCCCAGGGCCACATCAATCCGCTGCCAGCCTGCCTTCCCGAGCTTTCCAAAGGGCCCAGCCAGACCCACTTTCATTTTGGTTTCCCTCCTGACACCAAGTGAGTCTAAATTCAAGAACAAAAGCATTCATATTTGTCCTTGTATGTCAAGGATTACCACTATTGAAAGGCTTTTCTAAGATCAGCTTGTCTTTTTCTTTGCTGCTTAATCTCTTTCTTTCTCCTGCTCAATGGCCTCCTCTTTACTTTCTCTCCTACTGAAGAAACAGGAGGCTTTTGTTCAAATCTCTCTCTCTTCCCTTTTTACAAAACTTAACGGAGTTAAAAGGCCAGCTCAGCGTGACCACCTGGCAGACAGGAGGTGCTGGCTGGCTGGCACCCTGCCCGTGGCCAGCTGTGACATTGTGCCCCGCCAGCTGTGTTAAGGCTCTGCTCAAGGGATTGTCCTGGCTCCGTGGGCAACCACCTCCCATCCAGCCAGTGTCCCAATCCCATTGTCCTCAACTTCCCTTGTTTAATGTTGTTTTGCAAACTACTAAGCGCTGGAAGTCTGTTACTCACAGTTCACGTCCCGTGTAAGGCCACACAGGAGCGGCAGAGCTGAAAGTCTTGGTGGTGGTCCTTTCACAGCCCTAACGAGATCATTACCACTAACTAAATACAAACCCGGCCTCAGGACCCTCAGAGGCTGTGTGGGACATCCATATCACCCCCAACCCCCCCGCCACCGCCTTCTGGCCCTCGAAGCTAAGCCTGTGATGAAAAGGCTGCCAAACTCTCCTCAGTCCCTGAGCCTCAGACACCTGAGTGACACCCCTGGGGGCACTGTCCTTGGTCAGGAACTGGCTGGCCCAGGTGGTCCCCTAACTGGAGCATTTGGGAAGCCGACTTTAAGATGGCACAGTCCTGCCTTCGCACAGCTCTCACAGAGCCTGGGGACATGCCCAGGTGACCTCAGTCCCAAGTCTGGGCCTAACACCGTAGACTATAAAGTTGAGGTGGGCCAGGAATGAGGACTTTGTTGTTCATAAACCAGCACCATCTTCAAGATTGTCCTGAGTCTCCTTGCCATAATTTAACATTTTGTTGGGCTCTCACTGTACCTAAACCAAGAATGAATTTCTTCCTTCACTGGTGATGTGAAGGTGGCTACTTGGACCCACCCTCATAAGCCAAGGTAAAGTGTAAGGTGTGTGTGAGTGTGTGTGAAAGTGTGCATATGACTATGTGTGCTGAGTGTGTGCTCAAGTGTGTGTACATGTGTTCACGTGTGAATGTGTTGAGTGTATATGAGTGTAGGCTGTGTGTTCTGAGTGAGTGTGTGTGTGTGTGCGTGTGTGTGGGCATGTGTATTATAAGTTGTTGTTCTATAATAATGGGGTTTTGGTGCAGTAATTCTGCCTGCCCAGTTGGTGATGACAATCCCAGTGTGATAGGTTAGGAATTAAGATTTCCTATGGAAGGAAAGAGCTGGTAAATTTATTACCTACAAGTTTCCTCTCTCCTTCCTTCTCAAAAGAAATGGTGAAAAATCAAAATAGTCTAAAGCAAATACATACTTAGAAGTACACACAAAGAAATACATTTACCTAATTGCATTGTGTTTATAACAATTTATTTATTCTGACAGATGCCAAAATCAGCTTATAATAGAATACCAAAATTCTACGTTCTTTTTGAATATAAATGCTCCTGTGGCACATGCCTATTTCTAGTCTAATCATAGGGAACAGATCAATAGGCCCTTTTAATATGTATGTTTTAGGTTTCTCTTTCCTTTCGAAGACACACCAATGTGGAACCGAGGGTGGTCCTAGGACGTGGATACCCTAAAGAAATCTTCATTCTTGAGATGTCCCACATTTTAATTGCCACTTCCATCAAGCAGGACACTGGGCTGGTTAATGCTACATTTAAACCCTGTTGAACTGGGACCAGAATAAGCAAGAAAACTGTAATCAAGAGAAGAAGAAAAAGAGGCGGGCGTGAAGGAGGAAGGGAAGGCCCACAGATATCAAAGAAGCACACAAATGCAGAGGAGCTGCTGGCGCTTCTCATGCATGACGCCACCGCAAATGGGTACTTAGACCCAGACCCCGCAAGATCCTGGGGTTAGGTCTTGTTTAGAGCAAGTTATTGAAAACATTCTTTAACGTTTTAAAGATAAACAAGCATATGTTTGATTTCTTTCTTTTTTTCCTTTTCCCTGCCAGTTTGAAGGGATCACCGTGTTTCCAAGTGTCCGTGTGGGTGGCTCCCTCCTCAGCTAAGGGCAGCACAGTTGGGGTCTGTTCATTCATCTCTCTGGAGAAGTGATCCCCAATGGCCAACTGCACCGAAAGCAGCCGGGAAGCAGAACCGGAACTCAGAACCTCTCACAAACAGCAGTGTCCTCCTGACTGCAGATAGCAAATCATTGTCAGTTCTCTTTTCATCCCGGGTATGTCCACGCTCCCTGCTGATGAGAAAGCCTCCAGAATGAATTTAACTACTTTTGTGATGCAAGATGGATTGGAGATTCACACACACAAGTAGTGTTGAGCATCTGTCTCTGGGGAACCATGCAGAACCCCATGCTGGCATTCTTGGCTCCAGAGGGGGTCTCTGGAGCCTCCCTGCCAGGGTTCATTCGAGGGGTCCCCTCACGTTCCTCTCCCCTTCTCTTAAGGTCCAGAACTCAGCAGACTCATGGCACCCCCAGGGGGCTGCAAGCTGGGGCTGATAAGGCCCCACCTGCCTGAGCAGATGCCTCCTCCTCTGTGCAGCAGGAGCCAGAGTAGAGCAAAGTGAAGCCAACACGGAGCAATGCCTGGTGTCCTGTGCTCTGCTTGGCCCTCCTGTGAATTTACAGCCACGCGTGGGATGTGTTCATTCCATGCCCTCTGAGCATCTCATTGCCAACCCTGGCTCTGCCTACGAGAAGGAGGTGAGCTCAAGCAGAAAATGAAACAAAAAGAGTAACAAACGAACTAACGAACTAAAACAAAAACTCATAGATATAGATACAGACAACAGAATGGTGGTTATCAGAGGAGAACAGGAGTGAGGGGAGGAGGAATTGGGGTCAAATATATGGTAACGGAAGGAAACTAGACTTTTGGTGGTGAGCATACATAGAGTGTACAGATATCAGATTATAATGTTGTACACCTGAAATTGATATGCTGTGATTAACCAATGTTTCCTCAATAGATTTAATTTTTTTTTTAAAGAAAAAGATAAGAGAAAGTGACTCTTGTGGTTTGATTGCTCTGGACCCGATTCTGCGAGAAGAGCAAAGAGCTGGGCCTTGCCACCCAAGGTATTGGGCAGTGGTTACCACAGTGATGGCGAACCTCTGACACGCGTGTCAGCACTAAATATTTAGTTTTTGGTTTCTTAAATACAATTATATATAACAATTATACATTTATGTTATTTAAACTATAAATATCGCGAAATAATGTTTTTTCCTCAAAGTGACACACTACCCAAGTTATGCTCAGTTTTTTGGCGAAGTTTGACACACCAAGCTCAAAAGGTTGCCCATCACTGGTTAACAGAACTGCTCTCCCTCCTGGCCGAGGAAAATTCCCCAGCATGCCACTGTGCCACGCTGTTTTCACTTGGATGACCAAATTGAACAGAACCTAAACTGTAAGCCCTGCCTTCCCCGAACTTGAACCGAAGAGTCTTGCTCTCACAGCAGCACGCTGCTGGCGGCATGGACCGTGAAATTGCTCTCAGCACCTCTGCCTCCCCACTTCGCTGTGGGGAAGTGTCTTCCCACAGAGAGTCACATTCGCTTTAAATAATTATGTAATAAATAAATATCAAGGTTTTCATCAACCAAGAGTAGCTTCTTGCCCTCCTCTCCCCTCCCCCCCTTGCCCCCATGACTTAGCAAAGCAGCGTCACTCTTTAGAGAGCCATGACATTTTTTGAAACATTAAGCTTGCTCCCCCTCCTTGCCTGACAACCTCTGAGGAAATAGCTAAACCAGAACAGATAAGGCGAAGAGTAAAGGTTTTTTATTAAATTCTTTTCAAGTTTTATCTCAGGCAAAAGAATTTTCATGAAGTAGAAATACAATTTCAAGTTCAGGGAACTGGAATATGATGTTGGCCAGTCTTTTAAGAATATAGCTTTATCTGACTGGGCTTATTATTTTTTCATGTGCTCCTACTTAATCTTGTGCATTTTGCTGTAGCCACACTGGCCTTTCTGTTTCTTAAACACTGCGAGGCTGACCCCACCCCAGAGCCTTTCCTTTTGCTGTCCCTCTGCCTGACTCTCTCTTCCTCAGATCGTCACAGGGTGCCTCCTTCTCCCACTCAGACCTCAGCCCAAGTAGCTCCTAGCCCCACGTCATTGTCTTAGAGGCGTTTTTCCTTCTTACTTTTGTCTTATCTGATTGTCTTCTTATTCACTGTCTATCTTTATGAGGTCCTTGTCTCTTAATCTCTCAGAATACATTAAAAAAAATACGTGGCACATAGTAGGCACTTAATAAATATTTGTTGGAAAAATTAAGGAAAAGCCATTTGATATTCTCATTTGGACCCCATTTGGATATTTCTTGCTTCTTTTTCAAAAGTGTATTTTGTGGGGGCATCAAACTGGTCCACCCAATTTGACCTCATGCGGTCTGCAATTAATATCTACACTAATAAAAGAAAAACATGCAAATTGACCGTACCTCCACTACACCAACAAGCCATGCCCACCAGCCAATCAGGATCAAGTATGCAAATTAACCCAACCAAGATGGCAGTGGCCATGGAGCTGGAGTGAGCAGGAGGCTTGGATTGACCTGGTGATGGAGGAAGCCAAGCTTCCCGCCCGCCCTGGCTGGCCCTGGCCTCCGCTCAAGGCTGCAAAGTTTCAATTATAGAAGATAAATAAATTCCAACAAAAATGGCGGCAGCCACGGAGCTGGAGTGAGCAGGAGGCTTGGGTTGCCTCTGGCGATGGAGGAAGCCAAGCTTCCCGCCCGCCCTGGCTGGCCCTGGCCTCCGCTCAAGGTTACAAAGTTTCAATTATAGAAGATAAATAAATCCCAGATACTTGCTTCCAGCCAGCCCTGGCCTCCACTCAAAGAGGCGTTAAAAAAAAAGAAAGAAAGAAAGAAAGAAAAAAAGGAGGGTCTGGGAGGTTGAGTTGCCAAGGGGTGATCAAGCCAGGATGGGACTGCAGTTGGGTGATCAGGCTGGTGGGGGGTGGGGCCATTAGGGGTAAGCAGACCAGCAGGGGGGCCAGTTGGGGATGAGCAAGCCATCAGTGGGGGTCAGTTGGAGGTGATCAGGACAGTAGGGGGGACAGTTTGGAGTGAGCAGGCCAGCAGGGGGGCAATTGGGGGCGAGCAGGCCAGTGGGGAGGGAGGGTGGGGGTGAGCAGGCCAGCAGGGGGGGCAGTTGGGGTGAGCAGGCTGGTGGGGGGGGCATTTGGGGGCAAGCAGGCCGGCAGGAAGAGTGGTTAGGGGCAATCAGGCAGGCAGGCAGGCAGGTGAGCGGCTGGAGCCAGCAGTCTCGGATTGTGAGAGGAATGTCCAACTGCCGGTTTAGGCCCTATCCCTGTAAGCCGGCAGTAGGACATCCTTCAAGGGGTCCCAGATTGGAGAAAGGTGCAGGCCGGGCTGAGGAACAATTCCACGCCCCCCCCCCCCCCTCTCATGCACAAATTTCGTGCACCGGGCCACTAGTATGTAATAAAGCTTATTGTATGTATTATTTTGATACACTCATCTTTGATAACCAAATGTCTGCTGTGATCTTTAGCCTCATACTTAGCATTTATAAAACTAAATACACTTCAAATTGCTCCTACACTAAGAACCCATAAAAACATGTGCTATAAGAGCTTAGAAGGATCATTTCAAAAATCCATTCTACCAAGCTTCCTCTCCTTTTCTCCAGAGCTCTTTTTGCACAAAAGTACCATCTCCCATGCTAAAGTAGGCTTGCAGGGAAATAAAGCATTTCAGGCCATAACAGGTTTGGGTCAACCAATCCCCCCTCCCCTCTTCCCCCAACACACACACACACACACACACACACACACACACACACACACACACACACTGTGGTTATGCTATCCATTTTAAATATAGTTACATTTGCTTCTGTTTATATTTTATCCTAGGGCTTTTCCACATTGTTGTTTACTTGATTTTCCTGAGTATGTAAAGATAAACATGGTTCAAAAATCAAATCTATATCAAAAGGTCTTCTACTTCCATCTTCCATCGCTTCCTCTCCATTCCCACCCCCATCCTTCGTACCCTTTCCTCCTCCTACTCTCTTCCCAAGTTCTAAACCATCTCCTAGCAATGATGGGCAATCTTTTGAGCTTGGTGTGTCAAACTTCGCCAAAAAACTGAGCATAACTCGGGTAGTGTGTCACTTTGAGGAAAAAACATTATTTCGCAAATGTTTCATCCTCGGCATGCGGCCGCCTCAGCGGCCACGTGTCATCAGAAATGGCTACGCGTGTCAGTGCTGACACGCGTGTCATAGGTTCACCATCACTGCCCTATAGGTAACTAATCCTGTTAGTTTCTAGTTTATTTTCCTTGTATTTGTTTCTGAAAAAAAGAAAGCATATCTTTTTATTTTCCACTGTTTCTTACACAAAAGGAGGCAGAGTATAGATACTCTTTTGCACTTGCTTTCTTCATCGAATAGCATATCCTGGAAATCACTCTATAGCAGGTCTCAGTAACCTTCCTCAATATTTTTTACAGCTGCCTAGTACTCCACTGGGTAGATGTGCCATTGCTTATTGAAATACTCTCTCATGATTGGGTTTCTAAGCAGTTTTCAATGTTTTGCAATTAGAACAACACTACAATGAATAACCTGGTGTATATGTATTTTTGCAATGTTAAAGGTGTATCTTTAGAGTAAATTTCTAGAATTGGTATTGCTGGGGCAAAGGCAAGTGCCTTAGTAGTTGTGTTAGCTTTACCAAGTTGGATCCTCACCAGTGTGAGGCTCTATTTCCCCCACAGTCTCATTAACAAGGTGTGTTGTGGAGCTTTTTAATGCTTTCCAATATCATGGATGAGAAACGGTGTTTCAGAGTAATTATTTTCCCAAGCCACAGACTTTATTCAGATTTCATCCATCATCCCACTTGTCCTCGGTAGTAAGAATATTTCGTGTTCAGGATCCATTTAGGATCACCTGTTGCATTTCAGCTCTCATGTCCCTTTAGTCTTTCTTCATCTTGGTCACTCTTAGTCTTTCTTTGTCCTCTCAACTTTGACATTTTGAAGAGATGGGACCAGTTATTTTGTAGAATGTGCCTTGATTTGAGTTTGTCTGATACTTCATTAGATTTGGGTTATGCATATGTGGCAGGAACACTCCAGAAGTGACACTGTGTTCTTCTCATGATCCCATTAGGTGGCAGGTGATTGTGACTTGTTTCCATATTGGTGATGTTAATTTCGATCACCAAATCCTGGACCTGTCCTCCAAGTTCATCTACTATAACATTACTATTTTCCTCTTTGTCATAAGTAACTAACATATGGGGAGATTATGTAAAGCTATGTGAATATCCTGTTCCTTCCTTTTGGTAAATTGATGGCTCTTGCCTGAATCAAATTACTATAATGATTGCCAGATAGTGATTTTTAAATTCCATCATTCCTTCTGCATTTACTAGTTAACATTTTACTGTAAGAGTCTTTTTTTCTCCATTATTTTTTTATTCCTGTCAGAATGGATCCATGGATTCCGATTTTATTCAATGGGTTATAATCCATTACTATCATTACTTATTTTGATTCTCAGATTGTCCCAGATCTGGCCAGTGGGAGCTCCTTCAAGCTGGCTTCTGTGCCTGTCATTCTTTGAGCACATTCTTACTTCTGGCACAAGATGGTCCAGGCTTGCTCTCACAGCTCCAGCCCTGGATTCGGCCATTTTAATAAGGACCCCTGGGTTTTTTTAGTGAAGAGTGATATTAGAACCTGATATCTGGAAGCTAGGTGTGCTCATTGCCACTGAGGTGTCATTGCTCATGTCCTTTCAGTGGACAGACTAGGAAAAATAGCCATTTCATTATCATTCTTGCCTTTCACTATTTTATGTTTGTAGCTACTTTCTCTGACCATGAGAAGCCTGGCTCCCAACAAAATCAATATATTTATTCCTTTGTTGAAGTCTATAATACACACAAACTTGTTTCAGAATTACTACAATGAACCTGCTAACCTATTAGATCAAATTTAAGTTTTCTTTGAAGTTCTTTTGGTCTTCAGACTGAGAAAAGTGCAAGTACTATAGCTAAACGTTATATAGATACTTTTCCCCCACTTTTCTTTAACACTAGAGGCCTGATGCATGAAATTTGTGCAAGGGGCTCGGCCCCTGCCTTGGCCACGGCCACGGTTAGGGGCCTCTGCCGCCTCTGCCACCTCTGCCTTGGCCCCTGCTGCCGCAGCTTTGTCTGGAAGGACACCCAGTCTAATTAGCATATTACACTTTTAT
Source organism: Eptesicus fuscus (assembly GCF_027574615.1). Taxonomy (NCBI): domain Eukaryota; kingdom Metazoa; phylum Chordata; class Mammalia; order Chiroptera; family Vespertilionidae; genus Eptesicus; species Eptesicus fuscus. The sequence goes on from NC_072484.1 coordinate 14,659,015, forward strand.
TATTATAGACTAGAGGCCCGATGCACAAAATTCGTGCAAGAGTAGGCCTTCCTTCCCCCAGCTGCCAGCACTGGCTTCCCTATGGCACCCAGCAGGCACCCAGGATCTGGGCTTCCCTCCGGCCCTGGCTTCATCCTGAAGGACGTCTGGTCTAATTAGCATATTACCCTTTCACTATTATAGATGTTTGGTACATAGTTAAATTTATTTGTTCCTGTTTGTTTCCAACTTTGAAGTTAAAAATATCTTTGTTGATTTAACTTTTGGCATTTTAACTATGATGTGTTTTTGTGTGAAACTCTGGTTTCATCTTATTTGGGATTCTCTGCACTTTCTGAACCTGGATATCTGTTTCCTTCACCAGGTTGGGGAAATTCTCAGCCATTATTTTTTTTCAATTTTTTTTTTTGTCTCTTTCTCTCTGTCTTCTCCTATTGGCACATTTGATGTTGTCCTAGAGGTCCTTTAAACCAGCAATCGCCAATCGGTGGTCCGCAGACCACTGGTGGTCTGTGAGGTCCGAAAGGTTGGCGACCACTGCTTTAAACTATCCTTATTTTTTCATTCTTTTTTCTTTCTTGTTGTTCTAATTGAGTGTTTTCCACTACCTTATTTTCCAAATCACTGATTGGATTCTCTGTTTCATCTAATGGGCTGTTGATTCCATCTAATGTATTTTTCATTTCAGTTATTGCATTCTTTATTTCTGACTGGTTCTTTTTAATGTTTTTTATCTCCTTTTTTATATTTCCAATCTCTTTGTTGAAATTCTCACTGAGGTCATTAAACTTTTTAAACCTTTTTATTATTATTATTATTGACACTATTTGAACTCTTTGTTTGATAGATTGCTTGTCCTGTGTTTCATTGAGTTCTTTTTCTGATGTTTTGTTTTGGTCTTTCATTTGGGGTGGTTTTCTGTCTCCTCATTTTAGTTGTCTCTCTGTGTTAGTTTTTATGAATTAGGAGAAACAGCAACCTTTCCTGGTCTTGAAGGAGTAACCTTGTGCGGGAGCTATTTCTTTGTAGGCTGACTGGGTTGGGTGTCTTTGGCAGGCTGGTTGGAGCTGCAGTATGTGGGGGCCAGAGGAAGTGTGTGTTTTTATTCTCTTTGTGTCAGTCTTCTGTGCCCATATTTCTGAATAATTTTAATTTGTATTTCTTTTAATATTGATAAAGCTGAAAGCCTTTTCATAGATTTAAGTGCCATTTTATGTCTTCTTATTGTGAATTGTCTGTTCATGTCTTTTGTCCATTTTTATATTCAATCTTTGTTCTTTTTCCCTTTAAGTATTAAGAAATTACTCTATATTAGAGTATTAGTCCTTCGTCTGTGATACATGTTGGAAATATTTTCTCCCAGTTTGTCACTTACCTTTTAGCTTTGGTTATGGTGTCTGTCAGACAAACTTCAAAATTTTTTATGTAGTTGCTCTTATCAATCTTTCCCTTGATCACCTCTGGATTCCGAGGCACAGTTAGACAACCTTTCCTTGACTGTGGGTGATACAGGAATTCACTGCATTTTCTCCAAATGCTTGTATAATTTTTTTTACATTCAGAGCTCTAATTTTTCTGGATATTATTCTTGTGTATAGTGTGAGGTATGGACCTAATTTTATTTTTCCCCCAAACTATGCAGGTTTCAAGGCATCACTGATTAAAAGTCCCATTCTTTTTTTAAAAATCCATTGGGAGTGAGGAGATGTAAGGAAAGGAAGGAAGGAAGGAAGGAGCAGGAAGGCAAGCCTTTACCTCTTTCTTCTGCATGTTCCTCATCTCAGACAAATCCCAAGTGATGAGCACATGCAGTGAGGGTGTGCCTGACTCTCAAGGAGCATGTGAGCTCTGCCCGCACCACAGAGCAGCTGTTCTGACTCAGGCCTGAGCTTGTGGCCAGGACTAGTGGCTAAAAGCCAAGTTCAAATGACCAGTTGTTCATGGGGAAGGGAGGCCTGGGTCAGTGGCTCTGAAGTGACAACTGTTCCCTGCAGAGTCTGTGTAGCATCCAGTTGGTTGAAGCCAGGATTTCTAACTTGCTGGCCCCAGCTGATTTCTACAGTTTTACCTACACCATCAGAGTCAGAAAAAGCACACAGGGCCCCAGGCTTGGGGCTAGAAGGGTGTGTACAATGAAACATTGCCTACAAAGATATCTGTACCAGGAAACCTTCATGTTTGCAGGCACTGCTTTTTGGTGCCTCATGTTGCTCTGACCCTTTTTGGCTTGGAAGTCTCTGGAAGCTTGGACAATGGAGGCTTCTTGAGATGTTATGATTTTTGGTTCATTTTGTTACCTGCATTGCTCTCATAGGTCAGAATCTTATTTCAGGGTCTCCTCCAAACTAAACTCATCCAGAACAGTAAGAGTATGAAAGTATCTAACCTTCCCTGAGGACTCACCCTGGCTTCACACTCTGTAGATACTGCCTCTTTTACCTTCCCACAACCCATGAGGTTTGCTTTATCATTACGTCCATTTTGCAGGTGGGAAAACTGCAGCTCAGACAGGTTGCATTACTTTCTGAGGTCGTCCAATTGATGGTGGCATCAGTGGTAGAGCGGGATTTGAACCCAGCATCCTCCTTTGTAACTACCAGGCCTCCTCCCCAGTCAGACCAGTTTCTCGTTGTCACCATGTTTGATAAGAAAAAGAATCTGATGGGTTGGTGATGCTGAATTTTCACTTGCTAATTTCATTACTTGCAGGAAGTCATTTGTGTCCCTGTCAATTAGCACCCCAGCTCTGGGTTGCTATGAACAAACCCAGGCCCACCCAGCAGGAGAGTCTGAAAGAAATGGACAGGTTGAGCTATCCTCATGACATCTTCAAAAAATAACTGTTATATGTTTTCCACAGGTAATACAATATTAAGCAGAAAAGATGATTTTCTAGGTAGACCAGGTGCCAGTTGTAAATTTAAAATGCAAATGGTGTGAGCTACACTGAAAAAGTCCTGGGTACAGCTGAGTAACATTAAATACAAAACGTCTTTCCATCTCTGGCATTCATTTGCCAGTCACATTGTCGGTTAAAAGTAGTCATTTTGAAAGCAGTAATTCATTCTCTACAGTCCTTCCTTAACACAATTTCAGCCTGCAATTTATATGATAGGAAAATTACAACCTCAGTGCACTATATTATGTGATATAAATACTATTGCAATTAAGCCTGCTATGAATGAAAACACACACACACACACACACACACACACACACACACACACACCTAGTTCATGATTTAGTCTAAGTAACCATTTTGTATAAATCAAGGGGCTTTTTGACAAACACTGGAGTGGAATGGGAGCAAGTGCAGGATGGTCTGAGAGGGTCTGAGTTCTACCCTTACTGATCAGGATATGGGTGTATTGGACTGAGATGGTGAGGCTCACTGGTCAGCCAGCCATTGAAGCTAAAAATGAAGAGTGATACAAGATGCCTTCTTTCTCAGTCCCAAAGTCTATTGGGCTCTGGGACTTGAACTCCCTTAGACCTCTTGATTCTGCCCCATCTTTACATTCCCACAGCCACTTTTTTGGATCGGTGCATCACATTTTGTTCTAGATTAGCACAGCACTCCCTCACAGTCCTCTTTGACGATGACGTATTCGCTCCCCTGTGTGTCCTTAAACTGTTGTTCAAACGATGGCTCTCAATTACAAATCTTGTTAGGTTATTCTCTGGCTCAAACCCTTTGAAGGCTCCCCTGACAACTGTCCCATGCCAGAGTGTCATTCTTTGTCAGGAATGCCACTCCCCAACCCACCTCCCACCTCAGCTTTCCCACGTGGACATTCCTTGTTGTCCTCTACCAATTGGTTCAGACCCCCCCTCTTCTGGGAAGCCTGCTCCCCTACGCCACTCCAGTGGAGTGAATCTCTCTCTTTATCTTCTGTATCTGCTGTGTATGTCCACTGTGGCACTTAATGTGACTGTGTTTGTTCATGGCTGGATACTTCTTGGGAGCAGGGATTATTAGGAAAGAATTAGTACAGCTCCATTTCAGGACATTCTTGGAATTTTGAAAACGAAAAAACAATTAGGGAATGCCAATAAAAGGTTTCAAAATATTTCGTTTGTTGAACAATGAATGTCTTCTTTTAATCTTGTCAGAGACAGTAGATCTAAAGCCTTATAAAGTGAGAATTTAGGACAAACGGCTCTTCAACTGCCTACCCTGATCTCCCATACATTATAGGTCCTATTCTTTATCCTCCATGGAGGTGTCCCTCCCTGGAACATCAGACACAATCAATTAATGTCAGTTAAATTGAATTTGAAGGAGCAAAGATTCCTTCAAATTCTAGGTTAATAAAAAGGACCCAGCCTGGCTTGTGTGGCTCAGTGGTTGAGCATCAACCTATGAACCCAGGAGGTCATGGTTCAACTCCCAGTCAGGGATCCATCCCTAGTGTGGGGCATGCAGGAGGCAGCCAATCAATGATTCTCTCTCCTCATTGATGTTTCTATTTCCCTCTCCCTCTCCTTTTCTCTCTGAAATCAATAAAAATATACTTTTTAAAAAGGATCTATTCTTTATGTATTTTTTAATCATAGCTTTTTTCTCTAGACAAATTAGACAAAGCTGGCTGATATAATAAATGAATTTAAAGGTGTAAAATGACTCAAAGACTATAGACATTTTTTCTCTCATGCACAAAAACGAAAAAGAGTACTCTGACCATCAAGCATCTCTCCTTCAAGCAGTAATTTTAGGGCCCAGGAGCCTTTCAGCCCTTGGCTCTGCTATCTTCCTCACATGGCTTCCAAAATTGTCAATCAGTTAGAAAAAAAGGGAAAAGAGCATAGCTGTTTATACATGGGGGGTTTCCACTCACAAGCTATTGACAAAATGCAGTCACGTGTGCACCTATACCTGCAAGGGTGCTGGACAATGTATACTTGTGCCCAGGAAGAAGACAGACTGAATGAGCTTAGAGGCAGCCCCACCAATGTTTTCATATAAAATCTGTACTGTTTTAGCAAAAGGCAATTGTAAGTCTTAACAAAGAAAATAAAAACAACAATAATACCTATAATTTCCCGAGTGTTTATTACATACCAGGCACTCGTCTTTACATACATGGCCCCATTTTTGTTTTTGAATAACCTGTGAGGTAGATATTATTGTCTATTTCTTGAAGATGGAAAAACTGAAGCACAGAGTGGGACAGTAATTTGACTGCAGTCACACAGCAGAGTATGAATTTAAATTTGTGTCTAAGTTCAGAGTCCAGGGTTTTTCTTTGCTATCATGTAGTGCTTCCTAAAAGATTAGCCTTCAAATGGATGAGAAGCTTCAATATATAACAGAGTGAATTTCAGAGAACAACAATATGTAATTGTTAGAGAAGAAAGCAACTTGCAGGGGACATACAGGTGAGAAAATTATGGTTCAGAGGGGACAGACACCTAAATAGTGTTAGAGCCACAACTGACACCCATAGTTCCTGACTCCCAGGCTTTTCAAGCCCAATGTCTTATCCAAAGGAGTCATGAGACCAATAGATTCAGTAATAACTGTGTTGTTCAAAGTGACCCTCAGCACCAATTTTTTAAGTGGCAGGTGCATATATCCATGGTAAAAAGGTTGCCTTTTCTAGTATTGTTCTGTGGTGGCTCTTCATACAAGCTACCTTTAAGAAACTTTGGGGATGGCTAAGAAAAGATGATGTAGAATGGCTTCAAATTCTCAGGATCCCTAATTTATACATTTATTTGACTAGGAAAGACCCAGAATCTCAGCTTTCCAATATGGCAATGAGATTGAATTTCCTTGTATGAATTTAAGAAGAGATCTGTCTTTATTTAAAAAAAAAAAAGCTTTTATTTCAGAGAGAGGAAGGGAGAGGGAGAGAAACATCAATGATGAGAGAGAATCATTGATTAGCTGTCTCCTGCACACCCACTGCTGGGTATTGAGACTGAAACCTGGGCATGTGCTCTGACCAGGAATAGAACCATGATCTTCTGGTTCATGGGTCCACACTCAACCACTGAGCATCACTGGCTGAGCAGGAAGAGATCAGTGTTAACCTACCAAGGGACATGGTGGCTTGATTCACTGGGATGCCTTCAGTTTTCTAGACCTGGGCATCAGACTCCAGGACTTTTATATACTTTGCTGTGTCTTACCTCTCACCCTCAATCTTCCATCAAAACACCTAATATGAGATATTTAGCACAGGTGACTGAGTTTGAAAAGAAATGCCTGTGACATACCCCAAGTGAATTAGAGCTTTCTGCATACGTATGAGTCTCTGTACCCAAACATATGCATTTCTGATTTTTCTGATATGGACGAAACTGTCTCTTCCCACCTTAACTTGTCTGTAATGTAATCAGATCTGCTTTATAGTGTTTGCAAAAACAATAGCTAGTTTATCTTTTGCTAGCTGTAGCCTGTCTTTGAGCTTTACTACTTTTTTTTAGCCTGATTTATAAAGGAACAAATTTTTATGGTGACCAAGTGTGAAAATTTCAATACATTTTGCTCTGATTCTATATGTTATAAAAATATAACGTATTTAAATGAGAAAATGGCAGCAAAGGAAAGATAGTGGCATTGGACAGGATTCTATTCTACCTCTGTGTCCTGGCTTGTCCTCTTCTCCCAACCTAAGAGCCACTTTTGACCTGACTTTAAAGTTAAGGAGATTTACAAAGCTGTAAGAAGTGCCATTAATTCAGAAAATTAGTCCTGACCACCTGGTTTTCAATTAGTTCATGGGAACTGAGCTCATTTGGATTCTGTTCAGACTTGTAAACCTTTCGCTGCAAACAGGCACAGCACACCGCTGGAATGACAACCGGCTGAGGTTTATTAGTCAGCGAGCAAATGTTTTCCAAGTGAGTGTATGGTGTGAAAAGGCCCAATTTTGATAATGGATGTGCCTTTCTGAGCTTTTAATGCCATGTTTAATTGGGCACAAAATTCAAGCTCTCCAACTTAGCATGGGTGCTGGCCAGAATAATCAAAAGAGCAGTAAAATGAAAGGAATGGCAAGGGACTTCCAACTTTGACTCAATAGCACCAAGAAAGTCCTCCCATGGAATCTGTGGTATTAAACATATTACTCAGGACCAGAACATTGTGAGGAATTGTCTTGATCGGGCCAAGTGCCTCGCTGACATGCAAGAATGTTAAATAATGACCAAGGAACTCCCCGATTCCAGCTGTTGGAAGAGCTGCTATATTCCAAGCCACTAAATGTGGGTCATGGTGCACTCTCGGCTGAACCTACGTGCAGACAAATGCCAGTGCCAGAGCTGCGAGAGCCTGTCCTCACCCCACCTGTAGGGAGAGGCCCTGTGGGTGAACAGGTGAGGTGCCCTCCAGCTAAAACTCTGTGCTCTACAACTTCTTCCTGATTAAACACACTGAAATGCTGTCTTGAAAAGATTCACTGACAGGGGTTTGAATAGATGATTTTTAATAAACTATTTATCATAAGCCATCTGTCAGTAACCAAACTTTCCAGAGAAGCATAAAAGGACTCATTTTCTGTTTTTTTTAATTCCAGTTTTTATTGTGACGCTTCCCTTCTTGCTGTTCTTTCTCTTACAACTTAAAATGTTCTTTCCTTTTCCTTTCTTTCAAGCTTATAAGGAACAAACACTTATTTCGCACAGTTCAGGAGGCTGGGAAGTCCAGGATCAAGACACCAGCAAGGTCATGATCGGTGAAGGCCCTCTCCCTGGCTCACTGCCAGTGCCTTCTCTCTCCGTCTTCCTTATTTTCTAGGAACTGCGTTGAAGATTACAATTTTTCTCTCAGTATAACCTTGGGTCTGCCACACATATTTTGATCTGCAGTGTTTTTGTTATTCAGGTCTAAATATTTATTTTGAAACATTCATTATTATTTCTTCTTAAACCCATCCATTTTCCAGATGGATGTTTTTAGTTTCTAAGAAGTTGAAGGGGTTTGGGCTGACTTTTTAGTTTTCATTTCTTTTTTTTAAATTTTTGTTTATTGATTTTTTTAGAGAGGAAGAGAAGAGAGAGAGAGAGAGAGAGTGAGAGAGAAAGAGAGAGAGAGAGAGAGAGAAATTTGTTGTTTCATTTATCTATGCCATCATTGGTTGGTTCTTGTATGTGTCCTGACTGGGAATCAAACCATGACCTCATGCTGCAGAGGTCGTTGGTCACCTACTGAGCCACACCAGCACGGAGGTTCATTTCAGTCAGAGAGCAGGCTTCTAATCTCTCAATTCTTTAAGGTTTATTTAGAATCTCTTCGTTTCACTGTGCATGTTTGAAAAAATAAAAGGTATTTTCCAGGGGGTTGAGATGCCTATGTACATTTCTTAGATCAAGTTGATTTGCAGTGTTTGAGTTATCCTGAACGATTTTGAGTTTGCTTCAATCTCTTGGCTTCTGAGAGTTGGCTACAGTCCCCATTTATGCTTGTAGATGTATTTATCCGGGCTTCTTGGTCAGCCTTTGCTTTATATAATTCAAGGTGAAAGTGTTAGGTTCATGAATGTTTTATCACACTTATGGATATTTCCTCTTTAAAAACCTGTCATGTCTGTCTTTTCCCGTATTAACATTTTTTTACCCTAAATTCTATTTTGTCTGCTATGAAGACAGCTACTGGCTCTCTTTGGCTTAGTATTAACCTCGTATATATTTTCCCAGACTTTATTTGCAAGCTTTCTGTGTCATTTTGTAGTCATTTGTAAGTATTCTTGGACTAATTTGTTTTACAAAGGCACACAAAGGTCTTTAAGATCACTCAGTAATAAATGTAGCATAAGGCTCAGAAATTTAAAACAAAGAAAAAACCTATACATGGTACCGGTTTCTTAAAACAACCTGCAAAACGATAGGAATTACAGAAACAAAAGTGAGTTTCCTTCTGTATTTGTCCACCTGCACTTGGGAGTTTTTGACACCTGGAGCTGCTGGCGTATTTGTTTCCTTGTCTTGGACCCCAGCCCTGGGATTCACAGGCCTGAGGCCCGGTCCCCACCGGGAAGGCAGCGCTGGTGCCACAGCTCTCCACGCCTTCCGGGAGTGGTCCGTGCAGGAGAGGAAGCACATCCCCGGACGCGTTTGTGAGCGATGACTGAGTGTTTTTATCACCAGGGACAGAACTTTCCCCCGTAAACACACGGCATTCAATCACGCAGTCTCCTTCCCCAGCTCCCTGCACTGCGTCCTTCAAAGCCACTCTCCCTCCGACCACGTGACCACGCAGCGGCGCAACCCCGGCCCGTTTACAGAACAGCTGTTAGCGCGAGCGCTGACACATTACTGCAGGGCCGTCCGCCTATAATGGGTTTTTCAAATGTGTTGCCATGTTCAGTTGATTAGTTGTGGGTGATCTGAAATGTCAAACTATTAGCCTTGACAACTACTGCCAAGGTTACTATCTTCGGAAAATATCTTTTTAATAATATAACTGTTGGTGAGTGGAAAAGGTGATGCTCAAAATACAAAGTCACAATAAGTGTGGATTACCGAACCGCTGATGGCTGCAGGTTCTCATTCTTCTCGGGGATGCGGGGTCCGGGGGCTTTTTTTTTTTTTTTTTTTTCTCATGAGCAAGCCCCACCAGCACACCCCGAGGTTTCCACGAGCCACACAAACGTGCGTTTCGGGACTCGAAACAGAGACAGAGAGGAGAGGGGGGGCTGACAGAGCGAACACTTTGCATTGAAGAGCCCTTCCATCACCCGTGGGTAAGATGTCGTCAGTCACTTCAAAACCTGCCCACCGCCAAAACCGGTTTGGCTCAGTGGATAGAGCGTCGGCCTGCGGACTCAAGGGTCCCAGGTTCGATTCCGGTCAAGGGCATGTACCTTGGTTGCGGGCACATTCCCAGTAGGGGGTGTGCAGGAGGCAGCTGATCGATGTTTCTAACTCTCTATCCTTCTCTCTTCCTCTCTGTAAAAAATCAATAAAATAAATAAAAATAAAAACCTGCCCACAGACGAAGGCTTACAAATGGGGCTCGGAGAGAGAGGAGGGGTCAAAATCCGGATTGGCACATTTCAGTGACCAAGGTGTCCTGGCAGTCAGGCAGCATGCAAGGGGGTGGGCAGAGTCCTGGCCCCGTCTCCTTTCCTCCTCCTTCACTTTGCTGTATGGTCCCCACACAGGGCACCCGGTGTTCTTACCAATGTCTTCTAATCAGTGGCATTCATAATTACAGGGAACTCTCCCCCGGTCCTTCCTCCACACCTCACCTCACCTACACGAAGGTATTCCCAACAGCTAATATCACACTGGGACATCCCAGCCTCCAATGGAGGGTCACCCTGTCAGAAAGGGGTCAGCAAGTGTCAATGTATTCTCCCCTCTTAGGAAAGATGTTTCCATTGTAATCCAGGCTTCCCGGTAATTACTCCGTAGCCCAGGGATTTGTTGCTGGGCTGGGAAATGCTGGGAGAACAAACCCACAAACATCTATCTACCTTTTATCCTCAGAGTGACATGGATACCTACCCAATTAAAGGAATTCAAGACTCGCCCATGAAAGCAGCTACCGCCACCCCTGGGAGCTCAGAGGGCAAGGTGGGACTGACCCACAGGACCAAGGTTTCAATAAAAGGAAAAAGTCACGTTTCTTGACGTTTTCACATGAATAAGCACTGAGATGCCAGGATGCTGTCTTTTTCTCATTTTTCACAACAAATTTGGTTGGCGTCTTCCACAGCAATCTGTATTATTAAATGGGTAAAGTGGGAAGGAGTAGACACAGGAAGAGAGAGAGGATTACAGGGACATTTTATGATGTATGGAAGTATGAGAAACAGTGCATCTATCCTGCACTATTTTTTTTTTTTTTTTTTTTTTAGAACAAGAGGCTCTAAAACTACGTTACCTTAATCCCAACTCAGATTAGTAGGGCAGAGTTCAGGCACTGTGCCAGGCTATGGGGGAGATATTTGGGGGCATGGGGGCATTTGCTATTACAGGTTAAAGAACCCTAAAAAAAAAAGGTTGCCAGCCCTTAAAGAAAGGCTGGATCTGCAACAGCACTTGGCAACAAGTGCAGGGAAACTGTCTTTCAAATCTGTCTCCCCCCACCCCATCCCCAGAACACCTGGAGATGCAGAAAATTGGCAATCATATATTTTTTTTTCCTGTAAGATGTATGCAAAATTCAGAATGTGATTTATTGAATCAGCCCAATACAAAATGGTGATTTTAAAAAATTAATGGATACAGATTCTGAAATGTGTGACAGATTTTAAAACTGATACCTGGGTAGAATTTGAAGAAATGAGTTCCATTGAATGAAGTCCAAAGATCACCAAACAAATTGTGTCAAGGGAGTTGTAATTTGTAATGTGCATTTTTGTTACTTATTTCTAAAGCAGTGATCTCGACTTCTTTTTTATTGAGACCACCCTCAGAATAATGTTTTAAATGCATAAAATAAAATACAGAGGATTACAAAGGGAAACACCTTGAAATACAGTTATCAAAATCTTTTTAAAAAATATGTAAAATAGTCCTGACTGGCATGTCTCAGTGATTGAGCATCGACCTATGAACCAAGAGGTCAAGTTTGATTCCTGGTCAGGGCACATGCCCAGGCAGGAGTCAGCCAATCAATGATTCTCTCTCATCATTGACATTTCTCTCTCTCTCTCCCCCTCTCTCTTCCTCTCTGAAATCAATCAATAAATATATATATATTTTTAAAAATATATAACATAGTAATATACATACTTTTTTATTGGTGCATTCAATAAGAGGATCTCATGGTGAGTTTAGTGATCCCTGTAATTTTGAGGTAGTTTAACATCTCTAACTATAACATGATGTGAAGAGATTGGATTTCTATTGATGACAAAGTCACAGGTACTATTGATACTACTGTGGTTTGTTGTCTACAGTCATAATGAAAGGAAATGCCAAGTTTCAGTTAGAGATTAATAAAAAGGACATAATTATTTTCTCACTCAAGTTCATGGACCCTCTGAATTTCAACCATGGACATTTTGGGGGTCCATAGACTCCAGATTAAGTTTTTATAAGCCAACATTTACTGCGTTAATGCTCTGCTTTTTAAAAAGGAAGGCACAACCCACCTGCTTGTTCCTCAACACAGGCCTAACCATCTCTTACTAAAGCCCACGGAAGCTCCTGTGGAATCTTCATCCCATAATGGGCAATGGTAGCCAATCACAAAGGTTGAGACATTTCTCTGTATCCTAGCAATCTTGCCAATTGGAAATCTCTGGAAAGTTACTCATTTCACCAGGGCAGTGGAGTCAAACAACACTGTCCACATATATACAGCAGCTCCTCCTGGAATAACTGTGGGGCCTGGGAATTCCATACTTTCCCGATTCTTCATAGATGCTCTGACAGAAGTCTTCTTGGCTGCTGAGTTTCTGAAAAAGAAAGGAATAGATTTTTTTTCTCAAAAATAATTTTTACTCAAAAAAATTTTAATTACTACCCTTAAGGAAACATGCAGAAACTGGACTGTTTTGAGAGGCAATGTAACATGGTAGAAAGTGTCTCCAGGGTGAAACAGATCTGGGTTCAAATTCCAGTGGTGTATTTATTAAATATGACCCCAAGTGGGTATTTAATCTCACCAAGCCTCAGTTTCCATAGAAATAAAATGTCGATGGTAGCACATATCCCATAGCAACATTGTGAGGATGAAAGGAAGCGATGAAATGTATACAGACACTTCGAACAGCGTCCTAAGCATAGTGGCCATTCAAGCAAATGCTGTCTTACTCTCTCCACACCCAGTCATTTCTGCCACCTCCCTTTTTGTATGTGGCTCCTTCTAGGAGCAGTACAGATGTCAATTTTCTCATCAAAAAAAACAAATCCCATGTTCCACTCTTGAGATTTTTTATAAAAAATGTTCATTTCAAAAACATATTTTCATAGCACATGTCAATTTCCCAGCAAAGGAGTAAATGCTAAGTTTCTGGGACAGAAAAAGCATTCCAAATATAGAAGGGAGGAAGGAACCAGAGCAAGAAACTGTTAAAGAACAAACATATTCTATTGATGTCCACTAACAAATTTGCAAGGAGATAAACTGGGGTTCCCAACACGAAAAAAAAAAAAAAAGAATGAAAACGTAATTATTCAGCTCTTCATATGAACAGTGCTATTAATTCAAATAACACGGGGTGCTATGTAAATTTTTGTTTTCCTTCTTTTTTATTTTTAGTCTGGTAAAATCGATTCCTTTAAAAATATTTAAAGGAATATCCACAGGAGCAATCAATTTAAATGCACCCACTATGTTAAGCTCCCTCAACTTTTTAAAATTCATCTTTGGTAACAACCAACATTTCTTGAACATTTTCTTATTATAGATGCCGGTCACAGGAATTACCTCATTTTTCTGTTACAAAAACCCTAGCAGGCAGGTACTAATATCATCTCATTGTACAGATCTGAAACTGTTTATAGAACTGAGTTGATGTGAAGCAGAAAGTGGAAGGCAAAGAAAAAATATCAATGTCTCTGGGCAAACACCAATCAATAAACTCTTATTCTTGCATCACCAACTCGAGTAGCCTATTTACAGATCTTCTTTAAATGAATCTACAAAGTCCCCCAAATAATGCGGCCCATCAGCTTGAACCATCCCTGGAAGTCTTTTTCCGGAAACTTCAGCTCAGGTGCTGAAAGCATTGGCATCAAAACAAGCAAAACAGACCCAGAAATGAACGCTCAATCCTTTACCCTGTTCACACTGGGGCTGTGGCTGCCTGAGGAAATGGTCCCGACCTATGAGGGCCAGGGCCTGGGGGATAAAAATCCCACCGATGGGTAAATAGTTGGACGCTTACTCTCATCCTTGGCAACATGGAAAGGACAGTAAATCATTTTCACTCTTCACATTGTTTACTATTGAAGGCTGGGAGCACTGCAACAGAAATACCTTCTTGAACAGGTGCAAAGTACTCACCATTGTCACTGAGCGTTAACTCTGACAGTGTGAAGTATACCTTCCAGAGAAGCCTACTGTTTCTATTTACTCTCCCTTTCCCCAGATGTGGTCTCATCCATAATTTTTCCTATAAAAAGGCTAATGTCAGGTGAAAATCTAACTTGGGAATTCTCCCCAAGAGGCAAGGTGCTCACCCTACAGTGCTACTAGAGAAAGGTTTCCTGTCTGGATTTTTAGAGTAAGAGTTTCATTTTTAAAATTGTCTTTATTTGCCACATAAAGCATTCGAGACATCATGGTTTTTCATTGAATCTGGCTTAGCTATGTAAAATAGTCAATAAAACTGAGCAGTTTTAAGTCAATATTCCACCCTTCTTGCTTTTATTTTGGCTTTGTGGTATTAGCAACTGTTTCTAAGAGAGCAAAGTTATTGTTTTTCACTTTAATTTTTTTAAAATTACAACTGACATTTAATATTATTTCATATTAGTTTCAGGTGTACACTTATATAATTTATGAAGTGATTCCCACCTGACACCATACATAGTTATTGTAATACTAGAGGCCTGGTGCACGGATTTGTGCACTGGTGGGGGGTGTGACCTGCGGGGATCAGCCCACTTGTGGGAGTGCACTGACCACCAGGGGGCAGTTCCTGCATTGTTGGTCAGTGCATGTCAATGGGTCATTCTGGTCGTTCTGCCATTCGGTTGCTGGGCTTTTATATATATAGATTATTAACTATATTCCTTATGCTGTATTTTACATCCCCGTGACTATTTTGTAATAAGAGAGCAAAGTTTTATATTTAATTTACAAGGAATCTTCCCAACCTACTGAAGAAAACTACAAGTTTTCATTCTACACAGAACTTCCACCATCTTACTTTTAATAGACAATATGTCCTGAGCCATATCTAGAAATGGACACAAAGATCAATGAAAGAAAGATCAAGATCATTAACAGTATGTAAGCACCATTCTATTCAAATTTGAAAGCATTACTTGTTACCTTCCAAGTTCCTAACATTTCTATAGGCACTGAGGAATGAATGAAAAGGAGAATTCAACAAGAATATAATCATATACCATTTATTGAGTAATTATTACATCACAGGCAATGATTTGATTCTCATCCCCCCTATGGGAGGAAGGAATAACAATTTCCATTTGAGGCTCAAGAAAGCTTAGCGTAAGAGAGGTGAGTGAATTTCCAAGCTCCCACAGCTGGTAAGTGGTAGAACTGGGGGTTTGAACCCATACCCTTGACCACAGGGCCTCACCCTTAACCTCTGTCCTGAAGAAATGCATATGCAGCCTGAAGAATAAAACTCGCATGCACAAAGGCTGGCTGTGCAAGCTACCCGAGAAAGCTCTTAGAGAGAGGCCTGGTAGTGTAGAAAATGAGTTGGCTATGAACTAAGCAGATCTGTTATATGGCTTGCCTTCCAGAATCATCTCAGCAGGGTTTTAAAGCCCTAGTTTCTCATATTCTACCAAGTCCCAGTCAGTGATAACTTGACATTCATATTAGAATTGTACTAATTTATTGGGACAGCTTTTCCCATTTATACCATGACAAATAGGCTTTAAAACTTCAAAAGTGATGGTGCTCCCTTTTATATTCAGATTGACTTCTAACAGTATTCTAGGGAATTACTCAATAATAACTCTTACAGCATCTTGATGAAAAGATAATGGTATATCCATTGGGTATCTTCTTTTTTTGTCATGGGTGAAAAATGAAGGCATATAAAGGCTAATAACATTATCCAAGGTTTAACAGCAAATCAAATAAAATTATAGGTGTGAAAGAGTTTTGCAAGAGTGAAGAGCACTATCCAAATATAAGGCATTATTATGAAGAAGACTGATACTCCATAACATCTTGACTACCACACTCCAAGTACATTTTACTGACTAACCTAGGACATCCTCATTTAAGTGCGATTTTCTAATTCATTCACTCGTTTAACAAATGCTCATATGCCAGACACCATGCTCTTGAACTAGGAACCAGAGGCTACAAAGGAAAAGGAGAGGAAGCAGAGACTAGCTTTTCTAAGTGCTAGTAAAAATTATAATCAGTGTATCAGAACGTATATGTCAAGGAACATGCTGAGCTGGAAACACTGGTTTCACTGCATGTAAAAGACATTTAATTACTGGATATTGATTAATTGATGGGCTGAACTAGTGTCCACAGGGCAAGCTGGAAGAGCTAGATCATTTAAACAAATGCCAAAAGAAGTTTTGGCCATAAATCACTCATGCCTTTCTAATGTAATATATCAGGAGTTGTAAATAGTTTATAAAATATATTTTGCCAAATAGTTTTATACAATTCTTCCTCTCAAGCAATATTTTATGTGGTCACTTTGGTGTCCAGTTTTTTCTTTACAAGAATTTGAATGAGTTTTTAAAATAAGTGTTACCCATCACTATCTCATGATCCAGCCAGCAACAATCATTAATTGGAGATCAATTCATTGAAAGCCTGGGCCTCTCCTCTCACAGCCAGAAAGCCCATCCAAGCTCCAACACCTCCACCTTCAGGAAATAAGGCAAAATTTGCCTCGGCATCCAGTCCTTCTTAGATATAGGATCAAACCGCACACCCTACAACAACCTTGTATGGAGTTTATCTTCCTTTCTTGTTGTTGTTGTTTTTTTTTGTTTGTTAATCCTCATTGGAGGACATTTTAGAGAGAGTGGAAGGGGAAGAGGGAGGAAGAGAGAGAGAAAGAGAGAACCATTGATTTGAGAGACATCAATTGGCTGCCTTCTGTCCTGGCCCAGACCAGGCTGGGATTGAACCTGCAACCTTTCTGTGTGCAGGCCAATGCTTCAACCTTTGAGCAACACCAACCAGGGCTCTTCTTTATTGATGAGAGAGACACGTTGATCGGCTGCCTCCTGTATGCCCCTGAAACCCAGGCATGTGCCCTGACCAGGAATCGAACCAGCGACTTTTTGGTGCATGGGACGATGCTCAACCAACTGAGCCACACCAACAGGCCACAATCTTAAAATTTTGAGAACTAGCTGAAACCGGTTTGGCTCAGTGGATAGAGCGTCGGCCTGCAGACTGAAAGGTCCCAGGTTTGATTCCGGTCAGGGGCACGTACCTTGGTTGTGGGCACATCCCTAGTGGCGGGTGTTCAGGAGGCAGCTGATAGATGTTTCTAGCTCTCTATCCCTCTCCCTTCCTCTCTGTAAAAAATCAATAAAATATATTAAAAAAATTTTTTGAGAACTAGAGGCCAAAAGATGGTGCCTCTGTTTTTAAATGCTTACTTTCCATTATATTTCTACTTCAAATATATGTCTACTAGAGGCCCAATGCACAAATTTCTTGCAAGGGCCTTGGCCCCGGCCTCCGCCTGCCCTCTGCCGCCTCTGTTATGGTCCCCGCCCGCTGCTGCAGCTTTGTCTGGAAGAAAGGATATCTAGAAGGACGTCTGTCCTAATTAGCATATTACGCTTTTATTATTATAGATGCCAAAGACTAAACTACTTGACCAAACTATGCTGCATCCATCTTTTTTCCTCCTCTTCAAGAACTCTCTTGAGGGAGTGGTGAGCCAAGTTTTCTAGAGCTTTCCCTTACAGGTGTGGATAAGCAGAAAATGCATAACATCAACCACATGGGTGATGAGAAGGGGGCAAACAAATTAAATAGATGAGGCAATGCTATAAGCCACATCCATTTGTTTTAGGTTTTCTTTAGTCTATAAGAACTGAGGCTGAAATAGATATGTTATTTCCCTTGAATGTAGGTGGATATTAGAGACTCAACCTCCTGATCCCATTGAGTGCTCTGTAATTCAAGGACTTTCTCTTTATTCCTCTACTAGAAGTGTCTTGGGGTTTTCTGGAAGTGGAGAGCTGAAACCCAAGAGGGCTTCTCTTTCACTAGTTTGTAACTCTGACCTTTTGAAGACTTTGGCTGCACTGGAGATGGAGATGTAGGCAAAACTGGTCATACACGTACATCACTCACTCTGTGACCACATGCTAACACATTATAGTGATTCTGTGGGTTCTGCTGTTGAACATTTCTGTTCTTGCCATATTATGTTTTGGTGCCTCGGTTATTAGATGCATCCGCTCAGACAAGTTTGCTATCGTTTATCTCACTTACAGTAACATTGAGTGCACCATTAGTCCTGCTGAGAATTATCCTGACTCCATGAAGATGCTTCATAATCTTCAAGGAAAGCCACCCAAATTATAGTGTGTGAGGTAGAGAGTTCACACCTGTCTATAGATGTGAAGATCTTCAAGCACTGTGCTCATTCTTTTTTATTCATTTTTCCTGGAGTAGGTTAAACCTCTCGAATGAAGATCCATGCTCAGATGCCAACAGGAATGGAGTGTGTATGGAAACAGATACATTACTTGAATGTGTTTATTGCTTAAGTGCCATTTCTGCCTTCATCTCTTTCATTCCTTCTTGCTTTTAGAAAGAAATCTGGCACTTACAATTATTTTTTCATTTCTCTCATATGTGTGTAGTTTGAGTGTGCTGGGAGACTCAGCAAGTTTTTTCTGCTTCTTTTCTTTCTTTCTTTCTTTTTTTTCTTTCTTTCTTTCTCCTTTTTTATTGTTGCTCTGCTCAATTTGTAAAATAATGGTTCTGGAAGCTTTAGTTGTTTTCTCATTTTTTAAAAACAATTAAGAGATGTTATATAATTGCCTTCAATTCCAACAATAAAAATAACTTGCATTGGTTTTTAAGATCAGCACATCTCTTAGTCCATGTACAGCCAAACACTACTGTCATTCCCTCCAGAATTTGTCTTTCAAAGGCAGGAGAGAATTGTGGCCAATCAAAGAATTTCTACCTCCTTAATGACTCTGCACTTGTATGCCCCCTGCTGGCTTTTTTTATGGTAACAGCTCTTGAGGAACTAGGCCTGAGGTAACAGGTGCTTTGGTAAAAATAAGTAGAAGAGAATAAAGAACACTAAAATGTCTTCTACTATCTAAGCATTAATGAGCTTAGACTCTCCCCCAAATGTAAAGAATAAATATTTTTAGAAAATTTCTGCCTTTTAATGGACTGTCACAGGAAGTTAGCTTATCATGCTTTTAAAGTACCTATTCACATAGCACTGTTTGATCATCTATATATATAAAAGCCTAAGTGACCGAATGACCAAATGACCAGTCGACCAGTCGCTATGATGTACACTGACCACGAGGGGGCAGATGCTCAAAGCAGGAGTTGCCCCTGGTGGTCAGTGAGCTCCCACAGCGGGAGCACCGCTCAGCTGACCAATGCGCGCCAGATGCAGGGCTCACAACTGGGACTCTCCCGTGGCAGGCACAGCAAGGCTGGGATGAGCAGCAGGCACAGCAGGGCTGGGATGAGCAGGAGCAGCAGGTTGCGTTCAACAGGCGGCCTGTGGGGATCAGGGCGAAACCGGCAGTCTGATATCCCCCGAGGGGTCCTGGATTGTGATAGGGTGCAGGCCAGGCTGAGGGACCCCACCAGTGCACGGATTCATGCACCAGGCCTCTAGTTTATCATAATAGAGGCTCCAAGCAGGACACTTGGGTATAATTACATTTGATTTGTTTCCTACCCCCTTCATTTTGTAAATATTATGGACAAGTCCTCCAGATCCCACTAGTATCCACCTCCTCTTTCCCTCTTGCAACATGTCTGCCCAAAACCACCAGGTTAATTTAGCATAGCTCTCCTATGATATGGTCAGCCCCCTCCTCAAAAATATCTCCAATAGCTCCTTATTGTCCACAATCCCTTTGCAGATTGGGATTGCCAGACTCTGCAGACTGGCCACCTCAGTCATTGGGGAGTAATAAGACACCCTAATGAATCTCATTACCCCCATTTATGAGCCTGTCCCTCTGCAGTCCTTTCTCCCCCAGACAATAGACACCATGTTGTAACTGAGAGCACTTTGGTTGAGCACCTCTAGATACCTCCTGGTTAGGAGGTTCTTTAAATTTAGCCAAAGAAACCATTTCTCCAAGCAACATCCTTGATGTCCCTGCCTGAACTGCTTTGTTTGGCTTCCCCCTAACTCCTAAGTGGTGACCTCTGATGGTTGTTGTGTACCTGCCTCTCTTCTTAGAGGAGAGTCACATTCAAGGTTAGGGCCCACATTTTTATATGTTTCCACCACCATCACCCATAGCACCTTAATCGGGAAGCACTTGCTGTCTTAATAATTGTTTGCTGAAAGGAAAATATTAGGCAATGGTCTCTGATTTGAGTATCTTTCTTTCATCCTAAGAGCAAATGAAAGAAACCACATCCAGATGGCAATGCCCTCCGCACAAAGACAGGTGAACAACTTAATCCACAACCACCATTATGCACTGAAATAAAATGGCCTTCCTGGGAAATTGAAAAGATACATTTTATTTCTTATTTTTCTCCATCCAAGAAGCTAAGTGACACAGGCCAAGGATAAGAACAAGTAGTTTTCCAAGCTCATGACGAAGAAGAATTGTAGATTGCCATGCTCAGAGTCAATGCAAAACTCAGTGGGAAAAATATTGACTATCTTCACTTAAGAATTATTCCCCATTTCAGAAAGTTCTTATTCAAAATGGCTCTTATGGATATTACCCTGCTATTATCTCAAGTTAATACCTGGCTTTTTTCCCCCTTTGGTTAAAAATAATAATAATGAATTAGGAACTATAATTCAGAGCAGATATTTTTACAGCAGGAAATCTTGTTTCTTAATATAGTCCCATTGAGGAAGGGGAATTTGTGTATGTATATCAGTCTTTGCCTTGTCTTTTAGTTCCTTTTTCTGCTGCTCTTAACACTGATTTCCAGGAATTATTTTACGAACTGGAGTACAGTTAGCTAGGCTTCAACAGAATTCCATTTTAAATATGGTACTTGAATCCACAGCCACTCTTTCTTCATAAAAGGTGATTAGTCTGCCTACAATGTCCTATAGTGTCTTAGATGCACACCTGGAAGGAGCCATCAAGGCCTGGAATGTTAAGAACCCGTTTTGGAAGGGTTGACATTGATGTAGAAGCCACTCTTGTGGATGAATTATTTCTCATCTCTGCCTCCCAGTTCCTCTTGCTCTGAAGGTTGATAAACATTTAGATCAAACACAAGGATATGAGTTTTTGTTCTCTCCCCATCTTTCATTTCCTCTTTGGGTTTTCTTGCAGTAAAAATTTCAACTAGAATTTCTACCAATTTAAAAACTTTGAACTGCCTTATGACCCAGAAATTCCACTTCTGGGAATATGTTCAAAGAAATCCAAAATGTTAATTAAAAAGAATATATGGACCCCTATGTTCACTGCCGCATTATTTATAATAGCCAAGATTTGGAAGCAGCCCAATTGTCCATCAGTAGATGAGTGGATAAAAAAGCAGTGGTACATTTACACGATGGAATACTACTTGGCTGTAAAAAAGAAGGAAATCTTACTTTTTGCGACAACATAGATGGACTTGGAGAATATTATGCTAAGTGAAATAAGCCAGTCAGAGAAAGACAAGTATCATATGATTTCATTTATATGTGGAACCTAATGAACAAAATAAATCTACAAAGTGGAGACAGACTCATGGATACAGAGAGTAGACTGATAGCTGTCAGAGGGGAGGGGGCTATGGGCTAAGTAAGAAGGGTGAAGGGATTAAGCAAAGACAAAAAAAATAGACACAGACAACAGTATGGTGATTGTCAGAGGGAAGCGGAGTGGGAGGAGGTGGGAAAAAGGAAAAAGGGGATAAATGGTGATGGAAGGAGACTTGACTTGCGGTGGTAAACACACAATACAATGTACAGATGATGTATTGTAGAACTGTATACCTGAAACCTGTATAATTTCATTAACCAATGTCACCACAATAAATTCAATTAAAAAATAATCCCATTTAATAAAAGTGTAGTATGCAAATTGTCCCCTCCACCGGGAGGTCGTCCAGGAGTTCAGCCAGGGGGCGGGGCTGGCCAGGGGAAGGGAGGGAGTACCTGCTGGCAGCCGGCAGCTGCTAGGGACTCTACCAGTGCACGGTTTTCATGCACTGGGCCTCTAGTAATAATAATAAACTCACAGCAAAACAAAAAATAAAGAAAATAAAATAAAAACTCTCAAGACAAGATGAAAATTCAGAGGTTTCTTATTTCATTCCTTATTGCTTGGTCCAACTGACAGGTGGTTCTCCAGAGACCTGTGAAAGATCTCCATAGACACCAATGTCGCTTTCCCCTGTTCCCCCATCTGAGGCCTTAATAAACCTTGTTACTTGCTTGTTTGACTGTTGTCATCTTCTGGCACTTAAGTTCCATGAAAGCAGGACCTGTGCCCTCCAAAGCATCTAGAACAGTGCCTGACACACAGTAGGTGCTTAATAAATGCTTGCTTATTGATCATGGGCAAAGTAACGAGGCATCAAGGTATGAAACTGAGGAAAATGACTGGATTAAGTACAAAAATGACAATATATGTATATCTAGAAAGAGAGAAGAAAAAAATAAGGAGGAGAATGAGAAGCAGAAAATAAGAAAAGTTAAGATTTGCAGATCTGTGCCAGTTATGAGGAATAAGCAACGTCAATCTGTGACAAAGAAACCCACCCATCCAGACAGAGCCTTTAGACCAGTGTTTCTCAAAATTCAAAAGCACTGGAATTTCCTGGAGATCTAGTTCAAATACTAGATTCTGATTCAGGATATGTAGTGGGGAGTGCCCTAAATTTTGCATTTCTAACAAGGTCATTAGGGATGTTGATGTTGGTGGACCACATTTTTTTTTTTAAGGAGAGAGAGAGAGAGAGAGAGAGAGAGAGAGAGAGAGAGAGAGACCTGTTGTTCCACTTTATTCATGCATTCATTGGTTGATTCTTATATGCGCCCTGACCAGGGATCAACCCAAACTGTGGTGTATCCAGATGATGCTCTACTTGGCCAGGGCCTCTGTGGACCACAATTTGAGCAGTGAGGCTGAAGAGAATTTAAAAAATGTTTAGAATAATTCAATACCTTTTTTTAATCTTGAGGACAGAATACTGACCAGATAAAGTTGGGTGTTTTTTTTTTTCTTTTCTTTTTCTTTTTTGCCAGTTATCCTAGCCCCAGAAAGTACACAAACATATAATCACAACAGAAATTATTCCAAATATGGGAATAAGCAGCTTGGTAGTTACCAGGCTGCTTAGTGCATTGGGAAAAAGTAAGGTTTGAAAAATTATATGGAAGCAATTTCATTCCCATTAGATGTTTTAAGGTATTTTTCTATGGCCACTGATGTAAAACAAATACACTAAGACTGACCTCAAAGGCAATCTTGAGTCTTCACACATTATTATTTCATTGTTTCACAGATGTTTGGAAGAGGAAGAGAAAAGCGATTCATAGACCAAGAATGACTCTCCTTCAAATCCACTCCACACAGAGATTTTCCAGTTCCTTTGCTGGTGCGGCCCACACACCATTTGGCCTCTTTGTGGGGAAATATAAGATGCAGTCTTCCCTTAAGCTATTTACTGTGGCTAAAATGATACTCAGCCATCCAGATGTTTAATAACAGAGAGCTAAAGAGAGAGAAAGAGAGAAACAAAGGAGAACAGTTCTGCATCAGACACTGAGAGCTCCATTCATCGGAGCTCACCCACTGACTTCCACACCCAGCCTGGTGACTTATTCTAAAGGCTGTTTCTCCCCTGCTGGATGGTCTCCCAGGAGAACTCAGAACAGAAGGTGTGAGCACCTCTGGTACCCTCTATGGTGCTCACCCCATGCAAGGTCACAAAAGAGACATTCTTGAGTCTGAGGTCATTCAAAGCTCCGGCTTGTTTTCAAGCCCAACTCCTCCTATGGCCATGGCCCTGTTTCCTTCTTCTGCTCATACCCTTTTTCTAAAGAATGGGGACCCTGTCCTGGCCAGTGTATTCAGTGGTTAGAGTGTCTGTCTGCATACCGAAAGATCGAGGGTTTGATTCCTTAGTCAAGGTCACGTACCTGGGTTGCAGGTTCCATCCCCAGCCCTGGTTGGGGTGTGTGCAAAAGGCAACCAGTCAATGTGTCTCTCTTACATTGATGTTTCTCTCTCTCTCTCTCTCTTCTCTCCCTCTTCCACTCTCTCTAAAAATCAATGGAAAAATATCCCCAAGTGAGGATTAACAAAAAAAAAGAATGAGGATCCTCACTCTCCTAGTGTCTTTGAATCTCAGTGGAGGCCCCATAAAGAAGAAAATAATTATAAAACCTCTTCTGATTTCCCTCTCTTGAGCCCTCTGTTTAGGGAGAAGGAAGTTATTTTGTTGAAGCTCACCTATCAGTGCGCCCATCTGACAGGTGGAAATGAAACATGGGCAGGTATCTTCTGAGAAAATGAAAGTGGACCCCAATCCTTCTCTTGATAAACATGGCAAACTATTGGACATCATATGTGCATTATTGATCTACAGCTTCTGACCACCTAAGAGGGACATCCAAGATGCTCCTTCACATTTCTACACACTCACACATACCCCTTCATACACACGCATATACACCTGCACACTCACAGCCCTGCACACACACACATATTCCCTTGCACACACCCTCACTTTCACACACACACACACACACACACACACACACACACACACAGACTGTAGCAAAGCTACTTCCCTGCCAAAACCCCACCATACTTCCAAATCCAATACCCCAACACAGAAATGTCCCATCTAGCTCTCCACTTCCATGGTTGCTGTTTTCCTATTAAGGGTAAAGAAAATCTATTCATTTCCTTCATTTGATTATGGACATAATTAAAGTTTATCTATAGCTAGTGGTATGGAATGGACTTTATATCCATCCACTGGAGCTATTTCCATTAGCAAGGTTCTAAATAAAGAAGTCTTTCACCAGGCCTGTGAGTCAGCCACTTTATGCTTCTCCTACTTAACAAATAACCCCTAACTTAGTGGCTTAAAAAAAAAAACCAACATTTATTCAGCACACTTTTTTCTAGCTTGGCAATTGGGCTTAATTAAATGGTGCATACAGTCTCAGCTGGACTCGCTCATGCATCTATCTGCACTCAGCTGCCATCAGCCGGGGCTCTACACCTCAGGGTGAACTGGCTGGTGACCAGAGCAGTGGAGGTACCTGGGCCACATGTCCCTGGAGCTCCAACAGGCTACTTTAGGCTTGTTCATGTGGAGGTTGGGGAGGGATCCAAGCAGGATGAGGGAGGCCTGCAGGACCTCTTGAGACCCAGGCTCAGAACTGGCAAACGATTGTTCTGCCACATTCTGTTGGCTGGTGAGTCACAAGGCCAGTTAGATTCAAGGGGTGAGAACACAGGCTCTACCTTTTGACAGAAT
The DNA here is from genome assembly GCF_027574615.1 of Eptesicus fuscus. NCBI lineage: Eukaryota > Metazoa > Chordata > Mammalia > Chiroptera > Vespertilionidae > Eptesicus > Eptesicus fuscus. Next base: position 14,684,234 of record NC_072484.1, read on the forward strand.
GGGCAGCAAAATCACATTGAAAATGGCCTGGATACAGGACGAAGAAGAATTGCTGCCATTTTCGCAAGCAGTTCACCAGAGCCCCAACCCACAGCACATCCCAAGTTTCAGTTCAGACTCTGGCTTCTGCTCCCTCCCCATAATGTAGAGCTCTCTCCCCCTTCCCTGAGTCCCCTGGGAGCTGGATGGGAATCTCCTGGCCCAACTAACATCCCTGTGGCATTGCTGTCCTGTGCCTGTGGCACTCAGTGAGTCACAGCCTGTGTAGGACCTCCAGTCTCAGGAGACTTGGCTAAAGACCGACAGGACTAGCACTCAGGTCTCCCTGCCAGCCCAGTGCCCTGTGCCTGGTGCCCTCTGCTGTGTTTCTTGCCAATGTGAGAGGCTATGGCAAGTGCCTACCCATCCCAAGCTCTATCCATTCAGGAAATCCTTTCACAAGGAAAACTAAACAGTTGTGATGGTTAACTTTATGTGTCAACTTGGCTGGGCCATGGTATCCAGATAATTGTTCAAACATTATTCTGGATGTTTCTGTAAAGGTGCTTGTTCCATGAGATTAACATTTAAATCAGTAGACTTTGAGCCAAGCAGATTATCCTCCAGAGCATGTAGAACGTGGGTGGGCTTTACCTAATCAATTGAAGGCCTTAATAGAAAAAGACTGCCCCCCAAACCCCCCTCCTCCCCCGAGTAAGAAGGAATTCTGCCAGCAGACTGCTTTTGGACTCAAACTGCAATTCTTCTCTTGTCTCCAGGCTGCTGGCCCACCCTGTGGGTTTGGACTTTCCAAGCCTCCAGCATCATGGGAGTCAATTTCTTAAAATCTCTCTCCTGTTGGTTCTGTTTTTCAGGAGTAAAAACACGCCATCATTGAAAAGCTCCATCAGAGTACTCAGCATTAAACAAGAAGTTTAACAACTGATTCTAAAACCTGTAACAGTGATAGTATCCTGGGTTAACTACTACTTTTTCAGTAGGTTCATGGGGGAAAGAAACAGAAAATGCACACAAGGACAGAAGAGAAGAAAGCATCTGTGAATTCTATTCTCATATATTTTTCCAAGTTAAAAAAAAACCCCACTAAAGTGAGGTAGAGCTAAGGAACAATATTTTACGTTGGTGGTCATGCTGATATATCCAACTTATATGATCATTATTTTATGTTTGTTCTTTTATTATCAGAATGATGTTTTGATTGGATTCCTTATAATATTTTCCCTAAAGGACTCAACATTTTACTCACATCCAAGTCAGCTATTTTATCAAGAACAGGAAGTCAGAGATGAATATTTTTTTAAATAATATGATTTTGCCCTAGCTGGTTTGGCTCAGTGGATAGAACGTTGGCCTGAGGACTGAAGGGTTCCGGGTTGGATTCCGGTCAAGGGCACATGCCCAGGTTGCAGGCTTGATCCCTAGTAGGGGGCATGCAGGAGGCAGCCAATCAATGATTTTTTTCTCATCATTGATGTTTCTATCTCTCTCTCCCTCTCCCTTCCTCTCTGAAATCAATAAAAATATGTAATAATAATAATATCACCTTATTTTCATGTAAGCCATCTGTGAACTAAGAATTAGAAACAACCATTTAAAACACAATAATGTATACAAGCCCTTACAGTGAAGATTTCCCCCCATTGGATTGCATGCAATAATGTTGCCATAAATCTTTCACTTGAAGCCAAAAACAGCAAAGTTGTCAGGAAGGGAGTAAGAGAGGCAGAAACAAGAACCCACTATTGGGCATGGTTCAGCCCAATGAGCTACTTAAATCCAAAGAAGTAAAGGCACGTGGGAGGCCACCCAGGTAGCCTCAGGCCTTTGGAGCAGTGAATCACCCCCAAGCTGCTCTGCTGGGTGGTTGGTTCCAGACCTAAGAGCTTTGCATATAATGTGATGCTCTTGAGCCCCTTATTAAAGACCTTTTGCATGGACCACGGAAAGTCCTTTTAATTCAAAAGCACTTCACCAGTAATAGTAAATAAACCTGGAGTATTTTACCCCAAAAGCCTGATCTCTGGAAAGAAGACATTTTTATTTTCTGGTCCACACTGCCACCTGCTGGTCTGACGATCTCTCTACATGAAGCATTTGCTGTTTCCTTCCAGTACTAGTAGATCTAGTGGTTTATATTTTATTCTAAAACTCATATATTTGAAGTGTTACTTCACTATATTTCCAATAAGATTAAGGAAATAACTTGATAAACCAATTCATCGAACACAAGTTTCTCATGTTGACTGCAAGTATGAAGCAAAATAACTGTCAAGAAGCTAAAGAGAACTAGGTGATTCTGAACATTGCCGGTCTCATTTGGATAATTAGTACCTACGCTTGTCAGTTGTTTGAATGCACAGTAATTATAGTTTAAGTTAAACAGGTAATCTGATGGGTATGTGTTTGTTTGTGGACGGGGTTAACGATGCAGTTGATGAAGTATTTCCTTGTCACTCTTTTGGAGCTCCATGGTAATTAGTGGGCTGTTATAGAGTGTATATATGCAAATCAATATCTAACAGGAAAATGTCTCTGGGTGACAGACAACAGGTTCATGAGAACCTTTGATGTATCATTAGCACGAATGACTTCAGGCACAGCAGTTACTACAGGTAGTCTGGAATCTGTCAACATGTTTGGAAAGCCATTTTCTAGGGTTTTCAGAACTAGTACTCTCATGTAGCTGCTACCTACATATGAGTTTCAAAGACCTTCAAAGGTTAATCATTCCTGCCCTCCCCTTTTAGCCTTAATTTTACTCTCTTTTCATCACCACTCACCCCTAAGTAAGGAAAGGAAAGGAAAATAAGGATGGGTGAGGGGAGGAAAGGAGAGAAAAGGAAAAGAAGAAAAATGCATGGGATGGGAACTTGGCAAATAAAAGATACAAATTATTAAGCCTTTTTGCTTTGGACCCCGGCGAGCAATCCTGTGGGATGCTTGGGAAGCAGCATGAAGCACTCTCCCCAGAATGACCCCACCAGTGGGGCAGGGATGGGGGGTGGGCATTCCCTGGCATTGCCAACCTGCTTGACTTGCAAGGGGAGGTCTCTGAGGCTCTAAGGGAAGCCCCTCAGGGCTGGGGCCATCAGACCCACAGAATATGGACCAGTGGCCTGGTGGTGTCTGAGACATCCTGCCTCCTCCTCTCGAACTTTTGGCTTCCAACCCAGGTGAGCTTTCTTGTAAATGTCTGACCCTAACCACAAGAGAGACTAGACAGAAGAGAACAGGTGGCTCCAGGCAACACCTTCCAAGAAAAACAAGTCAGCCATGCAATAGCACCTTTACTTTTTGCACTGATCAATTAGGTAACCCTCGCTGTATACAGCCTGAGGTCCTGAAAATTTTCTCTGTAAGCAAAATTCTTATAAATGTAATACTTTTTGCAGAGGTTTTTAAAAGGACTCCCTTGAGAAAACTGGGCAGTGATCCCTGCCATTCATTCTGGGGGGCATTAGAATCTTTCACAGAGACACAGACATGCTCACTACGTAAATGTCCATTAACTTCAAAGAATGATGATGCAAAACAGAACGCGGGGTCTCAGAGGCAGAGCGGACAGGCACTGAGGGGAGGGAGCCAGGGTCTGATGGACAGAGTGTGAAACCTGCATCCTCGGCTGAGATAAATGCCACCCCAGGCTCCAAGCAGAGCTGTGACTCAGCACTTTGCTTTCAAGGTCCTCTGATTGTTTTTCATACCCCCTCCCACCTCTCAGTCACTTCACGCTGGCTAAGTGACCAGATACAGGGCATTTCCAGGCCTTCCTCCACTCACCACCACGAGGCGACAGCTTCCCAGCGGACCTCTCAGATTCAAGTTCTCTGTAGAGAGGACAGCCTGAGAGCCATCTTCCTAACAACAGTAGTCAACAGTAATCAACACATTCATGAGCAGAGAATGTGTAAATCGCTTTTACTAGTGGGCCCTCAGCCTCAGTAACAGTCCCTGAAAGTCCTCTTCCCTCTGACCCCAATCAAATTCCCAAGCTTTATTAAATCTGTGTTAGGAGGATAACAATTCTGGTAACTAAGAAGGAGGAGCCAGGATGCACAGATGGGCAATAAAGAAAAGAGAAGGACTAGGTACTCAGAATAGTGTGTCAAGAACCTTACGTACATTATCTTACTTGCTTCTCATCACAAGCCTTGAGCGAAGGAAGGTGCTGCAGAAGAAGAAACTGCATCTTGGGGAGGTTCCAACACTTGCCCCAGGTCCCACAGCTGGAAAGTAGGGTTGGGGCGACACTAGTCTTTCCACAGTGTTAACAACTAGCAGGCTTACCTTTCCCAAGCACAGTTTGCATCTTAACCACAGAACCTACCACAGAGTTTCAGATTACAAAAGAAATCTCCCATTGGCTTAATTAATTCAAGGTGAAAGGCAGAATGGGATAAGTAAAGGTTATGCTATTAATCCTCCACATAACTTGGGAGAAAGGCAATTCACACCTGAATTTATACAAATATTAAAAAGAAACCGACAGATAAGGTGCTGGATCAGTTAGTGGTGTTAGGTTGTTCACTAAGTCTTAGGCCATGTGGCAGCTGTGACTATGTGCCTCTCAGGTGTCCTGTTGCAGGGGGTGTAATTGACAAGGCTCCAGGTGCTGTGAGTCCAGGTGCTGATTTAATGCCCCCAGGCTGTTGTGGAAGCTGAGCTGCTCTCAGCCAATGACTGAGTACATCAGGGCTACTAAGACAGGTCTATCCCTTGAGACCCAGATAATTTTGACTTAAGGATGCCCATCAGACGTGCTCAAGCTTTTCTGAGCGCTTCAAAGCAAAGAATTTTCCCATCCAACTTTTCTTTCTTCCTTTCCTTTCTCCTCCATTGGGGTCAGCCTGGTACCTCAGACTAAGGAGTCTGCCAGCCTCCCCATTTTCTCTAATAAATCTCTTAGAAATCTAATTTCATCTTGGCATCTGCTGCTTGAAGGGCCTGGACTTACACAGTCAATAAGAGGAAGTTATTAAAAGAATATGGGGCCAGTCTATAAACTCTAAGAGAAACTTAGCTAGCAAGGGATGGGAAGCTGGCAACCCCACGGATCTGGACAGTTGAGAACCAATGGACATCAGTCAAAGTACCACTACCAGCATGATCTGTCCCAATCCTTTTCTGCTCCTAAGGACAGGATTTGACTGGCCTAGTATAGGTCATGACCTGACCTTTGGCAAGGTTCGATAGGCCTAATAAGGCTGCCTGTAACAGAGGAGACACAGTTCCCCAAAGGAAACGTGGAAAAGAATGCAAGGCATGCTGGGTGGCAAAGTCAACAAATGTTCCTATAGTGTCTGGGCTGCAATGTTATTGGCTGAGAATTGAAGCATCAATAGAGAACCAAGCTCCACTTGCCAAGAACCAATTCCAGCATGTAATAATTACAAGAGTTTCACCAAAAGGTTGGTGAAGCTTGGTGGGCTCAACAAGGGTGAGCCACATATGTAGTTTACCAGTTGGAAACGGCTAACTGGCACTTCCCCCAAACCTGAATAGGATTGCTTGCTGCCAGACAGCTCAGGGCATTTTATTGCCTCCTGTTGGCCAAACACCTGAACAGCTGTAGGCTATTCCCCAAACTGACAATGCATCTGTTACCCTACCCTTTGAAATGTATATCTCCACCTTGCCTTAGGACAAATTAATAAAGGAGGGTCCTGAGTCAAGGAGGGGAGTCTTTAGTTCCTTTAGCTGAAGCTCCTCTGACCCCCAATGCCTTTCAAAATTATCTTTCGTCTCCAGACTCTTTAATCATCTACGCGCAGCCCCTTTCTCCAGAATGCTGAATGCTTTGTAAGGCTGGGAAAAGAACCTCGGCATCCACTGAGTCTGTGACATCCAGTAGGGCCCTGCTCAGACACCCTCACCCTTACTTCCTTGCCTGCTTGCATGCCAAGGGCCTCCACCTGCTTTTCTTTGTCCAAGAGTCTTCTCTGGCACCGGGGCGCCTAAATACCCAGCCCCCTCACCCCTCTGGGGCATGTCTACACCATCTCCCAGAGATCCCAGCAGGACTGAGCTCCAGTGACCCACAGTGGCCATTCACTTGGTAACACACCTATTATTGGCTTCCTTCCTTTCCTTGTCTTACATCCTCATTAACCTTCCAGGGTTTCCTTCATCTCTCAAGCAGACTACTTGCACTCAGAACCTTGCTCAGAGTCTATTCTGGAAGAACTCAAACTAAATCGTGGTGCGCTGATACAATGCGACACTACCCTGCAGTGAGAATGAAGGATCTACAGCTGCATCCAACAATACAGGTGAATCTCATACACATAATAATGCCAGACACAGAAGGGGACACCCTTCCACACAGGAACACCTGCTGACATGGAGTCTTAAGAATAAGAAACTGTAAATATATAATAATTCCACCCCCAAAAAACCCCATAAAAAAGAACAGATTATATGATTCTACACTGAGTGCAAAAGAAGGCCATGTGAATCCATGCTGTTAGCTGCCATGTGAATCCATGCTGTTAGCTGTCACCTCTGGGGGGTGGAGGAGGGGGTAGTGGCTGGAGGGAGGAATCTGGGAATATCCTCTTCCTGGATCTGAGTATTGTTCACAGAGGTGAGTTAATTTGGGAAAATTCATCAAGCCATACAGTTATTATTTTATTACAATTCTGTACATTAAAAAATATTTTATATATTTTAAAAATAGATACAATGAGCAAAAAAAGGATTGTGTCATTTTTTTTTTTTTTTTTGGTCTATCTGTCCATCCATTCATTCATCGAGTAATCAAATCTGAGCTCCAACTAGTTTCCATATGCATACTATTGAGTGAGGTTCTAGAGAATAGCACTTCTTTGTCACTTGAAAAGACATATAATAAATTCTGGATTTGCTATAACATACTTAGCCTCTGCAATGTCAAGAATACATTTCTTTACTATGGGAAATGGGAACAGAGCAGCAGAAAGTCCAAGTGGTTTCAGGAGCTGTACTCCTGTAATTAGTGACTAATTTATCACCTGACAACAGCTAATCACTCTGGAGTCCTGCACCTGGCCTCTCTCCCCTCTGTCCTCTGATTGGGTGCTTATCTTAGGTGCCTCCTGAGACCAGACTGGAGCCAGACGTCTCCTCTCTGCCCTCTAAAGTGCCTCCTCACAGCCCTCCAACTGCTTCTTAGGGGGAGGTAGGTGCTGGGTGATGGAGAGAGTGCCCATAATTCCCCACAGAAAAGACTAAAACTGAAAAATACTTTCTCATCTTTAACAAGTAGTTCTGGCCATCCTCCAGCAGAGGGCATTAGAGAGGAGCTGGCCAAGTCTGAGAAAAGCTGACCAAAGTCAATAAACCAACTGCAGCCTCACTTCCCCACTAACTCGGCCCCCCCGCAATCTTCCACTTCAGAAGGCAGCCCTCAGCCTTTGCTCCTGCTCATCTGACAAAGCAGGAAACAGAGCGTGGCACATTTTCCTAATAAAAAAAAAATATGTAAGTTGTTTTTGATGATGGGTAAGACTTTGAAGAGTTGCTTGGTGCTCAGAGCACTTTATGTAATCCACCATCTTCCAGGGTCACACATTTCCATAAGCAACCCCCCTCTTTTACCAACTCAGCCTGTTTTTTGTTCTTATTTTTTTATCATTTGAGGGAAAACAAAGGTTTAACCTTTTGCACTCGGATGTCGAGCCACACTCGACCCGTAGTTTCACCGCGGGGGGAAGAGGGATTTTTGTCTATTTTTCCAGTATCTTTTCTTGTTTTCATTAGCATGAAAGGACAAGTAAAATGTAAATGCCGTCTCAACTGATGCCACCACCTAAGCTTCACCAATGGCATCTTCAAAGGCTATTTGTTTCTAAGACACATCAGTCACGTGAAAAAGGTTAGACCAGTACACTAACTTCCAGGGGTAGATTATTATCCACTAACTTAGAGCAACGTTTAGATGGAAAGCTCCATATAATCACACCTCACCCTAACAAAAAACACAAAGATTGTGTTGTTTGTTCTAACAGAAAAATCAAAGGAGGAAGAAGAGAGACGGTTTATATTTGCGAAACATGTGAATGTAAACCAGGTCTTCATGTGGGTGAATGTTTCAAAAAATATCACACCATGAAAAATTATAGAGATTAAAATTACTCTTTGAATGTATCAATAATTTGAAATATTAAAAAATCCAAATAAATAAGTTTGTATGAAAAGAAACTCCAGTTTTTTATTCTACTGCTGCGCTTGGTAAAATCTGGGGTATTTAAAAAATTAAATCCCGAGTAGAATAAAGGAATCGAGAAAAAAGCAAGCGAGTGCAAAGGGTTAAGGGAGAGGGTGGTTATGTAGGACAACCCAAAATACTACCACTAGAAGAAATATTCAAAACTTCACTTAATAAAGTGAGTTGTTTTAATATATCCAGATAGTATTGTTACTATTACATCAAATAGTATTATTCTTTGAGTTAATCCCTTAACTTAAATGTATCCAAATGATTGATGATATTAATAGACATTTACAAAAGAAAGGAGTTGCGGGGGGGGGGGGGGTGTTTTGTTTTTTTAAATAAAGCGCTGTTTTCTCATTTCATTTTTTCAAACGTCTTTTTCTCTCTGGAGGCCTGTAGAGTTGAAAGGGGGCACAAATAGAATGTTGAGAAACCAGCTAGTATTATAAGAGGCCTGGTACATGAAAATTCATGCACTGGAGGGGGGGGTCCTTCAGCCTGGCCTGCCCCCTCTCACAATCCAGGAGCCCTCAGGGGCGGGAGGCGACCCGGCGACCAGGGGAAGGCAATGCCCCATCACACCTCTGTTGCTGCCACTGCCGGCAGTGCAAGCCTCGGTCGGCCCTGGTTACCTGAGCCTCAGGCAGCCCTGGGTGGCTGGGGGGCTGAAGGGACTGGAGGACTCTGGAGGCAGGTGCGTAGAGTAGCCAGGCCTGCCTTACCACGTGCCTGCCACCCTGGCGGGGCTGAGGGGACTGGGCGCCACCATCTTGTGGCTGTGGGTGCCACCATCTTTGAGGGCGGGACAGTCAATTAGCACATTCCCTCCTTATTGGCTAAGGGCACTGCCATCTTTGTGACAGCGTGAGGGTCAAATAGCATATTCCCTCTTTATTAGATAGGATTAATCATGCTCTGTTAACCATGATTGTTTTATTCTGATTAAGAAGGCACATTCTACCCTGGCTGGAGCTGACCTGGAGATGCAGCCCTTCTCCCCATTTGGAGCTGCCTATTATCATGGAGAGATGAACAAAGATTTGTTACAAAAAAAAGAAAGAAATAGGAAGCAAAGAAGGAACACAGGGGTATAGAATAAAAATGGCGTCAAATAAGTACCTATCAATAATAACTTTAAATGTAAATGGTTTGAATGCCCCAATCAAAAGACACAGGGTAACAGATTGGATAAGAAAACAAAACCCATATATCTGCTGTCTACAGGAAACCCACCTCAAAAAAAAGGACGCATACAAAGATTTGTTGCAGAAACCAGAATTGCCAGCCCTTTGAAGATCCCTGGCCCTTTTTGCATACCTGCAGGCCTTTGCAAATCTCCAGCCTAATTTACCTGTTAATTTTGGCACTCCCTTTGGCTGTTTCCCTGTGTAACCCCAGCCCTCGAGTATCACTAAGCCCTTTGAAGACCCCTAGTCCTTTTGCATATCTATAAACTGCCCTTTTCCTATATAAGCAGCTGGCTAATGGTGGGCTGCAGAGCAGATTTTTGTGGATGGCCTGCTGCTCTCCCATACTACTGGCAATATTGGAATAAATGCTCATATATGATTCAACTCTGTCTCTGCTTAATTGCCTCGAGTAGTGACAGGTGGCACGGACCCATTGTTTATTCAGTTACAGAATCTTCTCTCTCTTCTTGGTGGTCAAAAGGAATGTTGGGGTGCACCACCCCATCCCCCTTTAGGAGTGAGGCAGCCATTCCCCCATCTGCTGGGAGAGTCTCTGTTTACAGCTCACAGCTGAGGTCCTCTCTGGAAATTGACCTCAACTAAAGGGAGCCACATTGCATCCAATGTCTGGACAATATGGAGGTAAATGGCTTGATCCCCTTGCCTCAGTTCAGGACAATGCTGAAAGGGCACCCTAGCTTCAGAGCTCCTTGTAGGATCAACTGAGTCTTCACCTTACCAGACACATGCCTCTTGCTCCCAGGATCTGCCCCTATTGCCCTGCCTGGCCTCCAGAATAAGACCTAAGATCAAGTCACAATGCAACCCAGTGGAGGAAGTGCTAGGCCTGCTAAATGAGGCAAAGCACTATTTCCTGGTAGAACTGCAGGACGCAGCCGTCATGTGCCAAAGGAGCCAGGAGGCTACTCCTGGGACTGCCCCCTGAGAGCGCTGGACCAAGGAGGGTAGAACAAGAAGCTGGATAAAGGAGACAATTTAGGAACACTCACTCATGATGTGAGATTTAACACCCAACAAGGATCCCCGGAGAAGACTTGGAAGTTTGTAAAAAGTGGTGGCCCACACAAAGTGTGGTGGACATACTGGAACTGGGATCAAAAGGTTCAATGAAGTGAGATGCCCGACTATGTATTGTGTGTAAAGTCAGGGAACCTACTAGATGACCTTAGACCAAGGACTTGTCCAAAGGACTTTCTTACATGACCGACATCCAGTGCTCAATTCTCCCAGCAATGGTATATGACAACACATGAAGTTTTGCCAACCAGGAAGGTGTACCTGAGCCTTGATGTTTTTATTGGGAGTCAGTCATGTAGAAATGGAGTGCCCATGTGATGACCCTAGTTACTTAGTCTCCAGGGGTCAAATTAATGCAGTTCGGCCTAAGACTCCTCCCCCCACCCAAATCTCTTTGTTAGCATAAACTCTCCGTGGCTGAAGGCCCCAGGCATAAAGATACTCTTATCAGGCAGGATATTCCAAGGGCATAGAGGTCATCTCCGAGGAGCCAGCTGTGGGCCATTTACTTTGGAATGTGCAGGATTTGGACATCCCAAGGCTGCCAAGTTAACCCTTTACTGTACACCAGCCAACAGGTGTCTTGTTTATTTTATACAACCAAAAAGAAATCAAGAATAGACAAGCAGGAGGCCGAGAATAGGTTCCCCAAGGAAGGACACAATCCCTTGCCCAGTTTCAGGACTTAACTCAGTTTTGAAATCTGAAGCCCACTGAGTAAAAAGGACGCTGGGCCCCTGGGAGAAAGCACCCTGCCACTCCATGGCAAGAGTATATAGTAATTATTCCCCAGACCATGCCTAAAGGGATCCACTGCCACTTACTCAGGGAGCTGTACTCAGGGGGAAAGGGAATACCCAAGCTTTCAAGGACTGTTGAACACAGGGACTGAAAAGGCACTGATATCCAGGGACCCTAAACATCATCATGACCCCTTGTTAGATAGAGTGCACATAGGGGCCAGGCAGAAAATGAAGGTCCAGCTTACAGTGGGTCCACAGACCCCATTGACTGAGATGATGGTCATTTTCAAGTCCCTGAAAAGTATAATTGGAGTGCGCACACTGATAATTGGCAGGCCTTTCACACTCCTTCCTTGTAAACTGTAGGGTAAGCAATAAGACTAAGGAAAAGTCCCGAAAACTGTCTCCTCCCAGGATGACAACATACATTTTTTTTTTTAGTCACATTCAGTGATAATGGCAGAGACTCATGCCACTCATAAAGATCAAAAGGATGGAATGTTGGGGGTCCCAAAAATATTCCCATTGACTTCATTAGCCTGTCTCTTACAAAAGCAGACAGGTCCTGGGGGATGAGTGTAGACTAACATAAAGTTAAACAAATAGTAACCACAGCAATAGTTCTGTGCCAGATGTGATAGTTTTTCAAGAGCAGATTAACCCAGGCTAAGGTACATGGTATAGCCTTTGATCTGGGAAATGTGTTTTTCTCCATTCCTAGTCAAAGAAGCCTCAAAAACTCTTTGCATTCACATGGGATAATCATACACATTTACAGTCCTGCCTGGATCTATTTTAATTCTCCTGCTTTCTGTCACGTCTCTGAAAGAACCTGGGAAATCTGGATATCCTCAGAAAACCCCCTTTACCCATGATATTGGTAATTTAAAATTAGACCAATCAAGCAAGAAAGGTGGTCTGAGAATTGGCTTTCCTGGCTTCCTCCCTGGATGTTGCTACTGACTGTGCCCCTCCACAGAAGGTCTCCAAATCTTTACAAAATTACTCTCACCATCCAAGTTTTGTTGACTGCTTCCCGTCCTTATCTCTTCAAGCCAGGGGTAATGACAGCTCTACTGCTTCTGGCCTCAGGTCTGGCATCATCCTTGTCTTCCCAACACATCCACATTCATTTTCATTATTAGGATCCGCCTTACCCTGACTTCCCAGAAAGTTCAGTCCCAGAACAGAGGAATAAGAAAATGAGGGATAAGGAGGGAGAGCCAATACTAGGAGGTATGGTGGCTCTGACTACCATTGAGTGCAGTTGTTTGTTCAATTTCACAGGACTATGCTCTTAGATGTGGTGTAAGTAGGACAGTCTGTGAAGGGGGGGAAAAAGGCAAGAACTTAGTTACCAGCTCCCATCTCCCATTTGTCAAAAAATGCTGGTGTGAACTCCCCTGTGTTTTCAGCTTGTACACTGTGGGCTCTGAGCATGGTGTCCCGTGACAGTGTGCTAATTGAACTTCAGGGCAGGAGGTAAAAGTGTGCTGTGCAGGTATGAGGGGAGATGCTGGCAAATTGTACCAACGTGGTGCTGCTAATTGTTTGACAACTGTCTCTCCTGTCCTGTGATATAAATACTCCCTATGGCTGATTTCAATGTAGACTTGGAAAGAGGTGCTTTGTATAGTGTTTTCATCAGATGTACAATAACCTATCAGAAATAGTAGTAAAATAGGCATAAAATAATGAATTTTAAATATTTATTGCCTTTAACATAATTTATTTCATTGCAAGTTTATATAATTTAATATTTTTTTGGGGGTTTTTCTCAATTCTCAGCTGAGGATATTTTTTCCATTGATTTTTAGAAAGAGTGGAAAGTAGGGAGGAAGGGACAGAGAGATAGAGAAACACTGATGTGAGAAAGACACATTGATTGGTTGCCTCCCACACAGGCCGGGGATCGAACCTGCAACCCAGGTATGTGCTCTTGACCGGGAATTGAACCACTGAACCACACTAGCCAGGACTATATTTTAATTTTTTAATAATGGCTGTGTTTAACCCTTCTAAACCAGAAAGGACTAGTTCTACACATTAACTGAATTGCACCTGCAAAAAGGCAGTTGGAGCCCATTGAATGATCACTGCAAGAGGCAGGTGAAGCCTGTGGAGTCGTGCATCAGAGGAATCTGGTATAGTATCTTACAAATAAACTCGCTCACATTATTCTCATTTGAGTTGGGACCTGATGATATAATTGAGCAGGTTTGGGGCAGCTGTCAAGTACATACTCGGCAAAGGCCAGAATTAGGAAGGCATTACTTGAGAAGCACCAACATCCACCCACAAAAACAGACCCTTCCCTGTGCACTCAGCTTCTTTAGCAGGTCCCCAGGGTTTGATGGTGATTTTGCACAATCGAAGTAGGCACTTTTGGAGTAAACACTCCTTTCCTTCTGTGTTCAGTCCCATTCCTCACTCTCCACCCCCACCTTAGCTGCCCATTCCAGGTGGAGCCCCTGGGGACCCAGACAATCTGTCAGGCCCCACTTCCCTGCAGCAATCTCTTAGGGCCGTGGTCGGCAAACCGCGGCTCACGAGCCACATGCGGCTCTTTGGCCCCTTGAGTGTTCTAACGCCACTTCTTCAAAATAGACTCGCCCAGGCCGAAAACCTACTTCTGTGCATGGGCCACGAAGTTTCAATCACACTGTACGTGCGCGCCCACACGTGGTATTTTGTGGAAGAGCTACACTCAAGGGGCCAAAGAGCCGCATGTGGCTTTCGAGCCGCGGTTTGCCCACCGCTATCTTAGGGTAATCTGGGCAGGGGGGAGGGGAAGGGGGGTCTTCTTTCACTCTGTAAGTCAACACACTTCTATACTTCCCATTGCCCCAGAACTGTGTTGGAATTTCTCATCTACTTGTCAGTAACCCCCAAAACCTCTTTATTTTTTATGGGTACATTTCTTTTTGCACTCAAATTTTATCCCAATTGGATGTTTAGAAGCATCAAAGAGAGATATCTATGGTAGATGCCTTGTGTTTAAACGAAAAAGAGCTCATGTGATTAAGTAAAGCACATGAGTGAATTTCCACAAATGTGACTACTTATTTACATCATTACTTATGAGAGAGGGAAAGTACATAGAAAAATTAGTGACTACCTTTGAACTCGCAAACAACCACGTGTTTCTCAGAAGACAGCGTTAGGCAAAATTTGAGTCAATGAAAACATTCCAGTGCACTTAAAAGCTCAAGCATGGACTTGATTTCTGACCTATGGCAACTCCTTAATTTGGTGTTCATACCATCCACCTGTTACACAGACTAATGAAACCCATGAAATTCGGTTACAGAGATTGTTCCCAATGATTTATTGAGTACTTGTTGCATATAAAACCCTAAATTAGGACCTGACAAAATAAAAAGAGGAATGAAAAAAGAGAGAAAGAGGGGAGAGGAAGACTGGATTCCTGCCCAGAATATAAAATATGACTAAAGAGAGCTTATGTTAATTGTCTGGTGCATATTATAAAGAATCATGACAAAATGGCAAATTAATAAAACTATAAAGAAAACATGAGGAGACATGACTAAAAGTTTGGTTGCCTGGTGTTTTCATGCTGTTTTAAAATCTAACCTTATCTTTGTGTTAGAGGGACTTTTTACTATTCAACCGAACTTTTTTTTTTTTTTTTTTTTTTTTTGGCTTTTTTAGGAAACAGAGCATTGCAGCCATTCACCCAAGCACTCACTTTTTTTTTTTTTCATTTAAGTATAGTTGGTATACAATCTTATATTGGTTATACTAGCTTCAGGTGTACAATATGTATTGAATCAAAGGATTCGCTCTTTTTAAATATATATATTTATATATTTTATTGGTTTTAGAGAGGAAGGGAGAGGAAGAGAGAGATAGAAACATCAATGATGAGAAAATCATTGATTGGATGCCTCCTGCACGCCCCACACTGGGGATCAAGCTCGAAACCCAGGCATGTGCCCTGACTGGGAATCAAACTGTGACCTCCTGGTTCATAGGTCAATGCTCAATTACAGCGACGCCAGCTGGGCTCGCTCTTTTTTCAAAGCAGCTTTCCTCTGCTTGATAAAGGTTATCTTAACAGGTGGGAGCTCAGACAGACAAAGGTTAGCAGTCAGACCTAGCTCTTGTGACTGGGTGATTCTTGCGGGAGTCACTCTAATCATTGCATTGTTTGTGAAAGATCTTTTACTTGCTGGGGACTAAGGTAATCTTCAAATCATCACATCTTCAAAAGAAAGGTTCACATTTCTGGAAGGAGGCTGCAAGTCCACCTCAGCCAATGCTCCATCCCTGAGGCATCAAGCAGCCACTGAGGCCACACTTGCCTCTTGTCACAGCAAATGCCTGTCCATCTCCCCTCACTCCTGGTGCATATGCATGTACTTTGAAGATTGTTACAGAGCTTTCTGACAGCTGCCTAATGAAAATATATTACTGTCCCCTTGTTTATCTGCTCTTGTATTAGGGCAAATAGAGAAAATTAGTCTGGGCATTCAAAAATGCAACAAATTAGCTAAATACTGGCTATGCACACAAAGGTAGGAGTTTTTGTTTTGGTACAGACCGGAGTGAATGAGCTTATTCATTTTAACAAGAAAATGGTAGGCTAGCAACTATGAAAGCATGCAAATTTAGGTTCTCCTATCAGTTCCTGGATGGTTTTCAGTGCGTTCATAATCATGTATTCTACCGGGCTGAAACAAACATTTTTAAAAATTAAAATGCTCTCTGATTTCCTCCCATCATTCCCAAATCTTAATAAATCATTACTCACCACTTTGTGGGAAGGAAACCCAAAGCAGAGAAATGGAGTGTGTCTCCTAAAACTTTTTCAGAGTCAATGTTTTATGGAAATGGACTTATCAAGAGCCTGGTCTGCGTTAGTAAGTTCTGCCCACTGCCCACTCTCCAAATCAGTGGAATACTATTTCTTTCCCTACAGTGAGTTAGGTACTTCCATTGCCCCTGTAAGTTACTCAAGATCTCACAGGTAGTAAGAGGTAGAACCAGAGAACCTGACACGATAACTCACGTCCTTAACTATGCGAAAAGGCTGGGTGGAAGAAGCAATTACTCTTGATGGTAAACCCTCTCTGGGAGGAAGTAGAAGGTACAGATCACTGGAAAGGCATACTGGTAAACCTGGATGGGAATATAAGGGCCTATTTGGTAGTATCTTGAGTTGGGACTGAGAACAAAGTGATTGAAGCTGGAAAGGAAGTCTGTAGCCAAGTTTGGAGATCTTTCAATGCCAACCATATTCATTAGCCACTGAATCAGCAGCTATAACACGGGTCCAAAGGCTATGGCTTAAAATATACTAGGTGGCAATTCTCTCACGGATAAGAAGTTAGGAGGTCAGCTCTCCAGGGTTGGTGCGGCATCTTCAGGGACCCAGACTCTGTCTCTCTTTCTGCTTCTCCATTCTCAAGGCCAGAAGTTGACAGTAGGAGATCTAGCCACCTTGTCCACGTTCTAGATCCAATCCTGAGAAGGGGAAGAACAAAGGTTAATAGGTCATGCCCCTCCAGGTGAGTGAGCTCCCCTAAAAGAGCTTTGTTACAGAAGTCTCAGTGACTTCCATGTAGGGCTCATAGGCCATAAGTGAAGAATGGTTATTGGGTAGGGATATCAAATGGCAGTCTCAGCCTCACCAGACTAAGGAGTGCAGACTCATTTCTTAGGCCCTGGGAGGTTGTTGGAGGATTCTGAGGAGAGAAGTTAGGCAATTCAGTCAAGAAGATGAAGTTGGCAGAAATGTGGGAGCAAATGGAGAAGGGTGAGCAGAGGGCAATGCTGTGTAAATGTGCACAGAAAGGAAAGTGGAGAAACATACTCCAATCTTCTCAGAATCACCTGGGAAACTGGGGCAGATGGATGGCACTGCTTTAGGAAATACCTTCCCTGCAGCACTTGAAGTAGCAGGCCTGACAGTTGACTAAATGTTTAGATTGAATATGAAAAGTAATGTCAGCTTTTATGGGACTAGCAACTTTATCTCATTATTATGCTGGGTGTCACATTTCTTCTTTATCGCAAATAATATTCTGTCTCTAAAACTACACAAAACCACTTTACCTTCTGTCTTTTGCACTCATTTTGACACTAATATAATGTTTTATAAACGAATAATATTCAAACCCTGTTCAATTTGACCTATGTACAACTGGACCTGGAATTTTTGTTATGTTAGCACCAACTCAGATTGACTTTGTAGTCACAATTGAATAGGCATTTGCATGAGCTTTATGACTCAAACAGCAAAGCCCAAATACACAAAATAAATACAGCAATGATAAAAAAAATATGGGATGGTGGTGTGCATATGTTTTATAATAAATCATAGTATACTCCATTGTTGAGCTGATATGACTTTTGAATACAATCATTATAATGCATATGAACTTCTTTCTATAGTTTACTTCTGGATTTTGAGTATTGGAATTATCAAGATGTTTCAGTGGTATATGGAGACAATGGGACAGAGCATCTGAAGTTGAAATGGTTCTGTAAATGGTATTGGCTTCCTGCCTTGGCTATCCATATTATGAATATTCAAAATTATGGGTTTATGTTGACCGGCACGAATTTTCTTTTATAAAGGGACACATAAGTGATACGACATAGTTTACAGTCATCGTTACTAAAAGTCTAAAGACTGGCACTACTTCAAGGAATGGTTTGAAATGACTAGTTTTCAGGCCACGGAACTCTCTGAGGATCTTCAGGGACTGAGCTACATAAAAACAGGCATCTTCATGTTGGCTGCTTAGAGACCCGCAAAGAATAAATCAAGCCACAGAACAACTTCATGTTTGCCATTGACTCATTCTCTCACCTTAGTAAGACTTCTATGCTTTAAATCCCATAGAGGTATACAATCTTGTGTGATTTAAAGTCTAGGTCCCTGCTGTAAAAACACGATTCTGCTTCCAAAAATGCAGATGTACACGTAGAAAAGAATTCCATTTGTTACTTCACCAAATCACATTCATTTTGTGGGAAGAATTTTGATTTGAGTTGGACACTTTGGCCTCTTTTTTATTTTCTAGTTACCAATATTAAATGTTTCTCTTTGACGATGAATTTCTGGCAACATATCTGTTTTCATTCAGTGAACTACTAGAATGATAAATTCCAATATCTCTGCAGATCAGTTAATGAGTGATAAACATGGTTTCACGGGTAGACAGATGGAGGCAATTCTACAGCACCAGCAGCTGGAAAGGTGAGGGTCTGGATTGCATACCTTGTCCAGGGAATTTATCAAAAATTGTAACAGTAAAAACAGCAGATTTTCAACCTTGTTTTCAACCTTTAAGAGTGATGGCTATTCTGATTTGCCTACAAAAACACATGCATTATTAAAAACAAAACTAGCAGAAGTCAGGTGAGTTTTTTATAGATTAAGGTCAAGGTCTCTTTCTCTGGCTTTGCTCTGCCTCTCCCCCATCACATTCCTGCCAAATTCTATCTGTGGGATAATCTTGTTCATAAGGACTGAGGGGCCAAGCGATGACTAGCACCTTTGAGCTTTCCTATAATGTGTACCAACCCCTCCATGAAGTCACCCAGAACTAACATACAACCCAAGTGATATCAAGGTGCCTATCATACTAAGGTAGCTTTAATACAAGTTCCCTAATCCCCCTTCCAACCAGATGGTTGCACCAAGCCCTGCCAGTGTGGAAATTTTGGATCAATCACTGCTTAAAGGATTAAGTTTATCCCTAGCTGACAGAAGAGGCTTCTCTCTACATTACCACAAAGCTGGTGAAGGAACCTGCCTGAGGCCCAGACACCAGCCAGGCATCTGGGCAGCAGTGAATCTGCTCATCTTTGCAAACCCAAAGACAGCCAACCAGCCTTTAAGGCCTTCTTGATGGAGAGAGTGAGAGCATAGTGAGGACCTTTCCTGACTCTGCCGAGACACACAAAATAAAAGTTTGCTTCCTGCCAGGAGTGGGCACGGAATAAAGTGATAGCTCAGCCCAGCCATGTGGGCCTTCTGCCTCAGCATCCGGAGGGAGGGCTGAGAGCGGTTAACATAGGGACACTGAATAGAATTCCTTGCCAACACTCCCTGCGGTCAGCGGCAGCAGGGAACACTGTTGTCTTATCTTTGGAGTACTAATGGAGTAAAGGGCAGAGGGAGAACCCCAAACAGGGATAGTGGCATCTGTTCATTTGATAAGTACAAACTGTACATGGATCTGACTCATACATCATGCTAGGTATGAATGTAAATAGTCTGTGACCTCTAGGAACTTCTGCTTAAGAAAGAGAAGAGAGGCTACTGAACAGTGTGGTCAAACAAGATAAGCAAATGTTGGGTGGGAGTTCTTAGTGGAAGCCCTGAAGAAGACCCTGTGACCAATCCACTTGGCCCACCTCATGTTCCCCTGCAGCAGCACACTAACTGCTTTCTACCTCCAGTGCCTGCCTGCCTCTCCCTCTTCTCCACCTGGGGCTGCAGGGCAGCCAAGAAGTGTCCCACACCTAAAGCCCCCGGGGCAACATTCAACCAGTTGGTGGATAAATGCCCCGGCTTCCTCAGCTCTCCTTCACAAAGCAGGTCAGAGACATGCCCCCGACTGTGTCTTCCAGGGTTCCCAGCAGGAGGGAGCCCCCTCTCAGTGAGTGAGAACCCACAGCAATCACTCACTCATTGACATGCCCTTTACAATAAGTCCTCACTTAACGTTGTCAATAGGTTCTTGGACACTTCAAGTGAAAGGATGTATAATGAAACCCATTTTACATATGTTAATTGATATAAATGGGAGTTAAGTTTCTATGGCATATTTCTCGTCATAAAAACATCACCAAACCTCTAAATAAAGACCCAGCACTTCTAATAAACATTGACATAAATGTGAGCTATACACACATTTAAGAAAGATTAATAAAAATAACTAACATAATGATTTTCCAAACCTCTTATTTCAGTTCAGAGTCTCAGTGGTGGGAGCCTTTCCTGGCACTCAGGGAGTAAGGCGGACCTGCACACACACACACACACACACACACACACACACACACACATGCACATGCATGCACACACACCATGGGACCATAGACCAAGCATGTCAAACTCAAAGGCTAACACGGGCCAAATAAACAAGGCATGCAGCCCATAGGCCACGAGTTTAACATGCTTGATGTAGACACACCAATTGATCTCACATGCACATCTTTGGGATGTTGGAGGAAACTGAAGCACCTGGAGAAAACCCACGCAGACATGGGGAGAACATGCCAACTCCTCACAGACAGTGGCCCTGGCTGGGAATTGAGTTTTGTTTTGTTTTGTTCTGTTTTCTCTCATCAAGGTTAGAATGAACCGAGCTTGAACGAAACAACGTTATCTGAGGACCTGCTCTATTGACTACCCTGCATCACTTCGCTCATCAGACTTCCTGGGCCACCTCCCAATTAGCCACTTGACTCAAATCCTTGTCTCAGGCTCTACCTTTAAGGAGAACCCAGGCTAAGGATCTGAATCAGCACATGGCACTTTTGTGCAAATTAGAAGATGGCACCCTCCCACTGATCCCTCTCATTGGCCAGCTTGGCCCTGAACCAACCTCCATAGCCAAGGGCAGTGATGCTCTCCTTGACCAACCTTGGGCACCTGTTCCCCATGGACAAGTGCTTTCATACACTATTGGTAAATTGCAAAATGGTATAGCCCATAGGGAGAGGCAATCACATATATATTTACCCTTTGACCCAGAGATCTCACCTCTAGGAAACTGTCCCATAAATGTAGTGGCAAACACATGTAATATATGTGCTCAAGGCTATTAATCTCAGAACTATTCATAATAACCAAAGACTGGAAATGATCAAATGCCCATCAAAAGGAGACTAATTTAACAAATGAAGGCACATCCATACAATAATGCCACTAAAAAGAATAAAGAATATTGGGATGGCTAATGTTATGTGTTAACTTAATCGGGTCACATGGTGACTCGGGTATTTGACCAGATATTTGGTCAAACATTATTCTGGGTATCTCTGTGAGGGTGTTTCTGGATCAGATTAGTATTTACATTGATACACTGAGTGAAGCAGATTGTCCTCCTCAATGTGGGTGGGCCACATCCAAGCAGTTGAAGGGTAGAATAAAACAAAAACGCTGGCCCTGAGCTAGAGAGAATTCATCCTGCATGACAGCCTTTGAGTTAAGACATCAGTTTTTTTCCCTGCCTTAAATGAAAGGTTTGACATTGGGGCAGTGCAAGCAAATATTGGGCTTTTTAGTCACTGAGCCCCTTAATATTGGTTGCACAAATATACTCAACAATGCTTCCTGAATAAATGAATGTATCAATCCATTAGCCTACAGATGAAGGTTGATACTACTGAGGTTATTCAGCCTGGAAAGCAAGAATCTACTCCGGTTGGTATAAATCTATACAACTGATCAAAAGCATAGCTGGTTATAGGCAGGAGAGGAGACCAAATCAGTGGTCAGAGCAGAAAAAGCTCCAAAGCCACATTATGCAAGCTTTAACACAATATCTTTTGAGAAATTGGGCCATTTTAAACTCTTCCTACTGTTAAGCTAGCTTACATCCAACCGCTTAAATTCCTTTGTGAGCTTTTAAATCATGAGCCTGCAAGGGATTACTGTAATGTTCTGCGGTAATCCGTCATCCTGAGTAACAAAACATTTCATAATAAATCACTAAAAATATCTGCTGCTTCATTAAAAGCAGCTCTCTGGTGATGCCTGCACAAGATGAAGAAGCAGTGGCTTATGCTGAGCATCCCAGCCCGCTGATCCACAGAAAGCTGTAACAGGTGCAGCCAACGCCCCGACTGGCCCACCAGAGCCCTTAAATGCAAGAATCCAGCCGCTTAGCTCATCAAAGGTGGATTTAAATGATTATGCCCCGAAAGAAAACAGATCAGACTTGCTTCTGGCACTGTTTGAGTCCATTTGTATTCTGTGATTACCTACCAGGTCCTTGGACGCGAAAGCATTACCTGCTTATAGTGGACTTAAAGTAGGTAAACGGGAAACTAGCTGACTAAACCCAGCCTCAGGGGCCACAATCCCTTTGCAGTGGAGCCTTGAGGGAGAAAGCTCAGAAGCAAAGATTCGGGAAACGAGGAAAGTGGCTCACATAGCACTCACCTAGAAGACCCTCTGTCCCAGCAAAGGTTCCATTCTTTGTCTCTTGGATGGGACAGTATCCCCAGTGGGACTGTGCCCCAGTTTCTCACAGTGGTAGCCTCTCCATTAACACACCCTTTATTGACTGTCTCCCCTGCCTTCTCTCACTTCCCCACCTCTCCACTTCCTGGGATGAGCTGCTCACACTCAATTGTTTTTCTCAGGGTCTGCTTCTCATGGAACCCAAATCAACATAGTCCCACGAGGGCTACAGTCCCCACTGGGCCCAGCAGCATAGGAGAGGGACTCAGACTCCCTTATCAGACAGTCATGCTAGAAGCAAGTTTCAGTGCTACAAGGAACAGAACCAGAACCAGAGACAGAAATAGCGAGGCTGACAGTAATACGGGGCTGAACTCTGATGAGCTAAGTACAGACAGAGAGACTAAAATTCCATATAACTGCAGGTGTGTGTGTGAGCCCTGCTGAGATAGGCCAAGCCTAGCTCTTATCAGCAGAATTGCAGACTCCTGAGTTGTAACAAACGGTGGTTATTCAGACCCATAGGTTTGGGATCATTCCTTTTTTGTTGTTCTTTTTTTTTTTGCAATTTTAATCATTTTTTATTTTCAATTACAGTTGATCTACATCATTATATTAGTTTCAGGTGTACACCCCAGTGGCCAGACATTACATAACTTAATAAGTGACCACCTCAATAAATCCTGCACCCATCCAGCACCACTCCTAGTTATTGGAAAATTATTGACTATATTCACTACACTGTATTTTACATCCCCATGACTATTCTGTAACAACCAATTTGTGTTTCTTAATCTCTTTACCTTTTTGGTTCTCCCCCCGCCCCCGCAGCCCCCCTCCCATCTAGCAATCAACAATAAGTTCTCTGTATTTGTGAGTCTGTTTCTGTTCTGTTTGTTCATTTTGTTTGTAGATTCAATTGTTGGTAGATATGTATTTATTGACATTTTGTTGTTGTTGTTGTTGTTGTTGTTGTTGTTGTTCTTCTTCTTCTTCTTCTTCTTCTTCTTCTTCTTCTTCTTCTTCTTCTTTTTCTTCTTAAAGAAGACCCTTTCTTTGCAGCAATAGCAACTGCTACATGATGCTTGTTTTTTTTATTGAGATATAATTGACAAATAAAATTGCATATATTTAAAGCATGCAACATGATGTGCGGGGGCCTGATGCGGTGGGGGCCAGACATGGCGGGGATCTCCCTTTTCCTCGTCCAGCACGGAAAGAGAGATGAACGAACCGGTTCTAAGTGGAGGCGGCCAGGGATTGAGAAATAATAGAAAGAAAGAGAGCAAGATGCAGAAATAGATTTATAAAGCTGGGAGCTAGGTGGGCCGCCATTCTCTCTGATGGAAAGGCAGCATGATGACTCTGAGCCCATGCAGCATGTTTATTTTATATCCCCAAAATCCAGGAAGTAACACCAAAACTTAGGATCAAAGGAGCTTGTTTGCATTCTTAACTAGACCCTAGCATTCCTGGATTTACATATCTAGACCCGCCCCTGCTGACACCTGGACAAAGGTAAGTCAGAAACTGATAACACCCCCTGCCTTCTTGCGGGGGGGTGGGGGGGTGGGGGGGTGGGGAGGGGGGGCGGGGTGTAACCCGGACACGACTCTGCCAGTGCCTGGGGCTCAGCTGACAATTTAAAGAATGTCCATGTGCCTTCCCAGGCGGCCCTCTACAGTGATGAGTTAATATACAAGGACAAAGTGCCCTGTGTTACCAAATAAAGAAGAAAATTGTGGGGAAAGAACACAAATACTAGTATTGCTTCAAATGAGATAGAGAGTGGGGGGAGACCACAGTTGACTTGCAATTTATAACTAGAGGCATAAAATAAATCCAAATACTTCCTTCTTCTATAACGTGCTGTTGGTTGTACAGCTGAAGCTCAAATACAGCTATCTTCTCTGTCATCACCCCAAATACTTGTTCTGGAGCGCTGGGCTATTCAGATAACCAAGTCACCCACTTTCAGACAGAGGGTGACAAAGTGTGTAGTATGTATAGTACTTGGATTATGCTTGGAACTGCACTGTGTGGCATATAAAGACCCTAAAACCCTGTGGTGAAAGAGAACCAAAGGAAGGTCTGGCAAGAGAAGCAACTCCTAATACACCAGGGACTCTAGAATGAAACACACCTGCTTAGTAGTACAATCTGCCTCCCTCAACTCGGTTCTCAAAATGCCTCTGTGAGGTATAAAACAGGAGGAAACATATAACTGAAGAGGAGTTTATCTAGAATATATAAACAATTCTTGAAATTCAATATCAAGACAAACAACCCATTTTTAATGGACAAAAGATATGAATAGGCACTTCATCAATGAAGATTTTGAAATGGCAAGCATATGCATAAAAAGATGTTCAACATCATTAGTCACTAGGGAAATGCAAATTATACTGAGATAAGCATACTGAGATACTTCTACAAATCCATGAGAACAGCGAATATTAAAAAGACTGGCCACACCAACCACTGGCAAGAATGTGGAGCAACTGGAACTCCCACTCTGCTAATAGGATGCAAAATGGCACAATCACTTTGGAAAATAATTTGGAAGCTTATTAAAAAGTTATATATTTTCCATATGATCTAGGTAGTCCATTCCTAGAGGAAATAAGCATATGTCCATACAACGACTTGAACATGAATGCTCACAGCAGCTTTATTTGGGAAGGTCACTAACTGGACAAAACCAAAATGTTCTTCAACAGGTGAGTGCACAAACACATTGTAGCATATCCATAGAATGGAATACTACTCAGCAGTAAAAAGGAAAAGCTACTGATACATACAACAAGAGCGCTGAATCTTAAGATCATTAAGGCGAGTAAAGAATTCCCGCTGTAGATACTGTATACTCTGTTTGCACGCATATACAATTTTAGGGGATGCATTATTAATCTAACTTGACAGAAAGTAGCCCTAGATGGTTTGGCTCAGTGGGTAGAGCATCGGCCTACGGACTGAAGGGTCCCAGGTTCGATTCTGGTCAAGGGCACATGCCCGGGTTGCAGGCTCGATCCCCAGTGTGGGGCACGCAGAAGGCAGCTGATCAATGATTCTCTCTCATCATTGATGTTTCTATCTCTCTCTCCCTCTCTCCTCCTCTCTGAAATCAATAAAAATGTATTTAAAAAAATAAAGTGACAGAAAGTAGATCAGTGGTTACCTGGTGATGGGAGGGTGAGGAAGGAAAGGGTTATTAGGGCATAAGTGAACTTTTGAGAATGACGTCTATATTCCTTATCACAATTGTGATACTCAAACATCATGACTATATACATGTCAGAACTCATCAAATATATATGTCAATTTTTTTCTAAGGCTGATAAGGGGTGTGGCACCTCACACGTTTGATGCTTCTGTTCTGGAAAAGTCTAGTCCTTACCCAGCATTCTCAGAGGGGTGTGCCAGCAGGCCTCTACATTGTCTTTCATAGGCAAAATAAAATGAAGCCAGCATGGTCTTTGCACCGCGTTCTGCTGGGGCTTGTCCACTTTGGCCACAGTCAACCTCTGTCCCCAGCAAATGAGGAAAATGAAAGACTACAGGACTGGTCCAAGGTCACTTAGCAAGTCACGGCCATGCCAGTGATTTGTTTTCCCTGATCCCAACTGTGGAACTGCATATGGGTCACTGGGTCACCTAGCTTCCCAATTCCTTCACAGCCACTGTTGTTTCTCTAGTGTGTGTTTTCCCTCTGAGTGATGGACTGAGAGCATTTTCTCTGAAGTTCAGAGGTTTAAGGATGCTCTTGGAAACCAGTCCCAGCTTTCAGTGCAATGGTATTCCTCATTTCATTGTATCCCCAGGTCACAGATAAACAGCTCTTTAGTCCTCCTGAGTCGCTTTGATCACTGGCCCCTTTATCCCAGATCTGTACCCTGGCTGGCCTCACCCCTCCGGAGCCCACATGAGCCTAGACTCTGTATGGGTAATCTGTGGATCAGTCCAACATACATATGCTTAGCCGGAGTCATAAATACCTCCATTATCTTGGACCACCCAGCTAAAATTTTATCTTCAATATGAATGCCTGGCCCCACAATGGCCCTGTTGTTCTGCACCCTTAGGCTGTGGCAAAGCTTGACCATAATCTCCCATTCATAAAGGACCCACAGGGCTCAGGTTATCCTTTATACTTTTGTGAGCACTTGCAAAATCCTTGGGAAACCAGTGTAGTTTACAGCAGTGTCTTATGCCAATCGTCTCTTAAGCTCCTCCTGGCCATTCATAGGGAATTTCCAAGAGCCCTGCACACCACACACAGAGTGGCCACCAGCGCCCGCTGTGCCCACGTGCCAGCACTGACTGGGGGCTCAACCTGATGCTGGGGAGGCCCCCAATGCTTCCCCCAGACTCCTGCCCTCCCCACTCCCTGCCTCTGCCTCTTGAAAAGAGTTTGTGCGCTGCACACACAGCAGAAATACAAGAGAGCACGAGGAAGAAAAACCACCGGCCAAAGGAATCTCATTCAGTACTGACCCCCGTCCATCCTGCCTTGATATACCCTGGAGGAGAATAAGAGGAGGTGCTTGTCTTTGTGGACAAAATCTTACCCTAGCTGTTTCTTCTTTCCAACAATAAAAGTGCCTCTTTGCTGCTTCCAAACTCTTGCTGAAAACCCTGCTAGAGGTGCTGAAAAAGAAGACCTTTTGTAGACTTGTCCATTGGCACCTTAATTCTCATTGTGGTCCAGTGTCACCCGACTTGTTGGAAATGCAGAATTTCAAGTCCCTCCCAGCTTTATGGAGTCATAATCTGTATTTAACAAGATCCCCAGCTAACCAACGCCTGAGAACATCTCAAAAAAATCACTGTTGATAGCTCGATAGGGGAGGGGTCAATGGGGGGGGGGCATCTGTAATGCTTTCAACAATAAAGGTAAATTTTTTAAAATCACTGTTGAATACTCCAAAGAGAGGAAGTTAATCGGCCACCTTGACACAGACCACCGTGAAAGTGGGGAGCGGCTGTTTCCCAGGCCTCTTGGGCAGTTTCCAACATTCCAGGATTCCCTAGGAGTTGATTCTCCAGTGGCCCTGTGGGAATTGTTCTGGGAGGAAGTAAAGAACATGGACCAAGGTGGAATATAAAGCACATATTTAGCATATTCTTGTGGTGGGGGCCGAGGACAGAAAGTCACAAGTGACATCAGCCCTCCATGACATTGCTAAAAACCAGCTACCCAGGTCACCAGCTCACACAATTCCAGGAGGTGACAGCTATTTTTAACCAACCTTAATAAACCTCCAGCACTATTTCTATTTAAAATGTTTCCCTTTTCTAGAGGCATAATTTGTTCCTTCTTTCTTTAGACCAGTTTTTCCATATAATACACATGTATATCCAAATAAACGTATTCAACTTGGACTGCCAGGGAAAGGGTTAAAATCATCTGACATTGTCTGTGCTGAGCTAACTGGCTCTAGGAATAATAGTCAAGTCAATGCCAGCACCCTGGGGTTTCCCCTTGCACCGGCTGCATTGGCTTCAGGTCTCTGCTAAGGAAGTTGTTGTCCCCCAGGGGACATTTGGCAATGTTGGAGGATGTTTTACACTGTCACAGCGGGAGATAGGGAGGTGCTAGTGGTATTTCATAGGTAGAGGCTGCTGAACACCCTACAATACAAAGGAGATCCACATGACAAAGAAGTATCTGGTCTCAAATGTCAGAAGTGCTGAGGTGGAGAAGCCCTGTGCTAGACAGCTGCTGGTCTCCCCACATTCTAGGGCCAGCCCTGCCCAGACAACCAGCTCTCTCTCTCCTTCAAGAAGGCACAAGGCATTTTTTGTTAAAATATATTTTTATTTATTTCAGAGAGGAAGGGAGAGGGAGAGAGAGATAGAAACATCAATGATGAGAGAGAATCATTGATCAGCTGCCTCCTGTACACCCCCTACTAGGGATCAAGCCCACAACTTGGGCATGTGCCCTTGACTAGAATGGAACCCGGGATCCTTTAGTCCATAGGCCAATGCTCTATCCACTGAGCCAAACAACTGGTTAGGGCCACAAGGGATTTAATACTAATCATATACCACATTTATTCAAGCTTACTCTATTCTAGGCATTGCTCTAGGAGCTTTCCATACTTTTCAGCAACCCCTCTGCTCTTTACCACAACCTTGGGGGCCACTGTTTTTATTATATTATTACTAGTGGCCCAGTGCATGAAATTTGTGCACATTAAAATGGGATTAATTAGAGGAAATATTTTAATATTGCTATTTGCCCTTTCTCTATAATAGAAGTGTCAGAGATTAAAGGAAATTAGTAAAATGTATATAAAAAGCTTACTCCTGTCAGAGTCTGGTGTGCGCCGGGGGACCCAGAGTCAAGTCCCTGCCCAACTGCGGTGCCTCAAAATCACACTAGACCCAGCCCCAGCCAGCCCCACTCCCATTGGGCGAGATCCAGACCCAGCCAGCCCCACCCTCGTCAAGCCCTGCTGGGCAGCAGGGGGGGGGGGCGCAGCCTCAGGTTCCCTGTCAAGCCCTGCCAGGTCGGGGGCACAGCATCAGGGCCCCCGTCAAGCCCCACAGGGTAGGGGGGCATAGCCTCAGGTTCCCCAGCCCGGCGACAGGCAGGGGGTGCAGCCTGAAGTCCCTCATCAAGCCCCGCTAGGCGGGGTGCATGGCCTGGTGCGGGGCAGGGGGCATGGCCTGAGGTCCTCTGTCAAGCCTCACTGGGTGGGGGGCGCAGCCTCAGGTCCCCTGCCCCGGCCCAGTGCCAAGCAGCCTCAGGTCCCTGCTGATTGCTCGTTAAGGCTCATTATGGGAACTTGGCCTCCACTTTGGGCACAGCCATCTTGTGTTACGGAAACCCTGCCTCCGCTGTGGGCACAGCCATCTTTGTGATGGTGTGATGGTCAATTTGCATATTCCCTCTTTATATAGATAGATTACTATCATCTCCCAATCAACTGATGAGGAAACTGAGATCCAGAGAAGAATACCTCACCAGAGGTCTCACAGTTAGAAAGGGGTAGAGCCAGGATTTGCACCCTTGAGAGATTCTCTCCGGAACCCATCTTCTTAACCATAACACAACTTAGATAACTAAATACTTGCCAAGAAACTAAGGATGATGGAACTTCCGTGGAGGGGTTGTTTGTTGCACATCAGCCAGGACCTTAGGAGCCCCAGCCCTGGGGATGAGGCCCCCGCTTCCTCAGATTTGCTCTTTTACTCAAATGGACTCAACCCCAGGATCCAGGTTGACCATGGGAAGTACGAGGGACAAGAACCAGCATTCACTGTGAAAACCCAGAGGCGATGAAGTTTAAAATATCTCTGCTAGAAGGTGTACCATTTCCCTAACGCTTACAAAACAGCAGTGTACAAGTGGGTGAGGAAACAGTCGGGCCCTCATGGCTTGTGGTTGCTGATGGAAAAGATGCAGAAATGGCCCTCAGTTTGGCAACCTGGTTTGTAAAAGGAGAGAAGGACGTGTAGTTGTGGTGATTCTGTTCCTAATGTTTGAGGAATGAAATGCAGTGCTGACTGATTTGTGGCAGACCTGGGGCGTTCCATTCTTTCTAGGAGAAAAGCTGATTCAGACTGGAGGAAAAGGTTTAAGAGAAACAAAGTTTTATTTTGGAATAGTGATGTACACAAATCCAGCCCGCTTGAGTGTTTCTCCAACCACATGGCTAATGGAGCCTACTTACTGCCCCGCCTTCTATCCACAAACTCACCCTGACCCCACTCCGCAGCCAAGACAAGACTGGGTGTTTTACAAAAGGCAATCAAACACAGTGTATAGTAAGGATGGTCATTTAACAGCTTTTACAGAGAGAAGCTGAAGTTCAGCTAGTTAAGTGATTGTACACAATTTGGGTGGTTGTTTTTTGTTTATTTGGTTTGTTTCTTGGTATGGGCAGAATTTTCTTTAGATAAGGCATTCCTGAAAAGAATATAAACCAACATCAATGATAACACCAACCATGTATGGACCAATTCCTGATGTTAGAGAGTGGGAATTTTTGAGCATGCTTCCAGAGAGGCCGTGGACTATGCCCCAGATAGAATTGTCAGTGCTGACACTAGGCCAGGCCTTGAGATATGGTCTCATGGCCCCTTCCCAGCATGGAGGCCTTATGTCATAGAACACTTTCAGCTTTCTGAAGAACAGGATGACCCTGTGAATAACATGGTCGTCATTGGCATGATTCTGACGTTGCTTGGGAAAAACTGTTTTGTCTTGGGTTACTTGTTCTGCAAAAACCGGATGTGGTTAATGTGCTTAAAAGCGGTCCTACACAAAGGGTCGCTGCTGCTCTCTGGTCTCCCTGCGTGGAGAATGGCAGAGCAGTCGCCCAGCCGGCCTGCTAATAAAGGCTCCCTAAATTTTAATTTGGTCTGGGCTCCAGTGGTCATTCACTCGCATCCGCTCCACAACACCTGAGTGCTGGGTACTATCCTCATCATTTTACATGCGCATCTCATTTAAACCTCACAACAATGTTGCCACTTAATGGATGAAGAAATTGAGGTCCAGAAAGAAAATAAAGTCACACAGGTGGCCAGTGGCAGAGCTGGAACTCAAGCCTCACTTCTAATCACCAGGCTGTCCTGTGGCCCCTCTTGATCAATTAAGCTGTCATTACTAGTAAGGTGTTCATTTACAACCTGGACAGCCACAATCCAAGGGCACCAAAGCGGCAGCTTCTTCCTTCTCACCGTCTGTCAGTTACTCAGCACATCGCATTGCCACACGTGCAAGTTCTGGCCTGTGAAGAATGAAGCCCTTCCCCACAAAAGTAGGGCCTTTTTACCCTCTCAGCTGCTCCTGGGGGAACCCAGTGACCCAAGAGTTGGTCAGTATGTTGGGGAGAGCCAGTAGAGTCAGGGGCTCGCCACTAGAGTCCGGGGCTCCCAAGGGAAAAGGCAGACTTTTGTTTCCTTGGGAAAACAGAAGACAAGCACAGACAGGGTTGTCTTGCCTTCAGGCAAAATGCGTTTAAAACATAGGAAGAAGAAACGGATAGAGGAAAGGGAAGAATCTGCCGTTGTTATTTTGGTGTGTCTTTCTTGGGAGACTTTATTTCTTTCTTGGTCGGGTCTGTTCAGGCTGCTATAACAAAATACCAGAGACGGAGTGGCTTATAAACAACAGAAACTTATTTCTCACAGTTGAAGGTCTGAGGTCAGGGGGCCAGCATGGTGAGGTGAGGGCCATGTCCCAGGTACCTGACTTCTCGTGGTTGAAGGGAGAGCTCTCGCAGGTGTCTTTTATAAGAGCGCCAATTCCATTCCTGAGGGCTCTGACCCAGTCACCTCCCAAAGGCCCCGCCTTCTAACTGAGGGTTAGATTTCAACATATTATCAACGTAAGAAATGTCCAAACCTGTAGAGAATTTTTATAAGAGTTTATTTGAGCCAAAACCAACCAGGAAGCAAGAGCTCAAATGCTCTGGAGAGTGCAGTTTCTTTTATGCGTCCGAAATTAAGGAGAAACCCTAAGGAAGATGGCATGGAGGTGGGAGACAGCAAGGCAGGGATTGATTACAGGATAGTTCAGAAGACTGTGCTCTCTTGAGGATGGTTACACTTATTTGAAAGGTGTGTTAACCTAGATCCGTGGTCGGCAAACTGCGGCTCGCGAGCCACATGCGGCTCTTTGGCCCCTTGAGTGTGGCTCTTCCACAAAATACCACGGCCTGGGCGAGTCTATTTTGGAGAAGAGGCGTTAGAAGAAGTTTAAGTTTAAAAAATTTGGCTCTCAAAGGAAATTTCAGTCGTTGTACTGTTGATATTTGGCTCTGTTGACTAATGAGTTTGCCAACCACTGACCTAGATGCACAAGAACAATGGACAGGGCTTGGTGAAGGCAAACATAAAGAAGTTATGTGCTTGGGGCATTACTACCCAATAAGACCTGCCCAGTTAGGAATTTATTATCGGATCACCCTGTGAGGTTACTTTCTGTAGAACCACTTTTTCGCCCACAATATGAGTTGCCGGGAACACATTTAGACCAGAGTAACCTCTATGTCTCTCTGTTGGTGGTTCTCAACTCGGGGGTGATTTTACAAACCAGGGGATATTTAGCAATGTCTGGGGACATGTGGGTCACCACTGGGGTGGGGGGTGGGGGGTGGGGTGAGGACAGAGTGGTGAGGGGTCGTGTTGCTGACATCTAGTGGGTAGAGACCAGGGATGCTGCTAAACTTCCTCCGTGCACAGGACAGTACCTGATGACAAAGAATTATGTGGCCCAAAATGTTGATCGTCCCGAGGTTGAGAAATTCTGCTCGAAATGATGAAGCATGGGACTTCATAAGCACAGGTCAAGTACAAGATATTTGGGCTTACCTTTACTGCAACTTACCATCAGCTTGGAGAAAGGCATCCTTCCATTTTACCTGGCCTCGTTTCCCTCCCTGTCAACAAGTGAAGCCGGATTCAGAGGTTTACTAATTCTCTTTGTTTTCCACCCCCTGAATCCGGACATAAAAGTGATCCCCAGTGCTCACGTGTTCACGGCCCCCAGGTGCCTTGATGATTATCTGTGAGGCCATAACTGGTTTACTTATAGAAATGGGGAATCAGAGCAAAAAATTAAGCCTGGAAAACTGGGTGGTGGGAGGGGCAGGCAATGGGATCATTCCAGAAAGTTTATTCAGGGGAAACCTGCCTCTGGGATAAAGTAAAATGTACTATTAAAAAAAGAAAGAAAGAAGAATGCCCTGGCCAGTGTGGCTCAGTTTGTTGGGCATTGTCCCCTGCTGGTTGGATTCCCGGTCAGGGCACATGCCCAGTTTGCAGCCTTGATCCCCGATAGGGGGTGTGCAGAAGGCAGTCCATCCATGTTTCACTCTCACATTGATGTTTCTCTCTCTGCCTCTCCCTTCCTCTTTATCTAAAAACCTAAAAAAAAAAAAAAGGAGAGAAAGGCAACTCCTCCTCATTCCACACCCCTCACAGCCGCCTTCTCCTTCCTCCCCTTTTCCAACCCACTGCCCTCCTGGGCCATTTAGGGTAGGGAGGGCACTGGGCCCAGCCCATAAGATTAGGAAGGCAGCGGCACCTGCTTTGGTCCAGGGCAGTGTCAGCCCCTTCGGCTCCTGCTGAGAGGTGGAGCATGGGTTGCCCCGGAAACAGTAAGACCGAGGACGATCGCAAGGAAGAGAAGCAGAGCAAGAGGTCAACAAAAAAGACTGAGAAGCAGCTGCAGGACAAGCAGGTCTACCGGGGCCACACACTGCCTGCTGCTGCTGGGTGCTGGAGAGCCTGGTAAAAGCAGCATTGTGAGTAAATGAGGACCCTACACATTGATGGGCTGAATGGAGAGGGCGGCAAAGATGACCTGCAGGCTGCCAGGAGGAACAGCGAATGGTGAAAAGGCTACCAAAGTGCAGGACATCAAAAATGACCTGAAGGAGGCCACTGAAACCATCGTGGCCGCCATGAGCAGCCTGGTGCTGTAGCAGGATAGTAAGAAGCTAGGAAAATCCCTGGTGAGTGGAATGGGGAAACTGAGACAGGAAAGTTAAATCAAGGCCAAACAGTGTGGGCAGCTTGCAGCCAGCTTGTGAATTGCCAGATCTTATCTTCCCCAACCAAGGACACTTGAGAGCAAATTGTTTATACCGTCCTCCTACCCAGAGAGTACTAGCTTAAATCACCCTGGCCTGGGAAAATAGAAAACAAAGACCCAATTAATGCCATTTGTGCCAGCTAAACCCAAGGACAGACGAAGTCTTCAAGACAAAATAACAAAAACCCCATTAAAGCCAAACAGACCTAAGATAAAAGTAAAACAGACCAAAGAATAATCCAAAACTCCTCTATACACTCATTTTAATACATCAGCATATTAAAAATGAACCTGGAAAGCTGATGAATACTCTACTGAAACCCTCCCCTAAGATTCTCATCTGCAAAAATAAAAAAAAGGATAAAAAGACCTCAGGACAAAGACTCAATGCAGGCTCACTCTAGACTCTAGAGCATGGGCGTGAACTTTTTATTTCTTCCTGTATTCTAAGGGTCCGCACGAGACTTGCACCCAGGTAGCTTCTAAGCCAATAATTTCAGTACTGTTGTCCAGATGGTTTAGGCATATAGGCTTTCAACAGGGGCTTGATGTTGTTAGTCAAGTACCTAGACTTCGGATTCTGGGATACAGAGTAAAGTGGCCAGAGTAACATAATTCATATTAAGTAAGCATGGCCTTTGTTTCTCATGAATTTTCCTATTTTTTTTAAACACATTGCTTTCTGAACCTTTTATTTTCCCTCTTTAGGAGAGATATTTGGGCATAAATATTATTGTAGTTGTAATTCCTCACCCAAGGATATTTTTTCCATTGATTTTTAGGGAATGGAAGGGAGGGGGAGAGACAGAGAGAAAGAAACGTCAATGTGAGAGAGACACATGGTTGCCTCCTGCACATGCCCCGACCAGGACCAGGGATCAAGCCTGCAACTGAGGTACGTGCGCTTGACTGGTATCGAACCCACAACCCTTCAGTCCTCCGGTTGGTGCTCTAACCATTGAGCAACTGGCTAGGGCATAAAAATTATTTTATTTCCCTCTTTTTTTATGTGAAATAACAGAGCAAGTGAGTTGATAATGGACAACTTACTACATGTAGCCTAGACATGAGGAAGGGGGTGTGGAGGGGATGGTGACTGGGGAAAACTGGGGACAGTGTATTACATCTTGTAAAAGATAAACAAAGCTGGACACTACTTAAAGTGGTAAGGACAGATTTGAATTAGTAATAACTATTGTGATAGAGAAAAGAGCCCACTGAATTCAACTTTGGTCTATACAGAGGTGATTGGACACTTACATTTATGTGTAAGCAGAAAACATAAGTTATCATTCAAAGTGCTTTACACTTTTAGCTTCAAGGAAAAGCTCCTCAGTTGGGTTATCCTCAAGTAACAGTGGTTTACTCATTTTAAAGGAAGGAGGTGAGCAGGGCCCAGTAGAATCAGGAAAGGGAGCAATGAAAAAGCTAGAAGGGGAGTATTGGTTCATGTGAAATCCATGTGGGTTTGCTAACTTATGGAACTTAGGTCCCTACCTTCCCACAGAGACTGGGAGACAGGGACCCTATCTGCAGGTGTGGGGAACAAACAGGGAATTCTTTGGGCAGCCTTGAATCTTCTCAGGCAGGTACTTAAATGGACCAAGGTCATCCTAGCAATGTGGCCTTGAGGTCTTAGAAAATATGTTAGTGTTTGTACAGGTCTTTATAGGCCAAAGTTGAGACCTAGTTGAGAAGAGGGCTCAGAGGAGTCTGGCTAGGATTTGGTCAAGGAGAGAATCATTGTCAACCTCAAGGTTATGTCCACTGCTCAGCACAAGTGGATTATTGTCAATTGGGACCCAGCAATTATTGCCAGGCCTTCCAATTGCTGAAGGAAAGCCATATATGCAGATATTTACACAAAATCTTCCAAATGTTAAATTTTGGTAACCTATCCCAACACATGTATTTTTAATATAGTGCAGGACAAGCTAACAAAACCTGTCTGTGGGTGAACTCTGGCCCTCAGACTATCAGTTTGCAGCCTCAGCAGAACTAATGGTTTGGGTGGCGGGGGGAGGGGGATTAACCCTTGATCTTCATTCTTTCCTCATAAAAATGTCACTCTTCGACAATAGCACTTTCCCAAATCTTTATTTTGTGTTGAGTTTGATTTACGAGGCATAAATAAAAATGCTTCCTGAAACATGAGAACTTTTACCTCCCAGGCAAGGTAAATAGGAACATTTTCCTATTTTATTGCTGAATTCTATGGTTTATGAATCCTTTTCCTTTAAGACCTTGCTTTTATCTCATTCCTTTGGGCAACCAAGCTACTTTGCTGAGAAAACTTGGCAGAGGATTATATTTAGAAAAGTGTAGAGCCAAGCAAATTCGCCGATCAGCTGCCCTGAAACCCATGACCCTGCAGGAGGGGGAGCCTGCGTCCTGCTATTTCTGCCTGCCCTCCTGAGCACTTGTTATCAAACATATAACTGGGCATTTCTAGTTTGTATACCCAGGAGAGGTTTATAAGCACAGGTTTAGAAGGGCATAATAAATACCCCTTTGTAATAATTGGAATTATTTTATTGTTACCTTAAATAGCAGAGCATTAAAAGAAAGGTTTTTGTGAGTAAGTAGCAGAAGGAAGAGTTTAGCTCTTTGCTCCCTCATCCAGGTCAAGAGTTCATTTCTTCACACCTGCACCTTGCATCCACCTACGTGTAAGCAGAAAACATAAGTTATCATTCAAAGTGCTTTACACTTTTAGCTTCAAGGAAAAGCTCCTCAGTTGGGTTATCCTCAAGTAACAGTGGTTTACTCTGAGGAAAGATGGGAAACAAGGCCACAGGACGCTTTAGGGAACTCACAGACAGTTGTGCAGAGCGAGGCCTCATAGAGATTAAATTCAGGATTCATGTCTGGAACCAAGAGGGGTTCCTGATCCCCAGAGCTCAGTTCCATCAACAGGGCACTGGACCCCCAGCCCACAGTAAGTGTTCACCAATCCCTCGCCTTTATGGGGTGTTACAAACTGAATTGTGTCCCCTCCACCCGTTCATATGTTGAAGTCCTAACGCCAATACTTCAAAAAGTGCCCTTATTTGGAGGTAGAGTTTTTAAAGGTAATTAAGTTAAAATGAAGTCATTATGGTGGGCCTAATCCAATATAGCTGGTGACTGTATTAAAAGAAGAGATTAAGATACAGATACACACAGAGGGAAGATCTTGTGGAGACACAGGGAGAAGACAGCCATCTGCAAGGCGAGGAGAGAGGCCTCAGAAGAAACCAACTCTGCTGACACCTTGATTTTTGACTTCCAGCCTCCAGAACTGTGAGAAATAGATTTCTGTTGATTAAGTCCTCCAGTCAGTGGTACTATGTGATGGCAACCCGAGCAGACTCATATGTGGGGCTCAGCTGCTTCCCCCCCTGCTGTTACTGCTGCTTGCATATAGTTGCTGTGTCCTCATGGCTTCTTGTGTTGGGCAAAGCACTGTGACCAACACTCCCTTCAGAATTCTGGATCAGGTTTCCTGCCCTCTTCCAGCTCTGTGGCCAAGCGGACACAGGATACGCTTCAAAGCTACCTAAGGCTGTTTGCCTTGGTGTGAGGCTGCAGGAAGAGGCCCCCCCGTAAAAAGGAGTGTGTGCGCACATATGTATGTGCCTGTGTCTGTGCACGTGTGTGTGAAACATGCTTAGATTTGGCCCATTTATTCAAAAGCCAGTTTCTTCTAGAAAATACAAACCAGTCTGTTGTGATAATGAGGTGGGGGTGGGAAAGGGTTTGATAAAACCTTGTGAATACAGAAAATGTTTTGTGTTTTGATTGTGGGCATCATTTCATGGACATCTTTATCTTTCAAAAATTCATGAAATCCTATCCTGTACATAGGATGCTATTTATCATATTAAATTAAACTTAATTTTTTTTCAAAAAAGTTGTTTTTTAAAGGCCATTTTAAGGGGTTCATTTTGGGATTTTTGGTGCCTTGGGGTATGACAAAAAAGCCTGAAGGCTTAGGCCAAGTTTTAGAGGTGGCTCAGAAACATCAGTCTGTGATATGAATATGTGATTTCTCCACTCTCCTTGGCCTGGCAAACAATGAAGTCAGTAGGCAGGAACTGGTTGTGTTGGAAAATGTGAGCAAGCAGATCAGATGGAGTCACTGAGTAACCGTGAATGAGGAAGACTCAGCATATTACAGTGATTACTGCCTTTAGGCTGTTCTGGGAATCTCTGAATCAGAGAATGCAAGAAAATACCCTCTTGTCTGAGTCTTATCTTTGTTCATCCCAGCTTTGTTCTGAAATGAAGTTTTCTCAAAATTCTAATACAAACATAGCTCAGTTTCCACTTTGGAGTACAGGCTTTGATACTCCCCTATAATTAATGAGGTACTGTTAACTGCAGCAGAATCTTGCTGGCATCAGGAGGGATGTGCCCAGACCATGCCCAAAGCCTTGCTTCAGTCACACTGGTTTTAGTGTATGCTGAGGTGGGCAAGGGTAGATGGAACCATTATATCACTGCTAATTCAGAAACAACAGAATTCAAAGATACAGTCAATTTTTTTAAAAAATAAATGTTTCAAAAACAGTGAGATTGTCACCAGATACTCCTTTTTAGTGAACCTTGTACTGAGATGCAGCATACATAGAAAAAATTGCACCATTATACGGGAACTGCTAGATGAATTGTCACAAATGGCATACTCTCAGCTGAACATCCGGATCAAAAGGAACATTATTATCGGCATCCCAGAATCCCCCTTATGACACTTCCCAGTCACTGTCCCCATCAACCCACCCAAAGATAAGCACTATCCAGACTTCCATCATAAGTAACTTCTTAACGTTCATATAAGTTATATAACTTTCATATAAATGAACTCATACAAGATGAATTCCTTTGTGTCCAGCTAATTTTGTTCAAAATCTTTTGTAGGATTTATTTGTGTTTTTACTTACAGTTGTAGATGTTTACTCCCATTGCTGGATAATACTCCTTTCTATGGCTACACCACAATTTATTTACCCTCCTACTATTACTAGGCATTTGGATTGTGTCATGTTTGGAGATAATAGGAATAGTGCTGCCATGAATGCTTTAGTACATTTGTTTAGATGAATACATGTCAAAAAAATCTGCTGTGTGTGTGTGTGTGTGTGTGTGTGTGTGTGTGTGTGTGTATGATGAATTGTTGGCTCAGATGTTTAGTTTTAGTAGATTCTATGAAATTATTTTCTAAAATGGTGATAGCAATGTCCACTTCCATCATTTGTATATGAGTTCCTATTGTTTCTCATCCTTGCCAGCACTTGTTTTTTTCATCTTTTTCAATATTTCCATTTCAGTGAGTCAGGAATTCTTTTGAAGAAAAAAAAAAGATAGGCTAAGAAGGAATAGTCACCATAAATATTTTCTCAACAATAGGTACATTTTGCTTCTTACAGATTTAAATATGTAGTTAAGTTTACTAACCTCAGACAATCAATTATACACTTAATATGAGAAGACCTCCAAATGTAACTATGCTTAAGGCTCAAGTATGTTGTTTGAAAAATATTGTGATGTGGGAGTAGAAATGGAAATGGGTGCAGTCATTTGGGAGGATAATTTGTAGTATCCACCAAAGTTTTAAAGGTGCACTGATGTAACAATTCCCCCTTGGGAATAGTAATACAGAAATATCTAAGTATACAAAGATTTTAAAAATTTTATCTTTATTGTTGAGAGTATTACAGATGTCATCCATTTTCACCCCATTACCCTTCTCCACACAGCTTCTGTGCCACTCCAGGCTTTCACTGCACTACTGTCCGCAGAAGAAACAAATAATGCATGGGAGATATATATATATATATAAATATATATATCTACACACACACACACATTCTTTGGTTAATCTCTTCCCACATCCCTTCCCCCCTTCCTCTGAGATTCATGCTTCCATGTCTTTGGATCTGTTTTATTCATCAATTTATTTTGCTTATTAGATTCCACAAATAAGTGAGATCATGTGACCTGTCTTTCTCTGACTAGCTTATTTCACTTAACATAATAATATTCTCCAGGTTTCTCCATGTTGTCTCAAAGGATTAACAGCGCCTTCTTTTTTAGAGCTGCATAGTATTCTATTGTGTAAATGTACCACAGCTTTTAAAATATATTTTTATTGATTTTTAGAGAGAGATGGAAGGAGAGGACAGTGAAAATGAAACATCAATGTGAGAGCAGAACATCAATAGGCTGCCTCCTGCCCACCCAACCCCCATCGAGCCTGAAACCCAGGCATATGCTCAAACTGGGAATTAAATCAGCAACTTTTTGGTGCATGGTTTTATTTCCTCCTTTCCAATTTGTATGCCTTTTATTCTCTCTTCTTGTCTGATAGCTGTGGCTAATACTTCTTAGTACTATGTTGAATAAGAGTGGTGAAAGTGGACATCCCTGTCTTGTTCTTGTTCTTAAGGGAAATACTTGTAGTTTTTGCCTATTGAGTATGATATTGGCTGTTGGTTTGTCATATATGGCCTTTATTATGTTTAGGTGTTATCCCTCCATTCCCACTTTGCTGAGAGTTGTGTTTTTTTTAATCAAAAATTGGTGCTGAATTTTGTTGAATGCTTTTTCTATGTCTGTCGATATGATCATGTAGTTTTTATCCTTCATTTTGTTTGTGTGGCATATTACATTTATTGTTTTGCAGATATTGTAATTACTTTGCATCTCTGGGATAAATCACACTTCCTCATGGTGATGTCTGCTTTCACCACTCCTATTCAACATAGTACTAAAAGTCCTAGCCACAGCAATTAGACAAGAAGAAGTAAAAGGCATCTAAATTGGAAAAGAAGAAGTAAAGCTGTTATTGTTTGCAGATGACATGATACTGTATATACAGAACACTAAAGAGTTCACCAAAGAACTACTAGAACTAATAAATGAATTCAGTAAAGTAGCAGGATACAAAATAAATATCCAGAAATCAGTTGCATTTTTATTTTATTTTATATTTTTATTGATTTCAGAGAGAAAGGGAGAGGGAGGGAGAGAGAGATAGAAACATCAATGCCTCCTGCACACCTGATGCTGGGGATCGAGCACACAACCCAGGCATGTGCCCTGACTGGGAATTGAACCATGACCTCCTAGTTCATAGGTCAATGCTCAATCACTGAGTACACTGGCTGGGCTCAGTTGCATTTTTATATACCAGTAATGAACTATCAGAAAGGGAAACTAAGAAAATTCCATTTACAACTGCATCAAAAAATACCTAGGAATAAATTTAACCAAGGAGGTAAAAGACTTGTCCTTGGAAAATTATAAGACACTGAAGAAAGAAATTGAAGAAGATATAAATAAATGAAAGCTTATACCATGCTCATTGATAGGAATAATTAACATTGTTAAAATGTCCCTACTACTGAAAGCAATCTATAGATTCAATACAATTTCTATCAAAATATCAATCGTGATTTTTACAGAACTAGAACAAATTATCCAAAAATTTATATGGAACCACAAAAGTCTCTGAATAACACAGCAACTTGAGAAAAAAGAACAAAGTTGGAGATATCATGCTAGCTGATCTCAAACTATACTACTAGGCTATAGTAATCAAAACAGTATAATACTGGCATAAAAACAGTTATATAGATCAATGGAATATACTAGTAACATAGAGCCCAGAAATAAACCCACACCTATATGGTCAATTAATATTTGACAAAGGGGCACGAACATACAATGAGGTAAAGACAGTCTATTCAATAAGTGGTGTTGGAAAAATTGGATAGATACATGCAAAAAATAAAACTAGTCCACCTTCTTATATTTTAAATATATTTTATTGATTTCACAGAGAGGAAGGGAGAGGGATATATAGAGAGTTAGAAACATCGACCAGCTGCCTCCTGCAACCCCCTACTGGGGATGTGCCCGCAACCAAGGTGCCCTTGACCGGAATTGAACCTTTCAGTCCGCAGGCCGACGCTCTAGCCACTGAGCCAAACCGGTTTCGACTAGTCCACCTTCTTATACAATATACAAGAATAATTCAAAATGAATGAAAGATTTCAATGTAAGACTCATAACCACAAAATTCCTAGAAGAAAACATGCAGTGAAAGTTCATAGCAATATTTTTTCTGCTATATCTCCTCAGGCAAGGGAAACAAAAGAAAAAATAAGCAAATGGAACTATATAAAACTAAAAAGAAATTCACCAACAAAATGAAAAGGTTACCTACTGAATGGGGGAACATATTCACCAATAACACATTCCATAGGGTTAATATCCACAATTTATAAAGAACTCATACAACTTAATACCCCCCAAAAAACAAAAAACAAATCTCACTTAAAAATGGGCAGAGGACCTGAATAGACACTTCTCCAAAGAGGACATACAATTTGCCAATAGACATATGAAAAAAATGTTCAACATCATTAATTGTCAGAGAAATGCAAATTAAAACCACAATGAGATATCACCTCACACCTGTCAAAATGGCTATCATCAATAAATCAACAAAGAGTGTTGGCAAGGATGTGGGGAAAAGGGAACCCTTGTGCACTGTTAGTGGTAATGCAGACTGGTGCAACCACTGTGGAAAACTGTATGGAGTTTCCTCAAAAAATTAAAAATGAAACTGCCTATGACCCAGCAATTCCACTTCTGGGTATATAGCCAAAGAAACCCAAAACACTAATTCAAAAGAATATATGCACCCCTGTGTTTTTTGCAACGTTATTTACAATAGCCAAGATATGGAAGCAGCCCAAGTGCCCATCGATAGACAAGAGGAATCTCAGGGGAAAGGTGGGGGTAGGGGGAGTGGGGAGAGATTAACTAGGGAACTTACATGCATATATGCGTAGCTCATGGACACAGACAATAGTGTGGTGATGGCCTGGGAGGGGCAGATACTAGGTGGAGAGGGTCAATGGAGAAGAAAAGGGGCACATCTGTAAAACTTTTAACTATAAGGATAATTTTTTAATTATCTTTATACATATGTATAATGGAATATTGCTCGACCATAAAAAAGAAAGAAATCTTACCATTTGCAACAGCATGAATAGACATAATGGGTATTATGCTAAGTGAAATAATTCAGTCACTGAAAGACAAATACCATATCATTTTACAATATAAACGAACAAACAAAACAGAAACAGATTCATAAGTACAGAGAACAGATGAATGGTTGCCAGAGGGAAGAGGGTTTGGGGGAGTGGGTGAAAAAGGTGAAGAGAATGAAAAGTATAGATTGGTAGTTACAAAATTATTTTGGTGGGTATAAAATATAACATAGGAAATGTTGTCAATAATATTGTAATAACTATGTATTGTGCCAGGTCGGTACTGGAAATACCAGGGGGAACACTGCAAAGTATATGATTGT
Organism: Eptesicus fuscus; assembly: GCF_027574615.1. Classification (NCBI taxonomy): domain Eukaryota; kingdom Metazoa; phylum Chordata; class Mammalia; order Chiroptera; family Vespertilionidae; genus Eptesicus; species Eptesicus fuscus. The sequence goes on from NC_072484.1 coordinate 14,727,487, forward strand.
CTAACCACTATCCTGTATACCTGAAAATAATACAAAATAATATCGCATGCACATCGTAATTGAAAAAAATAAAAATGCTTTTTAAAGGCAAGAGAGAAGACGAAAAAGGGGAGAAAGGAGAGTGAAAGTGATGAGGAAAAGGTTTTAGATGAAAGTGTCCCTTGACAGTAGTGTCTTGGCACATATTGCTGCCCTTTTGAAATCGATATGATCTCAGTCTGCATTTCTTCAGACGTGATCCTAGAATAAGCACTGAAGGGCAAAGAGGTTACGTGAGAAGTGAAGGTGAGGGAGCAGGGAAGTGATACGGAGTGGGAGGACTGCCAATCAACGCTGAGTGATGAGACCCGCTTCCTCAGGGGGCAGCTGGAGCTCAGCCCTGTGCAGAACACCACCTGAGAGGCCCTACTCAAAGGTGAAGGATTTGGCTTATTGACACGCCAACTTATTGTAACTCTCTTTTGAGGGCCGCTTCAGAGGGCTCTTGATTCCCCTAGTGCTTCTGGCCTGTTGCAAGGAAATGCAGTGAGTGCCAAATGGAAATGAAGCCAATGGGCATGAAATAGGGAACCAGAAGAAGGTGGGCTGGGCACCCAATGTAGGCCACAGGTATCTGCCCAGGGTTTTTGAAACGTCTCCTCTTATAAACCTCTGTTGTTGTCATTTCAAGGGAAAATAATGATACTATCTCAGGTTGACTTGACTTTGATTCCAACACTTTGTTATAGTGTCCCAGACCAAGGTGACCTGGTGAGGGCTCTCACTGGGGAGCTCTACACGGTGGGGAGAACAGAGCTGGGGAGGGACACCTCTGCGAACACAGCCATGGAGTTGCCTCCTAACTTCTGGCAAACTGGCCTCCGTTTCAGTTCTCCTAGAGAAAAGAGAAACTAGGGACATGTATTTTCTATGAATGCTTTCGGAATAAATTCTCACGGCTTGAGATGATTCATTGCAGATATACACAGCTGTCCCAAGCAAGTCAGAGCAAAGAATGGGAGCTTGCAAAAATGTTATTTCTTATGGAATAGGCTGTGCCTTACTGTGGTTGGATTTTTGGGTTATAGCCAACAACGTTCCATTTCTGAAAGGGCATCTGCTATGGAGCTCTCACTTAAAAGGCCATTCGATAGTGTGGATTCTGAGGGCAAGTTTAATGTGTTTCTTAGTAAGATAAGACCAATGGCAGTGTCAGAATAACAACTAAATCGCTTGTTTAAAAATACTTATTCACTTAACAAATATTTCTTGAGAATCTTGAAACAGTTGAGCTCTATTCTTTTTTTTTAATATATATTTTATTGATTTTTTACAGAGAGGAAGGGAGAGAGATAGAGAGTCAGAAACATCGATGAGAGAGAAACATTGACCAGCTGCCTCCTGCACACCCCCTACTGGGGATGTGCCCGCAACCAAGGTACATGCCCTTGACCGGAATCGAACCTGGGACCCCTCAGTCCGCAGGCCAACGCTCTATCCACTGAGCCAAACCGGTTTCGGCTGAGCTCTATTCTTTTTTTTTTTTTTTAAATATATTTTATTGATTTTTTACAGACAGGAAGAGAGAGGGATAGAGAGTTAGAAACATCGATGAGAGAGAAACATCGATCAGCTGCCTCTTGCACACCCCCTACTGGGGATGTGCCCGCAACCAAGGTACATGACCGGAATCGAACCTGGGACCCTTGAGTCCGCAGGCCGAGCTCTATCCACTGAGCCAAACCGGTTTCGGCATGAGCTCTATTCTTGATGCTGGGAGAATAGCAGTGATACACCCGCACAAAGACCCCTTACCTCGATGAAGTTTGTAATGTAGTCGTATGAAACAGGTGATGAATAAATATGCAAAATACTGAAGATGTCAGATGGTGATAAGTGGGGTGGAAAGGACAAAGCAGGGCAAAGAGTGAGGTGGAGTAAGGTTGGAAGCTGCAGCTTTTTAAAATTTATTTTTATTTTTTTAAAATTTTATTGTTTAAGGTATTATAAATAGTAGTACATATGTGGACAGGCAGGTAACATTTGAGCTGAGTCTGGAGAAAGGGAAGAGGGAGCCATTTGCACCTCTTGGGAAAAGAGGCGTTCAGACAGAGGGGACGGCATATGCACAAACCTTGAGATGGGAATGTGCCTGATCCATTAGAGCTGCAGCTAGAAGCTGGGGTGGCCAGGAACGGGCTGCTGTGGGGTTTTGGCAGAGGAATGACATAATATGAATTCCTTTTCAGCATCATCACTTGGGCAGCTGAGGTGAGAATAGGCTGGGGGCAGAGGGTGGGGGGGTTGGGGGAATGTGTGGAGAGATAGTGCAGGTGAAAGGGCAGGGCAAACGCAGGAATAAATCTCTATCCGTGATGGGAATATCTGAGGGTGCTCATCTTAGGAGGAGTAGTAATAGAAGGAACTTCTCTGACAGCTGCCCAGAGGAGCAATTCAGAAAGAGTTAAGGGCTCCTTCATACGGGAACACATCCCACAAAAGCATCTTTGCATGTGGTGATTCTAGTCCACATACATGGCCAAAGCGGGTGAGACACTAAAAATCAGGCTGAATCTGATTTAAAAATAGCCAAAGACCTAAACAGACACCTCACCACAAAAGATGTACAGATGGCAGATAAGCATATGCAAAGATGCTCTACATCATATATCATCAGAGAGATGCAAAAATTTTAAAAAGGGGATACCATTTCACACCTATGAAGATGGCCACAATTTAGAACCCTGACAACACCAAAAGCTGGCGAGGGTGTGGAGCAACAGGAGCTCTCCTGATTGCTGGTGGGATGCAGAATGGTACAGCCACTTTGGAGGACAGTTTGGCAGTTCCTCACAAAACTAAACATATTCTTACCATCTGACACAGCAATCGCACTCCTTGGTATTTACCCAAAAAAGTTGAAAATGGGTCCACACAAACCTGCACACAGATGTTTATAGCAGCTTTATTCGTAGTTGCTAAAACTTGGACACAACCAAGTTGTCCTTCATTTAGAATGATTACATAAACTTAATGAGTAAATATACGGTGGTACATCCAGACAATGGAATATTATTCAGCACTAAAAAGAAATGAGTTACCAAGCTATGAAAAGACCCGGAGGAACAAAATTACTTGGTTAAAGAAGCCAATCTCAAAAGGCTGCATGCTGTCTGGTTGTAACTATATATAACATTCCGGGAAAGGCAAAACTATGGAGACGGTAAGGGATGGTGGTTGCTAGGGGCTGGAAGGAAGCTGCTCTGGGCTGGGCACTCATCCTTTGTTTCATTGTCATGAAAGCCCTTCAAGCGTGTGATATAAAGCTTACGGGCCCTAGCTGGATAGTTCAGTCTCAATACACCAAGGTGTGGGTTCGATTCCCTGGTCAGGGCACATACAAGCATCAACCAATAAATGCGTAAATAAGTGGAACAACAAATTAATGTTTCTTTCTCTCTCCCTTGCTCTCTCTCTCTCTCAAATCAGTAAATACAAACTTTAAAAAAGCTACAGCATACAGATAATGTGATTAATTTTCCGCTCACCCTACTCAGTGCTCACCAGTCCTTGGTGGGGAGGGGTAAACCCAGCAGGTTCCAATGAGAACTTTTCTTTGGGAGTATTTCCCTCTGGCCAGTTACACTAAAGTTCTCTGGTGGAGACCAGGGCAGATCGAAAAATATGCCCTAAATGGAGCACCTATTCAATAAATTCTGGTAATCCACTCAATGGAGTTTTACACAGCCATTTAAAATAATGGCTATGATGCCTATGCAGCTGGGTAAAAAATGCTTTGGGGAAAAATAAAACAATACAGAATTGAGTACATGCCACAGCTATCAATAATACACATTTTAAGAAAATAGACAAGAAAAAATAGTGAGAAGTACATGAAAATAATAAAAGTATGTAAGGATCATATATGACTGTTACCACTATGAGGGTATTTTATTTTCAAAGTTGTTTTAAAATCCTAGCTTTTTGAGTTCTTCTTTGCTACAAAAGAAAGTTTGGCTTCTGAAAATAGTTTCGGAGAGTTTAAATGTCAGAGACTCTGGACAGCGAAGTTGGTCTGCTCTGCCTCCTGTGTCTGGAAGCTAAGACTCGAGTGCCCCACGTGGGAGGCCAATGTTTGAGTCACACTCTCCCTTTCAAGGTTCCTGAGAACAATATAACAATTTCCTGGCAGTAACCACGAGCAGTCAGCAAATTAAATTGACAAAGATACATGATACTGTCTTTCCTCCTTTCTTTTTTGTCTTCAGAAATTTAGTCAAACAGGAATTTCAAAGGTCACCTTTCTTGCCACATGATGTTAATACCCTTCTAACAACCTCCGATACTTCTCTGCAAATTTAATAAATGAGCAACCCATGCTAACAAATGTCAAGGGAAGAAATTAAAGTTTTGAGTTTTAGTTAGAAAGTGGGATAAAAAAGAATATGACTTGTAAATGTTCCACTAAAAGTTGAAGCTACTTAAGTCCACGTCTTTATGCCTATGTAAATGCTGCCACTTACTTCCAAACAGTTCAATGTATGTATTTCGTGAAGCAACTTATATAAAATCACTCAGGATCTCAATTTTTTCCTTCTATAAGTATTTCTTAAAATTGCTATCCTAAAAGACTGCTAGTAGTACTACAATGCAAGCTATTGAGTATTCACACTGCCAAAGGATTCTTGATTCAGTAAACAAGTTACATTTAAAGAATGATTGGATTTATGAATATTTTCTAGATTAATATCTAATAATGTTACCAGATGGAGTCTGGGTCCAGAGCAAGTCTGCCTTGGGCTCCCCGGTTGTGTGTGGTTCTTGACTTCGTGCAGGAAAGATTTCACAAGATTTAAGTCCAAGTGATTTTGAGAACATGTTTATTAAAGCTGGGGACAGTGAAACAAAGGAAGGGCTTACGGTAGAAGAATCAACAGGAGAGAGCCTAGGCAGGGCTGCTGTGGTTCTCTGAGAAATAAAAGTTACAGAGACAGAAGTGAGCCCATTGGGACATCAGGGAAAAAGGGAGATGTGTTCAGGAGGTTAGCTCAGGACGAGCTGCTGCTGCCTGCTGCTCCCCTGTGTGGACCCTTAGAGCTTAGGTGAAAAAGAGCAGAGATACAAGGTGTAGGCATGCTCTAGCAAGAGTGTGCTGTGCACTTTTTGTCTTGAGGCTTATCTTTCTTTGGCTGGCAGAATCCTAGGGGAGGTCTCAGGGGAGGGTCTTAACAGAATATTCATTAGCTTTTCAGGTGTGTCCTTCAATATGTTGATTCATCAAAATGTGCATACAGAGGGGCCAAAGGGTATTTTTCTGATTAGTTTTATTTTCCAAGAACATCATTAAAGAGGGACCAGGATGGAAGCTGGTCTGCCCCAGGATGGTCTGGAATGTGTAAGCCATTTGCTCCTAAATGTTCTTGGTTAGGGAAGATAAAACCTTGTGATTCATTAGCTGACTATAAATTGCTCAGATTGTTTGGCCTTGTTTCATTGTTTTGTCTCAGTTTCTCTTATTGCACTTGCCAAGGAATTTTCCTAGCTTCTTACTATCCTCCCACAATAAGACACTCCCATGTAACAATTGTGGATTTTTTAGGGCTATTTCTCTTTCCTCCTTCCCTTTCTAGCTGACTAAAAATTAAAATAATCATTACTTGTGTGCATGCTACTGTATCTCTCATTACACTTAAATGATTGAGATAATTTAACAGGCAAACATTTTTCTTAATTTTTAGTTGGTGAAAATGCAATTAGTCACATTCTCCAATATATTCCTCTTGTCCTTCCTCTCCTGCCTTGCTTTTGTTACTTTGCCTTTGTCCTCTTGCAGATGGGAGTATGGGAAAGCCACACCAATATTCAGGGGGAGATACAATGAGGCTCAATCATTAATTAATGCTCTAATTAATGCTCTAGTGGTGGTTGTTAATGTTCTTCCAATGAACTGCTGCATCCCATTTCCACATCCATGACCACTCTCTTTGACATAGGTGTTGTGTGGCTCTGCTTCGAGCCTTATAAAAAGTGGACCCCAGTGTAGGTTGGCATATGCCTGTGGTTGCAATAATCTCCTGACCTTTCTACAGAAGCTGCTGAGTTACTGAGCCAAGTTGGCTTGTCCTTCCTTTTCCCCTTCTCTGATTCTGAAATTGGACATGGATGGCATGTAGATGATTTGTGACTTGGATTAAACATTTTTAAGAGTTGTCTGTGACAAGATTAGATGTCTCAATGGCTACCTCTGTACCCTGGCTCTGCCATTGGGAACCTAACCATAAGGCAGAAATATTCTAGATATTTAAACCAAACACTCAACACTTCTTCAAAAAATAGATACATAAGCCCACATCTTCACCAATCTATATACAGTATATAAAAGCCTAAGTGACCAGCCAACCGGCCGACTGGCTGACTGGCTGGTACCTATGACACGCCCTGACCACCAGGGGAAGACGCTCAATGCAGGAGTGGAAACCGAAGGCATGGAAACATAGAACAAATTGATGAATCTCAGAGGGAAGGGGGGAGAGGGAGGGTGGAAAGAGATTAACCAAAGATCTTATATGCATATTAGAGGCCCAGTACACAGGTCTCTCGGCCTGGCCTATGGGGATCGGGCAGAAACTGGCTCTCCGAAATCCCCTGAGGGATCCAGGATTGCAAGAAGGCGCATGCCAGGCTGAGGGACCCCACCCAGTACACGAATCCCTGCACCAGAGCTGTAGTTTGTACATAATAAACACAGCAGAAACTGTACAGGCACATCCAATGTGCAAATGATTCCATTTATTCTGACAGTTGGCATTTAGAATTTATAAAAAGTAGAAACTAAATTGTTTCCCAATAACATACTGGTTCCAGCACAGCCATTTGCTTGCAGTAACACTTACCACAAGATTTGAAATATCCAGATGTTTGTCAGGGAAACAATTTGATGCCTCTGTTTTTAAGTAATTTGCCAATGTAAGGGGGGAAACATTTTTCTCAACCCCCCTAGTGTGCCTGGCTGAGTCTGAAAATTAAACTGACAAAGACAGATGATCAGGAGAAAAGCATATAAATTTATTTAATATAATTTTTATGTGACACAGGAGCTTTCATAAGAAAACGAAGACCTGAAAAACAGACCTGAGTGTTTTTATGTGAGGTTTGATGAAGAGTGGGCAGTCATTGAGGAACCTGACAGGTTAAAGAATAAGAGATAAAGCGTAGTACATTAGGGGAGACCTAGCAAGTTCTGTGTGTTCAAATTCTTCTCCGCATCCCTTTGCCTTCAGAGACAAGGATGTTCTTTCACCCAAGTGTAGGGAGGGCACCTCCTACATGAGAGTTTTCCTTCATTTAAGAAGCCAAGGTGCCATATTTTGGGTTAGCATGACCTGAACCCCATCACCAGCTAAAACTAATGTTACGTTGATTCAGGTGTTCTCTGGAGTATAGATTTGACTCTCTACATGTCAAGAGTATTATAGTTTGTTGAATTTCTCAAACTGAGTACTCTTTTTAAAAAATATATTTTTATTTATTTCAGAGTGGAAGGGAGAGGGAGAGAGTGATAGAAACATCAATGATGAGAGAGATTCATTGATTGGCTGCCTCCTGCATGCCCCCCACTAGGGACTGAGCCCACAACCCGGGCATGTGCCCTAACCAGGAATTGAACCGTGACCTCCTGATTCATAGGTTGATGCTCAAGTACTGAGCCACGCCAGCCGGGTTCAAACTAAGCATTCTTATAACCAGCACCCAGAACAAAAATCAGAACATTCCAGTCCCCCAAACCCTCCCTCAAACTTTCTCAGACACTACCCTCCAGCATGGGTAACTATATGTCCTTTGATGCACATGTATGCTCATTTCTAATGAGTGTACCTAGAGAGTAATTGCTGGATGCTAGAGAATGTATACTAGTATATTTGGCTTTAGCTGATATTGCCAAACTGTTTCCAAAGTGGCATTGTGCCAATTTATACTTCCACCAGCAGCGCATGAGAGTTCCAGTTGTTCCACAGTGTCACCAACTTTTGGCATTATCTATGTTTTTCATTTTAGCCTTCTGATGGCGTCGGTAATTTGCATTTCCCTGATGACTAATTAGCTTGAGCACCTCTCATATGCTCATTGACCATTTGGATATACCTTAAGAAATCGATTTTTAATATTTCAAGGAGTATTTACTTGCACAATGTAAATAAATAGAGCCCTGGCCAGTTGGTTTGAGTGTCATCCCATTTACTGAAAGGTGGTGGGTTTGATTACTGGTCAGGGCACATACCCAGATTGCAGGTTCGATCCCAGGTCAGGGCAAGAGCAGGCGGTAGCCAATCAATGTTTCTCTCTCACATCAATGTTTCTCTTCTCTTCTCTTCTCTTCTCTTCTCTTCTCTTCTCTTCTCTTCTCTTCTCTTCTCTCTCTCTCTCTCTCTCCCTCTCTCTCTCTCTCTCTCTCTCTCTCTCTCTCTCTCTCTCTCTCTCTCCCTCTTTCCCTTTCTCTCTCTAAAATCAATAAAAATACATACATAAATAGAAAAACATTGTCCATTAAAAAATAAAAATACAAAACTAACTTTTCACCCTCACTTAACTTTTCATCCAGGTGTACAAACAAGTGAACATTAGTTTCCTGGGTGGGAAACAATCTCACTTAGATAGGTTAAAGAAGGGGCTTCTACAGTGGTGCAGGTGGGATTAACCGGGGATGGAGAAGCACCCAGGTACCCACAGCAGTGGGGAGACATATCACCCCAGATATAAACAGGCAAAGGGGAGGAGAGGTGTATCGGGAACCAGTGAGAACTGCTACAGGGAAGAGGGCCTGTTGGCAGAAGCCAGTAGTTGTGGAGAAATACAGCCACTGCAGAAAACATTGCCTGGAGAACAGAGGAAATGGGAAAGAAATACCTCACCTCTCTCCTGCCCTCCCTGCCCTCCTCTCCTCTGCTGGTACTTGCTGTTGGCAAATCCAACCTGAGTCCAGAGAACAAGGGAGCCTGGATGGGGCAACCCAGGGCACAGAGCGGGACAGCAAGGAGAGTAGAGTGGACCTGCGGGGACAGAGGTGGAACAAACATATTAACCATCACATGGGAGTACTGCAGTGTGATGGGAAGAACACAGTATCAAAGCCCTGGACTCCATCACTTGTTAGCTCGGTGTTTTTGAAAAGAGAAATAACCTCTCTGAGCCTCACTATCCTCACCTGTAAAGGGAAAGTTTGCCTAAATTGTCTGTAAAATTTCTTTCAGTTCCATGATTGAGTTTTGTGAAAGTTGTTGTTACTCATTGAGTAGCTGCTGCTATCTTCATCAGGATGGGCTAGCCAAGTCCCTAACCACTTCCTAGTGTGTTATACAGTGACTAGAGGCATTTGGGTTTGCAAACCATGGCCTAAGGTTTCTGGATAAAGAAGGTGAAGGCATTAGCTAAATAACATATAAGCAGCCCTAGCAAGTTTGGCTCAGGGGATAGAGCATCAGCCTGTGCACTGAAGAGTCCCAGGTTTGATTCTGGTCAAGGGCACATACCCGGGTTACAGGCTCCATCCCAGTAGGGGGCATGCAGGGGGCAGCCGATCAATGATTCTCTCTCATCATTGATGTTCCTATCTCTCTCTCCCTCTCCCTTCCTCTATGAAATCAATAAAAAAATAAAGAATAAATATTTTAAAAATAAAGAACATATATGCATATCCCATGGACACAGAAGGTGGGTAGAGGTGAACAAAGAGGTGAGGAAGGGGGACACCTGCAATTATGTCAACATTAAAAATTTTTAATAGTAAAAAAAGACCTCAATCAAAAATCTCTCCCGAGTAAGTTGTATATTTCCAGCTGTAACTATTTCCTCTTTCAGTAAAGAAGTACCCCAGTGGGAAATAAATGTTGCAACTACTCTGGGTTTCAGAAGCTCCACCTTTTCCAGCAGAAAGCAGTCTAGCTGCAGGGCAGGTCCCTAGGGAATGATTGAAGTGACATACAGCATAGGGTAGCTCCAAAGGCACTGAGGACAGGGTAAGGCAGAGGTCCACACCTTCATGCTAACAAAATATGAAGTATTAAAAACACCACTGCAGCCCTAACCGTTTGACTCAGTGGATAGAGCGTCAGCCTGTGGACTGAAAGGTCCCAGGTTCGATTCCAGTCAAGGGCATGTACCTTGGTTGCGGGCACATCCCCAGTGGGAGGTGTGCAGGAAGCAGCTGACCGATGTTTCTAACTCTCTATCCCTCTCCCTTCTTCTCTGTAAAAAATCAATAAAAATATATTTTAAAAATAAAAATAAAAATAAAATAAAATAAATACACCACTGCAAAATGTAGCAGTAGCTATGAAAACCTAAAACATACACATCCTATGATCCAGATTTCTTCTAGATATTTCCCCTGAAGAAGTTCTCATATAGGTGTATGTGTGTGCTTTACTTAAGCTAACTTGAATTGGGGTTTTACCACTTACTATCCACATATTACTTCCCTACTTATTACCTATCCTGTGTGATCAGAATGCATTAGTAGATTAATGATTTATTTTGATGCTGTATTCACAGAGGTGATTCTTTGAGCTTCAGTGACCGGCTTGATTTCTGCAGCCTATTGGAGTGTTTTTGTTTCCAGTCATGCCATCAGAGAAATTCAATACCAGGAATTATTGTCTAACAAATAGAGGGCCGAAGGGAAATCCGGAGGGCTAACTACACCAGCCAATTCCTCTACAGATTGCAGACGACCTTGGGTAACCTTGCTCATTGCTCTTATTTCTCTTATCTGTGCATGCAGCTCTTTGCCCCAGATCTTGAGGTCACTTTCATTTATAAAAAACCTCAGGAGGGCCTTAGTTCTCTCTGTGTTTCAGAACAAATTAATACCTTTTGACTATCTGAGGTGGATATCTTATTCTTTTATCAACTGCATTGGAGTGGTTGGTGTAAGAGAAATAGCTGCTCAGACATCAACCCATAGAAGTTGTTTCTTAAGTGAGGCTGCCGTTAAATTGCTTTTAAAAAAATATGTTTTAATTGATTTCAGAGAGGAAGGGAGAGGGAGAGATAGAAACATCAATGATGAGAGAGAATCATCTGTTGGCTGCCTCCTGCACAACTCCTACTGGGGATCGAGATGCAACTGCAACGGAGCATGTGCCTTCACTGGGAATCAAACTATGACCTCCTGGTTCATAGGTTGATGCTCAACCACTGAGTCACATCGGCCAAGCTAAATTGGCTTTTTTTTAAAACATATATTTTTATTTATTTTAGAGAGAAAGGGAGAGGGAGAAAGAGGTAGAAACATCAATGATGAGAAAGAATCATTGATTGGCTGCCTCCTGCACATCCTCTACTGGGGATTGAACCAGAAACCCAGGCATGTGCCCTTGACTGGAATCAAACCTGGGACCCTTCAGTCCCCAGGCTGACACTCTATCCACTGAGCCAAACCAGCTTGAGCTAGATTGGCTTTTATAGCCTCAGGCAAGTCAATGAATTTAAGTGATGAAAATTTTATTTATTCATGTAGCTTTTCATCTGTCTTTTAGTTTAGAGATGAAAATGCAACCTGTTTTAATAGTCAATAAATAGAGAACACTGCTGAATTTACAAGTAGAATTACTCAAAATTATTATGATATTGCGAAACATTACGTTTCTGTTGACAACTTGAGATTGTGGTATTTTTAGAGCAAATCAATCCAGATATGAAATTTCAGCTTATTTTCAACTCTCCAATTTTGTTTAATTATCAAGGTTTTTTACTTAAGCTAATTTGAGTTGGGGTTCTAGTCTTAATTATCAAGGTGTTTTTCATTTTTTAACAGGAATTTATATAGTTTAAGAAGTGAAAAACATGACAACATGGATAGATTTCACAGATATAATGCTAAGCAAAATAAGTCAAACAAAAAGACTATATACTATAGGATTCAGTGCAAATGAAGTTCAAGGACAGACAAAACTGATCTATATTGATAGAATAGTGGCTACTTCTGGGGGTTAAGAGAGGACAGGAGACAGTCTTCTGCTTCAGCTATTCTTTATTTTGGTGGTTTCATAGTTTTGCCCTTTATTGTACATGTTATAATTAAAAATAAATAAGTAAAGAAAAATAAATTATCCTTTTCTTCCTTCCCCTCTCTAAATATCAATTTTAACAAATCTAAAAAAAGCTCTGGTTCAGTCCCCAGAGTATATACCCAGGTTGCAGGTTCAATCCCCGGTAGGAGTGCATCCAGGAAGCAATTGATCTCTCTCTCCCTCTCTCTCTTTTTCTCTCTAAATATCAATTTTTTTTAATCTAAAAAATTTTTTTTAATTGAACAAAACACTACCTGGCCCACAGCAGTAGTTTAAAGACTACTATTTTACAAATAATCCATCTATGATTTAGAATTATTCTATCATATTTTAGTGGCTATGAAAACAAAGGAAGACAAATGATCTGTATTTATGATGTAGGTAATTAAAAAAACAATTTGTTTTATATGAGTCTCTCAGAATGAACAATAATGAATAAGCATAATCTTTTCTAAACCTGATTTATTTCTCTATCCAGTAACTTCAAGTTTTGATATTACTATTTGATATTTGATATCAGTGATTTGGGTAATATAGAATGTTCTACGATGTTATATATTTTGATTACCTTATTGTCAATAATATCCATATCTAATTATCATCCTGTAATATTTGGTTATATGTATTTGCTCAGATATTATCTTGTGAGAAACAGGTTTGTTAACATTTTTCTTTTAATATGTTTTCAAAGATTTTTTACATAGTTTTCTACAAAACATTATCTGTGTTGCTAAAAATGAATCTATCTCTTGTTGCGTTCTACGGGTTGTTGGATGGAAACAAATGTTGACAAATTACTAAATTAATCTTGAAGTTATAGTCATTGTCATTTCTTTTGCAGCAATCCATTTGAAAGAAAAGAAGTGTCCGGCCCCTAAATTACCAGTGAACCAAGAGCACTTGTTAACAAATCCTATGCACAGAGTGTGCTGGACAGTTTTACATTTACTTTCAAATACAGGTACAAGTACTGCTTCCAGTTTTGTTTTTTTTTTTTTTTTTTAACTTCTGCCCTAGAGACTTGGCACTAAATAAAGCTCAGACATACAAAAAAACAAACAAACAAACAAAAACAAGGAAGTGACTGATAAAAATCATATCATAGAGTCCAGAGCTAAGCAGCTTATTCTGTCTACAGAGATAATAAAAATTCTTGCTTGTCATCATTTCTGGATGAATTCCACCATGTGGACTGGATAAATCCGTCATCCTAAGCCACAAGGTTAGGCTCCCAGAAGTTGAAGTGACCTATGGCAGACCCTTGGCACTCTGCCTAGATTTCCTTCCGTGCCTTTCACTATGTTTATGTATAATCCTTACCACCCCCATCGGCCCCCAAACTTTTGTGTGTATTTCCTTCCAACCTGTGGGCAAATTTTTTTAAAGCACAGTAAGGAAGTTGAAAGTTTGATGACAAAGTAGAAAAATATTTGCAATAGATATGATAGACCAAATGATTCTATTTCTACTGTATATTGACCTCATGTTACTTGATAAGGAAAATCACCAAAATTACAATAGAAAAGTGGCAAAAAAATATAAGTAAAAAATTCACAGAAGAAAATAGCAATCTTACTACCACGCAAAAAACAAAAACACACACAAAAAACAACACACATATAAATCAAACCAAATTGTGATGCCATTATTCTCCTACTAAGTTAGCAAAATGTTTTTTAAATGAACAGTTAAATGAGCACACTGAACCATCACTAGTCCTAGTATAAATTTTGGGATAGCTTTTCTAATAAGAAATTTGGCTTCAAATAAGTTTGTACTCTTTGGCCCTATTAATTCCCCATATAGAAACCAACCTATGGAAATAGCTTTTTTCTTCTTTGGAAGCATGTTCTTAGCTACTGGAACCATTTTGCCCAGACAACCTGTAGTGCTGGGAAAGTACTCCCCTCTAATAACTATTGGGTGTAAAACTATGAAATCCCAGAACTTCCTTTGTCCATCACTTTCACATAAATCTTCATCTTAGGGTTTGCTTCTGGGGAACCTGAACTAAGACATGACCCAAAACCCTAACCTGTCATCTCCACCTCGGGTTTCACAAATGTTGCTTCATAATTGAGATAGGAGCGGGCTCAGGAGCTGAGGTCTGCTCACCATTACTGCTTTTCCTCCACTCTCTTTTTACTCTTGCAAAAATTCAGCACTTCTGACTCCCCCACATTCCCTTTTATACATTCAGTACGTTTGGGTTGTCAATTTAATGTTAGCACCAAAATGTATACAATTGAATGGTAGATCCTATATAACTTCAAAAGGTTTTTAGTGCAAAAATGTTGAAACTATAAGCCACCTACCTAATTTACCTCTGGCAGGTTATGAGCATAAACATAAATCTTTTCAATCAAGGTCTTACCAGTCCTGTGTTATCATAAAGCAGCATAACTACTTTAACTATAAGACAAATCCTCACACATTTAAAATATATGCAATAAAAAATAACCTAGATCACGCCCATTTTTCACTCCATGTGTATAATTGCAAATGTGATAGTGAAAAATGCTTCAACTCGTTTGGAGAAACAGTCAAACATTCCCTCAAAGGAGTGATCCTAAACTTATAATATTTCTTAATATAGGTGATTTGCTACCACTTTGAGCTTTACTAAGCCCAGGAGACCTTATTCAAGCAATCTTATTTGTAATTTCTTACATAAAAGAAAATTCTTGCTTTTGTGGTTGCTTTTTAAATTTCCTTGGAATAATAGAGAGAAATAATTGGCATTCTGTTTTTGATACATTAAGTTTGAAGTGCCTATTAGACTTCTAAGAAGAGGTATTGAATGGGCATTTCATGGGAGAGGTCCAGTCTGGACATACCAATTTGAGTCATTGGACTATATGTGGTATGCAAAGCCATGAGACTTTGAAGTCACCAAGAAAGAGAAGAAAATTTAAAAAAATGGATGAAAGGGGGATGAGGACAAATATGTGATACCTTAATCAATAAAGAAATTAAAAAAATAAAAAATAAATTTAAAAAAAATGGATGAAGTCCCAGGTCAGAACTCTGTGGACTCCAAGGTTAAGGAGTGGAGAAAAGGAATCAATTTGAGCAGGGTGAGAAGGAGCTGCCACTTAGGAGAAAGATGACCTCAGCACTATCTTCCTTATAATGTGAAGTTAGCACTGCTGCATGGAGAGCTGGGGCCTGTGACTACCACAAAAGTGAAACTATGCAATTTCTAAGGGTTAAATGGTAAAAGGAAAGGTGGTACAGCTTTTGTCTGGCCCTTTCTTGGGGCATGTGGCTTGGGAGGCATGAGAATGTAAGAAATATGTCTACTCTGATGTTGATGCTGCCAAGCTGGGAAGACCACAGACAGAGAGATAGAGGCAGAGAAAGATGCCCTAGGAACCCAAGTGTTCCAGCCCCTAACTTTTCCCTGCCCAGGCACTAGGCATGTG
Source organism: Eptesicus fuscus (assembly GCF_027574615.1). Lineage (NCBI taxonomy): Eukaryota > Metazoa > Chordata > Mammalia > Chiroptera > Vespertilionidae > Eptesicus > Eptesicus fuscus. The sequence continues at coordinate 14,742,959 of NC_072484.1, forward strand.
AGTGAATGAACCTCAGATGATTCCAGCCACTGGCTATTGAGCTGTCCTAGTTGTCATGGAGAGAAGTAGAAATGGGTTGTACCCACCAAGCTTTGTCCAGATCACAAATTCATGAGCAAAATAAATGTGCCCATTGTTTTAAGTTAAGTTTTGAGATAATTCATTGTGCTGTCCTAGTAACACCAAATGAAAACAGAGTTTCAAAGAGAAGCAAGTTCTCACGTGTGTCAAAGGCTCTTGTAGGTAAAATAAGATGATGGCTGAGAACTGACCACTGGATTCATAATGTAAAAGGCACTGCAAACACTGAAAAGTGGTAAGGGGAGAGCTGAAATGGAGTGAATTTAAGGAAAAATGGGGATTGAATTGGAAGCAGCCAGTGAAGACAACTCTTTCAAGGAGTGTTGCTACAAAGTGGTTTGGGGAATGGGCAGTAGCTGGAGAGGAAAGTGGTGTCAGGAGAGAGACTTTGGTTGATATGGGAGATGTAATAGTATGTGTAATGATAAGAATAAGCCAGTCAAGTAGAGGAGATGAATAACACAAAAGGGGAGGGGGAGGATTGTTGGAGCCACTTCCAGGAAAGAGAGAAGAGGGTCTGGGGTCTGTGACTCTGTAATGCAGGTGCAGGGAGTGGCCTTAGCTGAAACATGGACAGTTTATTTATAGTTACAGAAGGCAAGGCAGAGTCTCCTGGCACAGATGCAAGGAAGTGAATAAACACGGTGGTGGGAGATGAATAAGTTCTTGTCTGTGTTCTTCCATGTTCTTAGTGGGAGAATAAAAGAACTGGGGCAATACATGGGCTTACCAAGCAGAATAAGGGGCGCATTTGAAGTTCATAATCATGAATTTAAAGGAAGACCATTTAGTGTGGTTATGCTGTTGTGCATCCACACTCAGTGTCCTGGGTGCAAACAGAAAGTAAATAGAACATTGGACTTAACCAGGTTTATGGTGTTGCCAAGAGAAAACGAATAACAGAGAGGGGGACAATGGAGTTGAGGATCTAAGCAAGGAAGTGATATATTAATTGGCTGTGGAATTTAAGCTGAACTAAGAGGAAAGGAAAGTTTAGGAGAGGGAGGGAGGGACAGCAAAGACTCATAAGGATCTATGGATTGTGGGTCCCAGTAGAATTCAAGAATTGCTTGAGCTCATTCGTATATTTTAATTATCCCCATTCTGAGAATGGGGAACTTTTGTATCTTGCAAATAAAGTAGCTAAGGTGTGGCAAAGCTGTAATTCAAACTTAGTTGTCCAACTCCTGCAATAGTGAGAACCCCTCCATTCACAGCCCAGCTTCTGATCAGAAAGAAAGGAGAGTAAAAAGAGCTTTCTGTGCTGATGGTCACCAAGGGCTCCAAACACCAGATCTGGAGAAATCTTAGGGAGAGGTCCCTTGTGTCCTGAAAGCTTGGCTTGAAGTCTGGAGTGAAATTATATTATGTGCTTTTTGAAAGACTAATGGTTATTTTTCTTGGAAACCGGTTCTTAATTGAGTTCTCTTTAGAACAGGATGCAGCAAAGAGTATATGGGTGTAGAAGCAAAAACTGGTAGTTTCAGTCTATCTTGTGTGACAGGTACATGGATCCTTCCCACTGAGGTACTTCCTGCCCTCCATAGAAGATTTCATCAAAGGAAGCCTGTGTTAAATTACATCACCAACCCTATTGTTTAAAGTTTCTATTACTGCCAATTAATCATAATGAGGACCAGGGGGCTCTCTGTTCCAGCCCTGATGAAATATTCAGCCAATGGATCGCACCACAGTGATGAGAGGATGTTTGTAAGAGGAAGTTTTGTAAGAGGAATTTGTCAAGGCTCTCAATGGTATTTGCAATATCATTTCCTATTGTTGATTGTCCTGTAATTCTGGTTGTGCGGCAACTTTGGCCTTGGTAATATGCTTATTTCCAGAGGCAGTCATTTGGGTGGGGAAAAAAAGGAGAGCTAAGAGGTTGTTCCTTATGTGTTTAAAAAGGGCAGGTGAGCCTAAAGCTAAGTATCTTATCTTTTCTTTTGCTGCAAAGAGAGAAAATTTTCAAAACCTGGACAAGTTCTATGATTTAAGAGATGGTTATATTAAAATAAATTGGGCCCTAGCTGGTTTGGCTCACTGGATAGAGCGTAGGTCCGTGGACTTAAGGATCCTGGGTTTGATTCTAGTCAAGGGCACATGCCTGGGTTGCAGGCTCAATCCCCAGTAGGGGGCATGCATGAGGTAGCCCATCAATGATTCTCTCTTATCGTTGATGTTTCTGTCTCTCTCTCCCTCTCCCTTCTTCTCTGAAATCAATAAAAATGTATTTAAATAAATAAATAAATGAATAAATAAATAAATTGGAAGGAAAATTAGGTTATTCAAAACCAAAATAAGACTATAGAGAAGGAAGAATTTACCCATTGCTCAGACCATATTTCTCCCACCTCATCCAACCATTCCACCTTCACCCCCGCCCCCACTGGGACTTTTGGGAGCTCCCATTGCTTTATAAATACTGACCCAGGCAAGGGAGAAAGAACAGCAGCTATAGCCTCAGAAAGACCTGAGTTTTTAATACTTCCTTCTATTAATGTGCAGCGTTGAGACAGATAGGGCTCTGAGACTTAGTTTTGTCCTCACAAAATAGGGGTCATAATACCTACCTTATAGGGTGATTTGTGAAACTTAAATGAGGTAAACTTTGAAAAGCATCTGGTTCCGCACAGTTGACAACAATATTTTGTTGCCTTCTGTCCCTCAGCTTGTCCTGGGATTCTTCCTATCATCTAGTCCTTACTTTTGAATAAAGCACTTGGAATGTTTCCTACATTTCAACAAATTCTATTTGCCTCCCTCCTTTCCTTTCATGTATTCTTCCTTCCTTCCTCCCTCCCTTCCTCCCTCCCTTCCTTCCTTCCTTCCTTCCTTCCTTCCTTCCTTCCTTCCTTCCTTCCTTCCTCCCTCCCTCCCTCCCTCCCTCCCTCCCTCCCTCCCTTCCTTCCTTCCTTCCTTCCTTCCTTCCTTCCTTCCTTCCTTCCCTTCCTTCCTTCCTTCTTTCCTCCTTCCTTCCGGCCCCCAAATTCCAATTCCCAATATAGCCTTTCCAACTACATAGGAGCTATAGCTTACATGTCAAATTTCCCTTGCAATCATACATAAGTTTCCATGACTCCCATTACAATACATTTATCATAGCATCAATAACTTATTTATTTATTTATTCATTCATTTATTAATCCAGTCATTTGATTTACATGCTGATTCAATGCTTTCCCTCTTGTATATGCCTCTCCGTGTTGTATTGTACCTGACATCTTATTTTTTTTATGGTGCTTCATACTTTGTTTCCAACTTGTTTTATTTATTATATCAGTTAAACTTTATAATGTCCTGGGAGGTAAGCAGAGCAGATAGCACCATAATTTTCTACTTTTGTAAAAATAAAAACAGTTCAGTGGAGTGAGTGGCTTATCTACCCAAGATCACAACACTGGTTTCCAGAAGCTATGTTGACCCAAAGCATACTCATGACCTTCACAAGCATGTCCTACCTTCTCTAATCTCTCTTATGCTGTATGTGACCCTAGTTCTATCACTGAAATTCACTGGCTATAGAACCCCAGGAATGTGGGTCTCTGTGTACTCTGGTTGCTTTTTTCAGACTACACTAGAGTCTGTTTGAAGTGTCCTTAATATCACATAAATCCTAATTTTTCTTTAATTTCATATTCTTTAAGTGCTAGGAACCATAGATACTGGTTTTGATTTTCTAACAGTTTCGGGCCATCAGGAGCAATACCTTAATCCTTATGGTGAGGAGAGAAGATCCCCAGCAAAAGCATTAGGTTTTGGCTTAAAGAATTGGCAATCATTTGAGTTAGTTCTTTGACCAAACATGTTCAGCCATCCCTAATTATAATTCATAAGTTCAAGAGTATGTTAATTTTTATTGTTGCAGAACCTGCTTATCCCTCATAAACAGTTGCAGAATGTTAGATGAAGTTGATTATTGCTCTTTATGTCTCAATCCTTATCCCTCCCAGTCTCCGTATCACGCCCACGTGAACCAAAAACTTGAACACTCCCATATTGGCACTATAATAGTCTTCTAATTATATTTTGTTTCCAGAAAAGGCTGTATTTGAGGGAATTTAAATGACCTCAGGCAAATCTGTAAGATCTTGATGACCTCATTTGTGTTGTATATGGCCTCATTTTAAATTTGAACTCCACCATGAGGCACATGAGCAAAAGAAAAAATATAACAATGAAAAACATAGTCAATGTTTGAAAGTTTTATTAATAAGTGTGATTGCATTAGTAATAAGTCAAGATTCTTTTCTGAACCAGGTTTTGACTCCTATGTCTCTGGCCATTATCTATTTCCACTGAATCTCTGAATAAACATTTGTCATAATGAATTTTTAATGTTTTGCATGTATGTTTGTGGCTTTGTGTTTTATCTTCTAAGGGAGCTTTAAATGATTAACCTACTACACATGAGGTCAAATTAAGGTGATGTTGTCTCTGGTTACTTGGGCAGATGTAAAAGACAATCCCATTTGCATGGAGGATTATTTGGAAATGAACTTTCAATTCAACAATATACGTTGCATATTTACTTTGTAATAAGCAATGGGAGAGGGGAGAGGGAAAAGGATATAAATATAGGCTTGGTTTTCGAGTACATGAGGTTTGCTGATAAAATAATTAGAGAACTATTAAATATAACTTAAAATAAAGTGCTAAATGGAATATAACCAATTGACAGATGAGATTATCAGTGCTACACCTAGCAGAAAAAAGAATTTTCTATACGGACCCAAGTTGTTGAGGAATTGGGCATGCCAAGTACTTTGATTTCTGGATTCTCAGCATACTAGGTGTTATGAATGATGGATAAAGAAAGTTCTCATTGGAAGTCAAGAAATTTATGGAGAGTCTGTTTCATATTGCAGAAAAATAAGCCACTTCAAAACGTAGTACCTTAGAAACAATAATTATTATTTTTCAATACTGTGGGTTGACTTGACTCGATTGGTAGTTCTGCTCCATGTGATGTTGGTTAGGACTCTAGTCGACTATGCAAGGGCTGGACTCACTGATCTGGAAGTCCACAAAGGAGAACTCACATGGCTGGTGCTGGATCCTGGCCTATTAGCTGGGGCCATAGGCTGAGTGCCGTGGTTCTCCTCTCTGTAGCTTGGGAACTTCATAGCATGTGAATGATTCTCACATGCATTATGCTAAGTGAAAGAAGCCAGACTCAAAAGATTGCATACCATATCATTTCATTCATACATATTTTGGAAAAGACAAAATTATAAGAACAGAAAACATATTAGTGATTGTTAGTTGCTTTTTCTTTCAACTGTTTATTTTAGATCTATCCAGGTTGATATGTAGAGTTCTAGTTCATTCCTTTTTAACTGCTATATAATTTTCCATCATATATCTTTTTTTATCTATCTAACTTCCTACTAATGGACAGCAGGTTGTTTTCAATTTTTTGCTAATGTTGTTTTCAATTTTTTGCTGTTGAATGTCATTTAAATGAGTTTCTCTATGATGGATATGCAAAAGTAGAATTGTTGGGTGGTAAAAGGTGTGTGCATTTTCAGTTTTAATAATTATTGTCCAGATGCCCTCTAAAGTGTCCATATAAATTTGGACATCCACCAAAATGGTATGAAAATACTGATTTCTCCCAATACCTTACAACATTCCATATTATCAAACTTATAAATATTCACTACACTTCTACACTTCCTCAAACATTTGAAATAACAAAAATTTTATTTTAACATGGACTGATTCAGTCCCTTGGCTGGGTAGCATGGAATATATATTCCAAGGGAATCTTTATTTACCCATCTTCAGAGGGGATTGAGTATTTTTTCCTATTAACTTTGCAATATATGAATTCACATAGCAGGAAAAGAGAAGAAAACTCAAGCTGGACTTTGGGAAATATCTGTTTTCAATTCATAGAGTAAAATTAAAAGTGAGCCAGGTTAGTGGCTCAGTGGTTAAGTGTCAACCCATTAATCAGGACATCATGGTTCAATTCCCAGTCAGGGCACATGCCTGGGCTGCTGGCTGGAACCCCAGCAGGGGGCGTGCAAGAAGGGGCCAATTTATGATTCTCTCTCCTCATTGATGTTTCTATCTCTCCCTCTTCTTTCCTCTCCCTGAAATCAGTTTTTTAAAAAAAAACATATTAAAAAAAGGGAGTGAGGAACAGTAAGAAGTGATCAAAGTTATTATAGAAAAATCAAGAGTCAAGAAGACCTGGAAAGAGGAGGCAAGCAGAGTTTGGGAGCAGAAAGATTTGTGGGAGAGGAGGATATGCTTACATCTAGTGAGCCCTTATTATGGTTGGGCTTTGCACTAATTGCTTTGCATGCATATTCCATGGAATCTTCACAATTAATTTTATGAGTTACTAGAGGCCCAATGCATGAAATTCGTGAAAGGGGCTCGGCCCTCGCAGCCCAGGCTTCGTCCAGAAGGTTTAATTAGCATATTATGCTTTTATTATTATAGATGAACATGCCCATAACTCTGAAGCAGATTCTACACTGTTTCTCAGAATTGGGGGTGTGAGAAGTGGGGAGGGGGGAGGTGCAAGGGCAGGAATTAATTCTAGTTGCCCTCAGTGGCAATTTGCTTGACAATGCAAGCTTTAATGGCTTCTCCTTTCCTCCTTTACTTCCTGCCAGTGTTTGTTGGGTCACATCCCAAATTACTATTTGCACTCACACAGTGTCAGGGTCTCCGCCCAGTGCCTGTGCTGAGAAGGGCCCTGAGGTGCAGTTTTCCCAGACTCCTCCTGGGTTGAGATCTTGAGTTAAATACCCGGGGCCTGCTAAGTGGGAAGAAGCAATGCCTCCACAGAGGCTGGGCTGGTGCTCGGGCAGCAGCCTGCTGGAGGACTTGGCAGGGTTGGGGGGGTCTGCCATTGGGGAGAGCTAAGATGATGCTGATCAGCCCCAAGATGGCTGATGTTCCCTGTGGGCAGGAAATAGACCCTGATACAGGCTACTGCCCCAAAGGGCCAGCAAGGTCGCCAGGAAGGATGTTGCAAAGGGCCACTGCCCCAAGAGGGAGCAGGAGAATACCATCCCCAAGGACACCAAATCCTACTCCTAAATTTCCAAAAGCCATCTTGCAAAGGATTCTGGGGAAAAGCAGAGGAGAGAGAAATCTGAATGACTGAGCTTTGCTTCATAAGACAATGAAACAATCATGCTGGTGGAATTAAAAGTTAATTGTTTTGTTTTGTCTTGCTCATGGGTAGGAGGAGGCTCAGGATCAAAGTCAGATAAGAAAAGGAGCTCCTTTTTCTCTGCACAGACAAGCTGCTCTGTGCACCGAAACGCGCGGCTCCCCCAGAGCAGCCGGTGGGGCTGAGCCACAGGAGTGCACGTTGGAAGCTAGTCTCCCAGGGATTCAAAAATCTTGGAGAAGTATCATATGCCACTGCTGATGGGTAGAGACAGGAAACACACTTCACAGTATCTTCTGAACACGCTGGGATTTGAATTGATCTCTTTTCAATCCTAGCACTTTTTTCAGGAGTGGCTCTTTGTTTGTTTAAAGTGCCTCTCCACCCATGCAGTCTGGCCCTCCATGAACAGGATGTTAGACAAGGAGGCCAAGGTTTCCACAGGGCTCTCCTTCCATGAGAGTATCAAATATGCAGAAAGGCACTTGCTGTCGCCTCTGTTTTGTATTCTGCTGGAGTGGCTCTTTCTGCAATCCGCTCAAATTGGAGCTGGCCTCACTCGGCTTGGTGGGACCCACTCCAGCTTCCTGGCCAGGTCAGTGGGGGCCTCGGGCTTCCCTGCGAGAGAAGAGCTGGAGTTAAGATTGCTTTTGAGAAACTGCCTATGAGAGAAAAGGGCAGCATGTGTGCCTTGAAACCGGAGCTGCTGCTCAATAACAACACAGATATGATTATTTGGGGACGTGAGAGACATGCCATTATAGAGAAAATAGAAGGCCCCTCTAAGGAATTTACACTTTGTGTTGGCACTCCTCTATGTTGGCAGGAGTTTAATTATTCATTCCCAGCCAGCCCGATCACAAATGTTCAGCTGACAAAGCGTCAGCCCTTCTGTGTGACCATTAGAGGAAGCAGTTTGAACCCTCTCGCTTGAGAAAACACACAGTGAGTACGGCTCCTATGTTTCCTATGTCCCGAACAACATCTGAGCATAGGGCTCCGGGCCATTTCCTTTCCTGGCAGAACCGTGACTTTTTATAATGTGGGGCGGGGAGAGGGAGAAGCACGTAACCATGGCAGCCACAAGAACACCACCAAGTAGGGATTATGCGTCGAGCCCCTTCTACACGCCAGCCACATTAAGCATCTTCCCTGCACCCAGGGCAACCCCTGTTATCATTGTCTCCATGCTACATGTGAGGCAACTTGGGCTAAGAAAAGGAATTTGCCTCAAATTCTAAATCCTACAACTGCTAAGTGACTGAGCCAGGATACCAGAATTATATTCCAGGTCTGCTCACTATCTGTGTTTATTCTCCCCACCACCCCCTTCATCTCTCTCTCTCTCTCTCTCTCTCTCTCTCTCTCTCTCCTTTCTCTCTCTCTCTCTTCTCTCTCTCATCTTTCTGTTTCTATGGAACTATCTTCAAAAGCTTTTTTTTACAAATGAGACACAGAGTTGACAACCCTCCTACCCCAAAGGTCTAAAATCAAGTCACTTCATTCACGACTTTAATTAAAAAAAAAAAAAAGAATATTCAAAAAGTCTGTACTGCCAGAAAACTGGATGTTTGTCACCTGCCATTAATTTGGTTTCCAATTTGACACAGGCTAAGCAGGGTGGGTGGGTCAACAATTTTATTTACATGATTTTTTTCAGTAAAACCTTTGTGCACAGTCCCACTTTCCCCTCACATTGGCAAACAAGTTGGGTGACCTTTGTGTGAAGTGCCTGAGATTCTGAACCTTCCTTTACAGAATGTCTTCTCTTACCTCTCAACACTGGCTCTTGCTTCAGTTCCAGAAATAAGGCCGAGCAACAAAGACAAGGCAGAAAAGAGATCTGCCCTCATCCTTCCGCCTCCCCCCACCACCCTGCCACCCAACGAAGCAGATCTTTAGGGCCATTCCACTGAGCACATGTTCCCCTTCCACATGCCAGACAAGCTTAAAGGATGCTAACTCGTCTGTTTCCGTGTAGCATTTTTAAATGAGTGAATTCAAATTATACTTCAGATTCTATACTTTGTGCCTGTGGTTTGGTTTCACTCTTACCAATTTTATCTTACATGGCAATCATATTGCAAATGTATGCACATTCCATAACACGTGTTGGGGGAAAACGGCAGCAAGGTCACTGAATGTGAATTTGCTTTCAGTAGCCCATTATTCACTCAGGGTGGTTACTTCAGACCTTTTATTTCTATGTGCCTGTTATCACCAAGGCAGGAGGACCTCCTCCCAGGCTAGGCCTAGAACGCTCAGCTGATGTAGCAAGGTATTTCTAAAGTGTTGTGTACGTTAGGGAATAGAAGCTGCTACTTTATAGGTTTCTGCTGGGTCTTCCTCGGCCCCAGGATAAGAACACAGACAAAATGACTAAGATATGTGTTAAACGGTGAATTCTTAAATCATGTTAGTTAGGCTTTTCTTCATAAATCAAGTTATACAATATCACCCTTCATGCTCCCTGGTCCTTGTCCAACTGTGTTTGCACTAATTGGTTTTGACACAATGCCCAGAGTGCCAGGAGAGAACTCCCTCGAACCCTGCAGTGCTTTGATTTTCGAGATCCGGTGCTTTGGCCCATTTACAGCAGGATGCTTGCGAACCTCACCCTCCCTTGGTCCCTTCCAAAGCAACTCTGCATTTGCCGCCAGCCAGTGGAGCCCCCGAAGCTGATGGGAGAAGTTCTGATACAGAAGTAAGAGTAACACTTCTGAAGCACCTCTCTGTCCTGGGTAGTCTGTCAAGTGCTTTGGAGGGACATTCGTTTGTTCCTTCCAGCAGCTCTGTGTTGCCCGTGTCAGCCTGCAGCCAGCAGGTAACAGGTGGCACTCAAAGAGTTCAACGGAGGGGAGGTCAATGAAGGTACATTTACATGGGTAAGGGCACGGCTAGGGGAACAACATGGGATGGTGAGGTGCCCAGGCAGTAGGAGGCAGTCTTTAGCACCTGAGGCTAGAAGGAGCAAAGGAGGAAACAGTCTGGTGAGAGCTAACATCATGGAAGGAGGGCCATTTGCAGAGAACGTAGCCACATTCAGAGAGCTGAAGGGAGTGCCAGCGGATTGGGTGGCGGGAGGGAGACACAGGAAACCTGGAGAGATATCACACATGTTTTTTCATAGCAAATATACTTTAAAGACATGGTACTTAGGTCTGGGACATTTTGAGTGACAAAATAAATAATGATAATAATAAATCATAACCCTAGAATATAATAAATACCTAGGAGTCCATGCTGATATAAATAATTGAATGAATGAATGAATGAATGAATGCTTAAACAAATGCATAAAGAGGGGAGAAGGGAAAGCTTTTCATTCTAGCAAAATTCCAATTAATAAATGAAAAAGGAATGATGGAATTAGAAAATCACCATTTAGAAACACCACAGAAATAATTATTCCAGACAAGAAACATCAGTGGAAAAAGAGGTGGTGATGAATGTAGTATGAAAACACGTTATTTGCATAATCTCAGAGTATCTTCTTACAAGATAGTTACTAATTTCAGAGGGCAAAGGTAGTAAGTTTACACAGGAGAAACCTAGCAATAACACCTTAACAAAAACTATTTTAAAAAACATTGACAGCCTCATAATGAGATCTATTTGCATTTTTTTACCTACTGAGAAGGGTGCAACATCACTTCTGTATATAATTGCCAAAAATGTGTGATCTGAATTTAATCATGAAGCAACATCAGACAATCCCAAATTGATGGACAGTCTCCAAAATAGTGTCTTAGAACTCCTCAGAAACATACAAATCATCTATAATAATAAAAGCGTAATATGCTAATTAGACCGGACATCCTCCAGGATGACCTTTGGGATGAAGCCAGGGCTTCAAGGGAAGCCGGGGTCCCGGGTGCCAGAGGGAAGCCGGTGCCGGCAGCTGGAGGAAGGAAGGCCTACTCTTGCATGAATTTCGTGCATTGGGCCTCTAGTTAACTATAAAGACTGGAGGAGACTAAGGAGACATAACACCTCAATGCAATGTGGGGTCTCTGATTGGGTCCTGGACCACAAAACAAGGACATTAGTGGGGAAATTGTCAAAATTCGAATAAAGTCTGTAGACTAACAGTATTGAATCAATGTTAATTTCCTGGTTTTGATAATTGAGCAATTGTTATGGGAGTTATTAACATAGAGAAAGCTAAGTGAACAGTATAAGAGAAATCTCTCTATATACTAATTTTGTAGCATTTTTCATAATTATTTGAAAATGACGTTAAAAACATTAATTAAAAATAAACAGACTCTTCCATTAAATACTATTTCCTTATACATTTAACACATGATTAGATATAAAAGTGGATTTGCATAAATTAAAAATACTTCTGTTGCATTTCTTGTGCATTTTTAGTCCATTCTTTATATAATCATGTTCCTCATTTAAATTTACTATATGCAAACAGATTTAAAAACTATTCACATGGTAATATCCTCATGAATCTCCCTTTCTGCTTCTCTATCTCCTTCCCAGATATGGCCCTGCATTATTTTTCCTTCCCTTACCTCTCCCATCCTTCCCAATCAAACCAGATGGATGTGTGGGCAGATGGACAGATGGATAAAGCCAAAGAACCATGCTCAGCTAGTCCTTGGGAACAGAGCTAAAACCCAGACAGAGAAAACTAGGTTAGGAGAAAGACTCCAGAAGTCAAAGAGGAAGGCTAATGAAGATCCAGCGGCATTTTGAAGCAAAACAGGGCCATCTCAAGGAGTTCCAAATACATGATGTGGCTCTAGAGAGAGAAAGCTAAGGGAACGGGTCCCCATGGAAGTACTGTGAGGTGGCTGAGGTGTGGCCTGCTGTGGCAGATGCTGCATATCTCCTCCAGGTTGCCTATACACAGTTTCTCCCACATATTCTTGCATCTTTGTGTCCAAAGGCCTTTTCTGGCCAGGCGGGTAACAAACCAGCACAGGGCAGTTTGCAAGTGCCAGGGAGTTGGTGTCAATGCTTAAGGGACACACTTCATCTATTGATGGGTGGGAATTAGTAGAAGTATCTCAACATCCTTGTCCCTCAGTGGGACAACAGTGAGGTATGCTCCACACACCTCAAGGGGTTTCCAGTGGGATTGAGTTCTTGTTGCCCACAGTGATAACCTGCTCATTGCCACACCTTATATGAGGTGTCCTTCCTTCCCTGTTCACTATCCCATTCCTTCACGGAGCTTCCTGGAGTCACTTCCCAAGTCTACTACTTGCATGGAAATCCTGCCTCAGAGTCTGCCTTTAAGGAGAACCGCAGCTGAGAAAAGGGGATCTCCCTCCAACTGCACACAAACAAATGCCTTAGGCTCACTCTGCCTCTGATGGAATGGGCCACTTCTAATTCCATGTTTTCTGTCAGGCTCATGCGTCACAGCCCTTTGGGGACAGCCGATGGAACTTGATCTTGCTGACCTCCACTACTCCCTACATCTGAGAAACAGGAGATTGGATTCTCCCTATGATTCTGGTCCAACCTAGCTAAGCTGACACAGGTACAGCTCAGAGGCTAAATAGGTGCTCCTGTCATCAAACCCAGTTGAGGGAGACCTAATGAGCCACCCTGGACAGGCTTCATGACTGTGAACTCGTTTACTCCCGCAAACAACGAGTGAACCTGGAACCTAAGCATAACCAGACCAGCCTAATCTATGTGGGCAATTATGATGGTGGAGGAGACTCTAATTACCCTCCTGTCAGCAGCGATTAATATCAATCTCTTACGTCCACTCAATATCTCTATTAAGTTGTTGGAAATGTTTAGTTTTCACTTGAAAATAAAAATATTTTAACAAAGAAGCTAAATGATCCAGGTAAAACTTTGCTAAGCTTTACTGTTATAATTATTTTAGTTCTTTAGAATTCCATTCAAATTCTTTCCTGTTTAATTTCGAATGATTTTTTTCTGGTTGTCAAAAATAATACATGTTTATGTAATGAATCTGGAAAGGCAGGGCCCTGAAATAGAAATCTCTGTCTTCATAAAATTGGTTCACATTTTGGGTTTGGGGTTTTCTTTTTTCTGCATTACACAGAATTATAGATGCAGGTATTTACATAGATTTATGAAATCTGTATCCTGTTGCACATACAAGTTTATATTTTTCATTTTCATCTAGCATTATATTATTAACATTTTACCTTGTCATAGTATATTGCAAGATAATTTCAATGACTGCATTGATATGCCATTGAATGAAAATATTATTGCACATGTAATTTAATTGTAATTTTTTAATATTATTAAATAGTGTTGTGATATCTGTACATCAATGGTGCTGTGATAGATATCTATGTGCATATATCAATTTCTCTATTATTTCCTTAAGTTGGCTCCTATATGAAGAATTAATAGGGCCAAAGAATACAGATTTATTTATGGTCAAATTTCTTATTAGAAAGGTTGTCTCAATTTATACTAGGACTAGTGATGGTTCCAGGTGCTCATTTAACTATTCATTTAAAAACCACTTTGTAAACTTAAGAGAAGAATAATGACAACACAATTATCTTTGATTTATAGTTCTTTGTGTGGTGGATTAATGCTTTCTTTTGAGAATATTTGGTTATTTTCTTATCAAGTGATATGAGGTCTAAAAAATACACTCTAAATATGTTGCAAATATCATATTGCAAATATTTTTCTAGTTTGTCATCAGACTTTCAACTTATTTTGCTTTTTAAAAATTTACTCACATGTATTTCTAATTTTTTAAAATGATTTCAATTTTTACATTTAATCCCTTTCTATCTCCAGAATTTATTTTGATACAAATGGCCTACTTCTAGCCCTAGCTGGTTTGGTTCAGGGGCTGGGCCTGCAGGCTGAAGGGTCCCAGGTTCAATTCTGATCCAGGGCACATGCCCAGGTCGAGGGCTCAATCCCCAGTAGGGGGCGTGCAGGAGGCAGCCGATCAAGAATTATCTTTCAGCATTAATGTTTCTATCTCTCTCCCTCTCCCTTCTTCTCTAAAATCAATAAAAAACATATATATTTTAAATGGCCTACTTCTATTTTGTAAATTATTTTAAAGCTTAACGAACATTTAGTTAAGTATTTTAGGAAAAGAGCACTGGAACTTTTTTTTAAGCTGGTAGCTGAAGTTGTACTTTGTCCAAAACCGGCAAAGAAAGAATCTGCAAATGCTCTTTGCTTCCTCAGAACTGTAGATTCCGATTTTGGAAAATCAATGGCCAAAAAGTGTTTCAGAAAGCTGGAATATTTCTTAAAAACTATTATAGGAAGGGTGGAGAGGCTTTTTTGCTTCTTGGAGTAAGTACAGATGACCTAATGTTTTCATTTGGGAGTGTCCGAGCACATGAAAACTCTTCAAATGCGGCCTCTGCAGCATCCTTTCCGTAGATCCTCACTCAGTTACAGTTCTGCCGGGAGGTGAGGGACTGTTGGAAGCCCCTTTTTATCAGGCAGTTGTCTAACACAAAAGTGTTGCCCTTCCTGGAACGAAGTGATGATCTGTGTGAAAAAGAAAGCGTCAGACACGATGATCTGTTTGCTACTCATCTGTGGCAGGTTTGAGATGTTTCAGTAAGAAAATAAAATTAAAAACATTTCTTACATAAAATATTCCCCAACCCACCAAATTGGAGGTAGTTAGCTAATATCGGTACATTTATTTTCTTGGCATGCACTAGAGTGGACGGTGGCTTTTAAATAGTTCATCAGAAGCTGGACTTTCCACTGCCATTTTATTTGAATGCTGTAGTGGCCTTTGTGGGGTTTTTATTTTTGCTGCCTTCCATGATCACTCACTGTACTTTGCATGATGACCCCTGATTTTCTTTTGAGGATCTCTGGTCCCTCATCTTCTCACAGATGGCTTGGTTTTCTTCCATCTATCAGCCACAGTGGTCTGTGGGGGCCCAGTTAGGGTCAGTCCAGGGCTTTTGCTGTGGCCATTAAACTGCAAGAGGGGCCTGCAAATGAGCCAGCAGAAAGATAAAGCAGAACAGAGCTGAGAGCGGGGGAGGCCCAATGAACCGTGAACCCTGAAGCCAACTCCATGCCTGGATTTCTCAGTTGCATGAAATAATACATTACATTCCTTTTTCTTTCTTCCACCAGCTTGGGTTGGGCTTCCTCAGAGTTACATCAGAAAAAGCCTTCACTGATACTGTTAGTCTGTTTTGCTCCAAATATACTCTTGCAGATTTAATTCCTCCTTACGATTAAAGATATGGCTTTATCTTATTGTTTCATTGTTGACAGTGGGCTTTTAAAAGTAACTTTTTTGCATATAAGAAAATACACAGTTCTTAAATATCCAGTTCAATTATTTTTGACAAATGTATATACCCGTGTAACAGCTGTCCAAAACAAGATACAAAATTTGTTCATCTCGCCCCAAAGACTTCTCTGATTCTCTTTCTAGAGTAAATCTCCTCATCCTGCATGAAGAATCACGTTCTGATTTCTATAACTAGAGATGTGCTTTGCCTGTTTTACAACTTTATATAAATGGAATCATAGACTATGTTTTTTTTGTGTCTGTCTTCTTTCACACAATGTAATGTTTTCAAGATTCACTCATGTGGTCTTTCCTCATTATTGTTCTGTGGTATCAATGGACAGTTGTCCATCCTTTTTCCTGTTGTATATTTGCATTGTTTCAGAGACGAGATGTTTTTTCATATTAATGTCACACAAAACTCAGGAGCCCAGTATGACTCCCATAATATCACAGACATAAAAATGTCCGTGCCACAAGATCAGGTGTCTCAAGCAGATGCTCGTCAGAGAGGATGGACCCAACAAATACACCACAGGGGAGCAAGGAGGAACGGTGAAGACACAGCCTTCCCTGCCTGAAGTAGGCAGATGAAGCTCATTAATTCAGCACACATTTATGAAGTGCCCATTGTGTGCCAGGCACTCTCGACAGCAGTAAATAAAACAAAACCCTGGCCATCATGGAGCTCACATTACAGAGGGAGCTTTTGTTATGGAGGATGGTCCACACACACTAGAATAAGACCATCTCAGAGTGCAAAAAGTATCCTGAGGAAAATAAAGCATGCAGAAGGGCCAGGCGCTCCATCGGTCTGGGAGAACTGGGAAGGTCCCCCAGAGGTGGTGATGTTGGAGTGCAGGTGGGTCAACCAGGTGTCAGCCATGACCTGAGCTGGAACTAGTTTCCAGCAAAGGTGACAGCAAGTGCAAAACCATGAGATGGGAACATTCAAGGGAAAGAAATCAGGTGTGGACTGAGTGGAACAGAAGAGGGAGGGGGGATAGGAAAAGAGGTCTGAAAGGCGAGGGTACGCCAGGAATGCAGGACTTTGCCGTCATACTGTGGTGTTTACTGCTTAGAAGTTCCCCATAAGCAAAAGGAAGACATACCTGATATGTAGCCCACCTGGTGGGCCTCTCCCTGTACCTACCTCTCCTCCCTGCCTCGCCTGGCATCCTCCTCTCAGGCCCACTTGGGGTGAACAGAAGATGCTGGCACTGTCCTTGTATTAACACCACTACAGAGCACCTCCAGACTCCGTCTCAACTTGTCTCCAGCTCTGTTCCAGCTCTGGTGACCTCAGGCTGGATATTTTGGAGAAACAGCCCTTTACCTGCACTCAGGAGTCAAACTTGGAAAAATTATACAACCTCAGTCCTGCACAGGTCAACACTTGCATAGCACTGACAGTGAGTCTCCCTAAATCCTAAGCGCCTCACCTGGGCCAATTTCCTATTTCTTGTCCCCACACTGGGATTACACTCAGGACTCAACCTCTACTACAAATCACACTGGGTCATGTTAAGAGAGCTGATGAACATCCTAGAGAAAAGGTATCACTTGAACTTAGGTTCTTGAAGCATCTTATTTATAGTCCACCTCAGCGGCTCCTCACTTAGTTTTTCTTGTCTTTTTGCTCTAAATTGGAAGAGGAGTCTGAATTATTTCTAACTCCAAGCCACAGAAAACAGCTGATAATTTCGTCTTTTTGGGGGGTGCATAAGGACACAGTTTGCCTCCTTCTACTATTGATCTGTAGAGCTTTATATATATACCAGAGGCCTGGTGCACAGATTTGTGCACTGGTGGAAGGTGTGGCCAGTCAGCCAAGCGGCTGTAGACCACCCTCTGAGCAGCTGCCATCCCAGTCAGCCGAGCAGCGCTCCCACTGTGGGGGCACACTGACCACCAGGGGGCAGCTCCTGCTTTGAGCATCTTCCCCCTGTTGGTCAGTGTGTGTCACAGCGACTGGTCAACCAGTCGTTCCAGTCGTTCCACTGTTCAGTCACTGGGCTTTTATATATATATATATAGATAATCCATGTTCTATATTTGTCATTTGAAACCTAGCACTTCAGAGGTGACCTGGTAATTGGGAGAAATGGGATTCTTATATAATTTACCAATCATCTAAAGAAGGACTTGAAATAATGACTTAAGATGTTTTCCCCCTAGAAAAGTGGTAATTAATATCTCAGGCTACACAGGAAGACCTGGCTTAAAACTTGGCTCCACCATTCTACAGCTGTGTGCCCATTTCCAAGGTATCTAGCCTCTCTTAGCCTCGGTATGGCAAAGGAATCAAAATATGAAGTGAAGAGTTGAACTGTTTGGGCTCAAATATTAGCTTAAGCACTTACTTACTAATTGTGTAACTTTAAGAGAGTTATTTAACCTCTCTGATTCCCAGCCCCCTCATGTGTACAATGGGGATAACAATAATTTTCACTTTATAAGGATTTGGGTGGATTAAATGAGAAAATGTTAAAAAAAAAAACACTTAGTAACAGTGTCTCACACATATTATGTGCTTTATGAATCTTAGCTATTAGTATTTTTAAAGCATTATTTATAGTGAGTAATTAAAATAAACTACTGATGGTCTGATATCTGCTAGCATAATAGTGGCTTGAAGCCTCACTTATATTTTAAAATACTGTTTGGTCTCTAAGGTAAAGGGCACACTCAAAAAAGATTTCATTATTCAGGGTACCACCTCTAAATAGCAGCAGAGTCGTTGCTGCCTTGATTAGGTCATCAGTGCCCACAAAACAGCTGATTCATAGCCCCTATTCCCCTAATGGAAACTCACATGGTCATTATGCTCACTTTCTATTTTTGAAATATACCTTCATAGATGGAATTTTTGGTGAGGAAGTGAGGGAAAAGCAGGCCTCTCTGATTCAGAAATCTTGTGTGCAATCACATCTAATTTGATGAAAATAATTTTTTGCTCAAAGTCAACTGATTGGAGGTGGGAAAGAAATAATAGCCATTTTATCTAATTTCGAGCAAGAATAAAAAGGTGAAAAGGAATGAAATAAGCCAAATCAACCTGCTATTATTTTAATCAAATAAGACAGAGCAAGCCAAATCCTGAGTCACCTTCCTGGCCAACTATTTTTATTGACTTGAAATAACAAAGGATGAATGCCTGAAATGACCGAGGTTCCTTTTCTTCCAGAGCTGCTCGCTTCCAGGACCCAATGGATAAATCATATCCTGGAATTCCCCGTGAGGTGAGGACTGTTTATATCAGTCAATTTCAGAAAATGGATTTTTTTTAAAAAGTTGGGGGCAAAAAAGAAACTTAAAGTCAGAGAAAAACTTTCTGTCAGTCAGATTAAATAATTTTTTTCTATTGATAGTTTTGCTAACTTCACATAGAACTGATTCTGTATCTCAGCACATGCTTCCTGGAGGCATCAGTAATTACAGTGTACTTGAGAGAAACTTTTTTTTTAAAATATATTTTATTGATTTTTTACAGAGAGGAAGAGAGAGGGATAGAGTTAGAAACATCGATCAGCTGCCTCCTGCACACCCCCTACTGGGGATGTGCCTGCAACCAAGGTACATGCCCCTGACCGGACTTGAACCCGGGACCCTTGAGTCCGCAGGCCGACGCTCTATCCACTGAGCCAAACCGGTTTCGGCTTGAGAGAAACTTTTAACATGTAAAGATAACAAAGTAAGCCAGAACGTGGTGGTACTTGGGCCAATTCTAAGCCAGAGTTGATTCATGTATTTTTAAATTATCAACAATGTATTTTAGACATATAAAGAAGTACTGGAATGCTGAGATCAATACCCATTGAACAAAGGCCCCCAGAATGACCACTCCTAAATACATATCCTAGCAACCCATGCGCGCGCACACACACACACACACACACACACACATGCACATGCACACACTGGATGAGCAGTAATGTTTGTCATAGCATGAGCTGCAGTCATGAAACATTAGAACATTCTGAATATTCACCTAGAAGAGAATGAATCAATAAATTGTACTGTACTCGTGCACAGGCAATATTATGAAGCAATTAAAATAAGAGTGCATATATCAATATTGAAAAAATATCAGAAACATAATACTGAGCAAGAAAGGGAAGTTGCAGGGGGAGCCATAGAGAATGAGGTTGTACTTTCTATAAAGTTTTACGAAGATTCACAGAGGTAGGTGGTAAAGACTAGAGACTATCTTTCCTCAAATTTCCAGTTTGCCTACCTCTGCCCACCAGGCTAAGACAAAGACTGACAGGTCACATAGATGGCTGAAGCCATCATTTTCTCCATGTGTTTGTCTGTCTGTCACCCACCTAGGGATTTGTCTTTCTGGAATCTCATTGACTTAAACCACTTTCATTTAGCTTATAATATTGGTTCCTACTTTGCTGAGTTTGACCAAGACAAAAAAAAAAAACAAACAAAACAAACAAAACAAAACAAAAAAAAACACACCACCTATGAAAATCCTAGGTATTACTCTAGCAACCTCAGCTTATTTTAACTGTGCTCTCTTGTGAGACTGACCGTTCTTTTGGGTTGAAAAAGATTTGCAAACAAGTAATTGATTTGGAGGGGATCCCAAGGAAACATTGGCAGCGAAGTTGGGAAGAGAGACAGGGCAGGGAAGGTGGCCCGCATGGGGTCCATTATCAAGCAGGTAACCACTGCAAGACTGCACTCCAAAGGTGAGGGAGCTGGGATCTTCGTCCATCACCTCCCTGACTATTGTTGGTTGTGGGCTGCTCCTGGGAGCACTAACTCTTTGACACAGTCATCTTAACCCTTTACGTGGACTGAGCATGCGCCCACAGTGAGAAAAACAGCCGTGGGCAGAGGGTCACAGTTTTTCATGGTAAGTGGCAGAGGGGGATGGGTAGAACACCAAGAATTTCTGCTCAGCCTCTTGAGTGTATGTTGCCAGGGAAAGTTTTATGTCTGCCAATATTTTCCAGTCAAGTTCTAACGTATTGTGTAGTCTACCAGAGCCAGTAAAATACAAGTTGCTATTTGCTAGGATTTCACTTTCCAAAGCAAGAATCATATAAAGCATGTAAATATTCAATTGAATGCCACACTTTTTAAAAATGTGTGTTTATTGATTTTAGAGAGAAAGAAAAGGAGGAGAGAGAGGGAGAGAAGCATCCATCAGTTGCCTCCTTCATGCCAACCTATTGGGGACCGAGCCTGACACCCAGGCATGTGTCCTGACCAGGAATTGAACCTGCAACCTTTTGGTGCACAGGATGACACCCAACCAACTGAGCCACACCAGCCACACTTTTTATTGAAATTTTTCCTTTGTTTTGGAACAGTGAACATTGTTCCAGGGACCAGAGCTTCTGGAGGTGGGGCTCTATCATTAGAAACCCATCTCATGTAGCATCCTGAAGCCTAAAGAAATGTCAACTGAGGAGGAGTGCTTCTGTCCCAGAGGGCCTTCCAAGGTCTGAATTCATTGGTAGGATCGCCATAAATTTGATGTCTGGTTATACAGGTCCAGAAATTGTGTTATAATGTCTGCTTGTGGTTTTCAAGCTTAGGATAACTAGCCCATGCCAAACAATCCAATTAATAAAAGACTTTATAAAGTTAGGCAGAGTCAGAGCAATGGGAGTTGACAGTTCCTGAATAATGCTTCCCATTTTCCACCAGTTTTTCATTCTAAGTAACCACTGGAGTTATGAGTGACAGGTTCACTGTTTTTCTCTCTTGGAAGTCTCAGATAACATACCTCGTTTTACTGTGCCCCCCTTTATTGCACTTCACAAATTGAATGCAATACCCTTCACCAGCAAAAAGATTATGACTCACTTTACTGTGGTGATCTGGAACCAAATCCACAATATCTCCGAGGTATGCCTGTATTGGCAAAGTCTTACTATCCAATTTGCCTTTTAACTAATCATCCAAGTCACCTTTATTTGTAATAGGAAAAGCATAATATAATAAAGTCTATTGTATCGTTCTCATTTCAGCAATTCCTTCCTGAGAATACACCTGAGTCTCTTAATAGTCTTAGAAAGCCCACTATTTATCGCAATTACTGAATTTATTCCCTACCTCTAAGGACAGCCTTCTTCCTCAGACCCCAAAGTCCAGTGGTCTTTATGGGCCTTCAAGAAAGCAGAAAATATTGAAGGGTGATCACAAAAGGGTAGTTAAGTGAATGACCAGGCAGAAACACGAGTTCCTTTAATGTGGATAAAGGATTGAGGACTATGCAGAGCAGTTGGCTTTCCTTGTTAAAGGGGCAAGTTTCCTTTGCTTCAAGTTCCCAGGGACTCATAATGCTGCCTAATCAGATAAAAGTTCCTGATAGATCCTTTCCTTTGCCATTTTCAAGGTTGATTTTTACAAAATAACTTTCCTAATAGATTGATTAATGGTCATAATTCTTAACCCCTGTCTATATCCATTCCCTGTGTTCTTCTCTAACTCGCAGCTCAGCCAGATGAGTTGCTTTGGCCAATAGGATAATAACAAAAATGTCACAATTAGAGGCTTGAAACTCTTGTGCAATTGGGCTTGCTCACTCCTGCCCTTTGTCATTACCATAAGAAGGACATGCCCAAGCCAATCCGATGGTCCTAGGAGGAGGACGAGAAAAATGGACCAGAGCCAAGATACCCCAGTTATCCAAGCCAAAACCACTCTAGATCAGTCAATAGCTCATAAAATCTTAGACAGGTAAGAAATGTCAGCCAAGATCAACCACGCCCAACCCAGATCAGGTGAACCCCATAAGCTCATGCCTCTGAAATTTTGTGGTTGATTGCAGCATCTTCCAATTCCTCTGGAGACTCCATTTATGTTCCTGCCTGTTCACCAGCTGCAAGTAACTAGTTACAAGCCCAGTACATTTTTAAGTGCTTCCTGTAATGCTAGATGAATCAAAAGTCAATTTCTCAAGTCAATTTCTGTTGACCTGGATGTTTTCAGACTAGCCTGGTGCTTTTCCTCTGGATATTTTGTTAATTCTAAATATTCAAGTTTCCTCTATGGAGATAAACTTTGGGTTTTCCTTCCTTGCTACCACTACCCAGACTCTTGGAGCTTTTTCTCCTGTCTGCCTGTAACTCTGAAAGACCATTTTTCCTGCCTTCTTGTCATCTACATTCTACTCCTTGGTGGGAAAAGCAATCCCTGTAAACCCAGTCACCTTCTGGGAACAAAAATATCTTCATCATGTAGACATCAGGCTTGTCTGAGATCATAGGATGAGCCAAAAAGAGAATCACAGGCTCAAAGAATTTTAGAACTAGAAGAATCTATCTATCTATATATCTATCTATCTATATATCTATATATATATATATAAGGCTAATATGCAAAGTGTCCCCTCGGGAGTTTGTCCAGGAGACCGGGAGTTCGACCACTCACTATGACGTGCGCTGACCAACAGGGGGTGGCATGGAACGAAGGAAGGCCCTGGCCGGCAGCTGGCATCCAGGGAAGGAAGGCCCCAGGGACCCTACCCGTGCACGATTTCATGCACCGGGCCTCTAGTGATAAATATAAACCATTAGTTTCAGTGTATGGTTTTGTCCAGCTGAGGAGATGAGTCTCCAAGATTTGTTATTTCCAGATCCTTGGGACCATAAGCAGACACCCTTTCTGTTTCAGCTACTCATTGCTATGCTATCCAAACTTAGTGGCTAACTACAACAGATATTTTGTTTATTTGTCCACAATCTTGCGATTTGGGTAAGGTTTGGCTAGGACAGTTCATGGTCTACAGGGCTGACAGGTTTGACTGGGGCTGGAGGATGACATTTGCAAGATGGCCTCACTCCCATGGCTGGCAAATTGGTGTTGGCTGTTGGCTTGGGTGAGCTGAGGCCTTTAGCCATGGATCTTATTTCTTTTCAGCATGGCCTCTCCTCAGGGCTAGATTAGACTTCTCACAGAGTGAGTTTCTGGATAGCCAAACTCCTTACATGGCGGTTGGCTTCCTCCAGGGTGCAGAAATGAAAGCTTCCAGACCATACTAGGAAGTGTGGCTCATTGAGAACCACCATTTAGAAAAATTAGCCCACTATCCTTCCAGCTTTTATTTAAAATTTCCGCTTCCACTGTCCTTTCTAACCAGCAAATGATGGGGTTAGATGAACACTGGCTAGGAGTCAACTTCTTACTTAGCTTGACTATAAATTAGCTTTGGGGACTTGAAGAAGTCACCGAATTCTGTAAAGTTTATTTGTTTGTTTGTTTGTTTTTGGTCTGGATGAATTATAATGTAGCCTCTGGCTCTAAATGCAGAATCCTAGGTCTTGGTAGGTCTTTAGTTCCTGACTAAGGCTTTTTATTCTCCTTCAAGAGCCTTTCCTATTATCTGAACTGGTTTATCTTGATCTCCAGCTACCACGGGGAAAAACAAGTCATTTATTTACTTTCTATGCTCTGCTTTTTCTAAGTCCTTTTTCTGATTTGCCTACTGGATTTGCTTTTTGTGAGCTGGATGACCTTGACCCAGCCACACAACTTCACTGAGTCTAGGTGAAATGGGGATAAGAATTCCAACCTCATGGGCTGTAAGGAGGATTCAATGGGCAAAGCATGAAGCTGCTTTGCAGAATGGTATTCAGGTGTAATGGCATCTTACAGCCATTCTAATGACACCAGAAGCATCATGGCAGAGTCAGGTGAGTGTTTCCACCCCCAGTTCCGGTAACCACCAGTCACTAACCAACTCTGGTTCTTATTTTTTCCTCTTTATAAGGAGGAAATACATCTATTAGTCACATTTTGCTCTCAAAACTTTCTATGATTCTAGAATTTTCTTGCCAATAACTATTTACAATTATGTAAAACTAGAGGCCCAGTGCCCAAAAATCATGCACTCGGGTGGCGGGGGGTGGGGGGTCCCTCAGCCCAGCCTGCATTCTCTCACAGTCCAGGACCCCTCAGGGGATGTCTGACTGATGGTTTAGGCCCGCTCCCCATGGGAAGTGGGCCTAAGCCATGAGTCGGACATCCTTAGTGCTGCCGTGGAGGCAGGAGAGGCTCCCGCCACTGCCACTGCGCTCGCCAGCTGTGAGCCCCTTCTGGCTGAGTGGCACTTCCCCTGTGGGTACACACTGATCATCAGGGGGCAGCTCCTGTGTTGAGCATCTGCCCCCTGGTGGTCAGTGTGTGTCATAGCGACTGGTCATTCCACCATTCAGGCATTTGCATATTAGCCTTTTATTATACTAGAGGCCCGGTGCACGAAATTCGTGCACGGAGGGGAGTTGTCCCTCAGCCCAGCCTGTACCCTCTCCAATCTGGGACCTCTCAAGGGATGTCCAACTGCCCGTTTAGGCCCGATCCCTGGGATCGGGCCTAAACGGGCAGTCGGAAATCCCTCTCACAATCCAGGACTGCTGGCTCCCAACTGCTTGCCTGCCTGCCTTCCTGATTGCCCCTAACGGCTTCTGCCTGCCAGCCTGATCACCCCTAATCACTCTGCTGCCAGCCTGTTTGCCCCCAACTTCCCTCCTCTGCCGGCCTGGTTACCCCTAACTGCCCTCTCCTGCAGGGTTGATCACCTCCAACTGCCCTCCCTTGCAGGCCTGGTTCTTCTCAACTGCCCTCCCTTGCAGGCGGGGTGCCTCCCAACTGCCCTGTCCTGCTGGCCATCTTGTGGTGGCCATCTTGTGTCCACATGGGGGCAGGATCTTTGACCACATGGGGGCAGCTATATTGTGTGTTGCAGTGATGATCAATCTGCATAGTACTCTTTTATTAGATAGGATAGAGGCCTGGTACAGGGGTGAGGGCCAGCTGGTTTGCCCTGAAGGGTGTCCCTGATCAGGGTGGGGTTCCCTTGGGGCATGGGACGGCCTGAGCGAGTGGCCTGTGGTGGTTTGCAGGCGGGCCACGCCCCCTGGCAATGCAAGTGGAGGCCCTGGTATCTGGAATTTATTTTCCTTCTACAACTGAAACTTTGTAGCCTGGAGCAGAGCCAAGCCTCGGGCTCCCTCCGAGGCCCGCAGCGATTTGTGTTGGGGTTATAATTGAAACTTTGTTGCCTTAAGTGGGTGGGCCCGGCCAGGGTGTGTGGAAAGCTTTGCTTCCCCTGTTGCCGGCAGCAACCATGGCCTGCTCTCTCAAGCTCCATTCTGCCGCCATTTGTTTGAATTTGTTTACCTTCTATAATTGAAACTTTGTAGCTTGAGTGGAGGCTTAGGCCTGCAACGGCTGGCAGAAAGCTTGGCTTCCTCTGTTACCTAGGAAACCTTGCTCTCTGTGGCTGTAGCCATCTTGGTTTGGGTTAATTTGCATACTCGCTCTGATTGGATGGTGGGCGTGGCTTGTGGGCGTGGCTTGTGGGTGTGTCGGAGGTGTGGTCAATTTGCATGTTTGTCTATTATTAGATTAGATAGGACTAGAGGCCCAGTGCACGAAATTCGTGCACAGGGGGGTGTGACCCTCAGCCCAACCGGCACCCTCTCCAATCTGGGACCCCTGAAGGGATGTGACTGCCCTCTCACAATCCAGGACTGCTGGCTCCCAACTGCTCGCCTGCCTGCCTGCCTGATTACCCCTAACCGCTTCTGACTGCCAACCTGATCACCCCCTAACCACTCCCCTGCCAGCCTGATTGCTCCTAACTGCCCTCCCCTGCCAGCCTGGTCACCCCTAACTGCCCTCCCCTGCAGGGTTGGTCACCCCTAACTGTCCTCCCCTGCAGGCCTGTTCCCCCCCAACTGCTCTCCTCTGTAGGCCTGATCCCCCCCAACTGCCCTCCCCTGCAGGCCGAGGTCCTCCCCAACTGCCTCCCCTGCTGGCCTGGTCACCCCCAACTGCCCTCCTCTACTGGCCTGGTCATCCCTAACTGCCCTCCCCTGCAGGCCTGATTGCCCCAAACTGCCCTCCCTTGCAGGACTGGTCCCTCCCTACTGCCCTCCCCTGCTGGCCTGATCACACACAACTGCCCTCCTCTGCTGGCCATCTTTTGGCGGCCATCTTGTGTCCTCATGGGGACGGTCATCTTTGACCACCTGGGGGTGGCCATCTTGTGTGCTGGAGTGATGGTCAATTTGCATATTACCTCTTTATTATATAGGATTATTTAACCCAGATTTACAGAAGGCTATTCATGACCAGAGATGAGATGAAGGGGGGCAGAATTATACAAAGGCAAAGCAAGTGAGGGGCTTTTCTTAATACTTTCTGGAAGTTAAAAATAAAACAACTTCAGCCCTAGTTGGTTTGGCTTAGTGGATAGAGCATCTGCCTGCAGACTGAAGGATCCCAGGTTCGATTCCAACCAAAGGCACATGCCTGAGTTGAGGCTCGATCCCCAGTAGGGGGCATGCAGGAGGTAGCTGATCCATGATACTCTCTCATCACTGATGTTTCTCTCTCTCCCTCTACCTTTCTCTCTGAAATCAATAAAAATATATTTAAAAAATAAAATAAATAAACAAAAAGCCTTCATATTTATCTTATAATGTGTCTTCTTTAGATAGTTTATTCCTAACCAGATATTGAGCTTCTTGGGAACAGGAATTTTGTCTTTTTTATCTCTGTCTATTCAGTGACTAGGAAAAGTGCCTGGCAAAAGGAATCACAATAAATGCTTATTGAATGAAGAAATGAAAAAGAAAAAGGGCTATGAAAAGACTCAATGAAATAAGTTTATTATTTTTATTTTTTAAATGAACATTTAAGTGACAGAGAAAAATGTCAATTGGCATCTTTTGGATAGATTATTAAAGCCAATTTTTTTAGTCTCTGAGGTTTCACTTTGTTGTTTTTTATGACTGTAATAGCTTAAATTACTAATTTGATTTATAACCATCTGAATTATTACTTTAATTTTGGAAAGGACCCATAAACTATTTCTGGGTTTGTTCTTATGATAACCAGATAAAGTAAAATATGTCCTGGAACAAACTGCTGAGTCACACATTTAGACCCATGAGCCCTTGGCCAGCATTTTTAATCCAGTATCATTTGAGGCCCAGAAAGCAGCAGATATTCACCTGGTATGATGGAGGCATCAGTGAAAAAACCCCTCTTTGCCAAGGAGTGTATAACGAGTGAGGAATAAAAGATTCTGGGACATTGCTTCTACCTATTCTGATTGTGTCCAGTGTGAACTTGTAAAACCATAGGAAACCTCAGCTGCATAAACCCCTCCTATTCATCACAGTTAGCAATCAAGTGTGCACATAAATGGACAATTTTAGCAAACAGAAATTATCTTATTCATATTTTCTGGGAATAGGTGAGAAGAGAAAAACAAAATAATACTTACTGAGCATTTTTGTACCAGGCATTGTGGCTCAATTCTTTTTATGCTTATTTACTCCTTAGAATAAATAGTTGAATGCAAGTTTATCTCCATTTTATAGATGAGGAAAACTGAGGCTTGGAGAACTGAGTCATTTAAGATTACACAGCCAGTACAGGGGAAGGACTAGGAATCAGAGCCTTTGCTTTTTTAAAAATTTATTTTTATTGACTTCAGAGAGGAAGGGAGAGGAAGAGAGAGATAGAAACATCAATGATAAGAGGGAATCATTGATTGGCTGCCTCCTGCACATTGAACAGAGCCCACAATCCAGGCATGTGCCCTTGACCAGAATCGAACCTAGGACCCTTCGGTCCACAGGCCGGCGCTCCATCCATTGAGCCAAACTGGCTAGGGCAGAACCTTTGCTTTTGCTGACATGCTAAAAGATCTTTCTCTTGAGGACAGGCACAATGAGCTTAACTGATAAGAAAATTTGTGGCCAGAAGTTGAATTTTTCCATATACTAAAATTAGCATAATACTCATGACAATTATGATTAATATTCAGGCATAGTTTAGTTAATTTGAAAAAAATATCTAATCCTTCCAAACTGAAAAACTCTGGTGAGTGAAAAATTAGGAAATAAAATATATTAACACTTAGGTTTTCTGGAAACTACAGAGCTTGCAGATTTAAAGATCTAGAATGATACCAACTATGAAAGTTAAAAGGTAAGCAAATTGTCTCTTATGGCAATGACTGAGTTTTGAGGAAGAAGTAGTTGAAATTAATTGGGGAAAGCCTACTAGACATTTCTTCTTTATTGCTAGTAGCAGCACCAATTTAGGAGAAAATGAAGGGGGTTTCATAAACAATGAATAATCTGTTTAAGATGAGAAAGCATAAAAGATTTCTAAGAAAAGAAAGGTAGAATTTAAAATTTTGGGAACATAATACATAGTTAAATTGAAAACATCCTACTGAACAACATTCCCAAAATATGCTGACTGAGATATTAATAAAGCAGCAAATGAATGAGTTCATCCATTCAATAAATATTGAATAAATGCTCATCCTGGCCCTGTCTGAGCACAAGCCTGGCAATGAAGAATTGTAGAATTATTTGATAAATATGTACCATCAATGATGATAGGAATTGCAGTTTTTACATAGGCCTTTGAAAGGCCAATTTTCAGTACAATAATTTTTTAAAAAAGACTTGGAAAGTGCAAAACTATGATCACCACAATTTTTAAAAATGTATTTTTATTGATTTCAGAAAGGGAGCAGGAGAGAGAGACAGAAACATCAATGATGAGAGAGGATCATTGATCAACTGCTTCCTGCATGCCCCCCACTGGGGACTGAGCCTGCAACCCAGGCATGTGTCCTGACTGGGAATTGAACCTTGACCTCCTGGTTCATAGGTCAATGCTCAACCACTGAGCCACACCTGCCAGGCATGATCATCACAATTTAACTGTAATAGTTGTTCAGTAAGTATTTGTTGGTTTGAATTTATGTAAATAGTATATCAAAAAATCTAAAATTATGTTCCAGACAACATCAGGAATTGATGAGTGTTTCTGTTTATTCTTTGGGCCTTCTTGGTCTCTCATCTCATTTTCCTTACTTTGCTGTGGTTACTTGGTCACTGTCTTCCTGAACAATCAAATTCAATTTGTATCATCAGGAAAACATTCTGCTTTTCTGGTAAGGGATGGAGGGAGGGAATTATAAAGCTCTAAAGCCCTGAATCTCCCCGAATTAGGATCTTGAAACACATATCCAACTCAGATCAGGTTCCGCATTTGTCACTGAGTAAGGGTCTTAGCTACCTGAGGGTTCTTAAAATCTTGCTTTTTAATGTCTACCTGAAATCATCAAAGGTACAAGAAATGTTTTCTACTTGAAATACTCCCCTTAAAAAATATTTTAAATGTCATTATGGATTCCTGAATTTTTATTTATTCAAAGTGTTGTAATCAATAATAATCATTATTCCTTCTGATGATCAAATTATCCCACATTTGGTCATAAGGAGCCCCTTTAAGCTAGCTCCTATGTTTTAGAGACTTTCGCATTGATCTTTGGGCATAGTATTATGTTCATTCTATAGTTTCCTTCTTCAGACCTGGAATTCGCATTTCTCTCTCTAAAGAGCCCTGTTAACTTTGGGTTGGGAATGATATTTGGAAACCAACCAAGATCTGGGTGTGCTCATTGCCATTGGATACCATTGCTTGTAGGTCCTTTTGGAGATTAGAAGAACAGGAAACACAGCATATAAACACAACATATATGTATTTTTTTGTAAATAAATAAATTGGTTTTAAATTTTATATGGAATTAGGAAAGACCTAATAAGGCAAAATAATCTTAAAAAAGGAAAATATACACTACCTGAAATCAAGACTTACAACAAAGCTTTTAGTAGTCAAGACAGGGCTAATAGTTTAAGGTTAAACAAACCAGGTTAATGTAACAGAACAGGGTTTCCAGAAATAGACACACACACATGTTTACTTGATAATTGACCAAGGTATCAAGTTAATTCAATGGGGGAAAGAAAAGTCTTTTTATAAATATCACAGGAACTACATATCTCTATGGAAAAGAATGAACCTTGACCTGTGCATGTATTTTTTTGGTTGCTGTTAACCCTTACCAGAGGATATTTTTTCCATTCATTCTTTAGAGAGAGTGAATAGGAAGGGGAGGAGGGGGAGAGAGAGACACAGGGATTGGTTGCCTCCCACATGTGCCCTGATCGTGGCTGGGGATCAAAGTTACAACCCAGGCCCTAGCCGGTTTGGCTCAGTGAATATAGCATCAGCCTGTGGACTGAAGGGTCCTGGGTTCGATTCTGGACAAGGGCACATGCCTTGGTGGTGGGCTCAATTCCCAGTAGGGGGCATGTAGGAGGCATCCAATCAATGATTCTCTCTCATCACTGATGTTTCTATCTCTCTCTCCCTCTCCCTTCCTCTCTGAAATCAATAAAAATATATTTTAAAACAAGTTACAACCCAGGTACATGCTCTTAACCAGGAATCGAACCCCAGACCCTTCAGTTTGTGGACTGACACTCCAACCACTGAGCACACCGGCCAGGGCCTGTTTATATATTTTTAAATCACGAGTTCAAATTGATACTTATAGGTAAAATTTAATTTTATAGTTTTTATTCAATTTCCTTGATTTTGATATTTGTGTGTCTCTTTTCTTGTACACTGAAAATCTTAGTGCTAATAACACGTAATATTTCTTTGCAGATCTTTTTTGCCCTTAGAATATCCCTCTATGAGGTACAATCAGAATACTATCTTTTAAAGTCACTTGAAATAATTATTTTATCTATAGAGTTATGTTACCAATTAGATATATGGTTGGGTTCATTTGTTTATTCTGTGTATCTGTTTATTTTCAATTATCAGGTTTTTTCTTTTAATTTAAATTTTGAATATGTAAAACATTTAAATGGTGTAAAAGTCAAAACCAGGCGTCCTCAAACTACGGCCCGCGGGCCACATGCAGGTGTTTTTGCCATTTTGTTTTTTTACTTCAAAATAAGATATGTGCTGTGTGCATAGGAATTTGTTCATAGTTTTTTTTTAAACTATAGTCCGGCCCTCCAACGGTCTAAGGGACAGTGAACTGGCCTCCTGTTTAAAAAGTTTGAGGACCCCTAGTCAAAACTACAAAAAGCTACAGTTTTAGAGAGGACCTTTTGCCATCTCTTATCTGTTCCACTCTGTTCTCCATCCCACTTAAGTAGGCATTAATGATAGTTTTTGATTTATTATTCCAATGTTTCTTTTTGAAAAAAAAAATAAGCAAGTAAATATGTATTTTATGTTCTGGCCATTGCTTTTATACTTAACAATGTACAGGTCAAATGAGGAAGCAAGACATTTCCTCATTTTTTTAATGGTTGCATAGTACTACCACTTTTAGATGTGTACGCATGCACCATATCCAATCAGATCCCATCAGGGGTGGGGAACCTTTTTTTCTGCCAAGGGCCATTTGGATATTTATAACATTATTCTCAGGCCATACAAAATTATCAAGTTAAAAATTAGCCTGCTATATTTGGTCAAACATTTCATTAACTCACCCCTAATGCCTTGGCAGGGCCAGACCAAATGATTTCATGGGCCGGACGTTCCCCACGCCTGCGTTAGACAATCACACTGGGCTCTTTCCGATATCTGGCAGTATTCATTTTCTAGGGCTGCTGCAACAAATGACCACAAACTAAGGGGCTTAAACCAACAGAAGTTTATTTTCTCACAGTTCTGGGATTCAGAAATCTGCAATCAAGATGTTTTCAGAGTTGAGCTCCCTCTGAAACCCCCCAGGGAGATTCTTCCTTGCTTCTTCCAGCTTCTGGTGGCTGCAAAGGTCACTTGGATTGTGGCCACATGACTCCAATCTCTGCCTCTCTTTTCACGTGGTCTTTTCTGTGTCTTCTCTTCTGTTTCTTATTAAAATATTCATTAGATTTAGGGCCTTCCCCCGATAATCCGAGAGGATTTCCCTCAAAATCCCTAATTCAGTTACATCTGCAAAGATGCTTATTCCAAAACTCACACTCACAGTTTTTGGGATTAGAACATTGATATATCAGTTCAACCCATTGTTTACAAATAGTGCTGGGAGGAATAACCTTCCACATGTGGTATCATATTTGTGGAGGTATGGCTTCAGAACAGAGTCTTTCAAGTAGGATTTCTGTGTTAAAAGACAAGGAATATGTAATTTTGCCAAATTCCTCTCCATAGAAGTTGTACTATTTTAGACTCCTATCAGCTATGTTTTTGTATTTCTCTGTTGTCAAAACTTGTTTTTGGTTTTTTCTAATCGAAACGGTATTTCGGGTAGTTTTTAACTCTTGATTACATTATCTTTATGGATTAAAGTGGGACATTTACTCAATAGCACTTATGTGTCTGCAAATTACTTGACACTCTGAACCTCCAGTGATAAATAATTATAGAGAAGTGATGCCTGCAAGGAGTTCACAGTCCAGCAGGAATGATTTTGGAGAGCAATAAAAAATGAGAAGTATTTTTATGTCATATGGAATATACATGTGAGCGAAAAAGCATCAAAATAATTTATGTTTCCAAGAAGTGGGATGCTGGGTCAAACTGAAGCTACATATTTAATTTTTTTAAAAATATATTTTATTGACTTTTCACAGAGAGGAAGGGAGAGGGACAGAGAGCTAGAAACATCGATGAGAGAGAAACATCGACCAGCTGCCTCCTGCACACCCCCTACCGGGGATGTGCCCACAACCAAGGTACATGCCCCTGACCAGAATCGAACCTGGGACCTTTCAGTCCGCAGGCCGACGCTCTATCCACTGAGCCAAACCGGTTTCGGCTACATATTTAATTTTTTGAGGAATCTCCATACTGTTTTCCACAGTGGCTGCACCAGGCTACATTCCCATCACCAGTGCACGAGGGTTTTTTTCCTACATCCTTGCCAGCACTTGTTGTTTGCTGATTTACTGATGGTAGCCATTCTGACAGGCATGAGGTGATACCTCATTGTAGTTTTATTTTGCATTTCTCTGATGCTTAGTGACATTGAGCATTTTTTCATATGTCTCTTGGCCATCTGTATGTCCTCTTTTTAAAAGTATCTATTTAGGGCCTTTGCCCATTTTTTAAAAATTGGATTGTTTATCTTTTGTTGAGTTGTATGAACTCTTTATCTATTTTGGAAAGTAACCACTTATCAGATGTATCACTGGCAAATATTCTCCCTTACAGTGGGTTCCCTTTTCATTTTGAAGATGGTTTTCTTTTGCTGTGCAGAGGCTTTTTAGTTTGATTTAGTGCCATTTGTTTACATTTTTCTTTGTTTCTCTTGCCTGCCCTAGGAGATGTATTTACAAAAATATTGCTACATGAGATGTCTGAGATTTTACTGCCTATGTTTTTTTTCTAGGATTTTTATGGTTTCGCA
Source organism: Eptesicus fuscus (assembly GCF_027574615.1). NCBI lineage: Eukaryota > Metazoa > Chordata > Mammalia > Chiroptera > Vespertilionidae > Eptesicus > Eptesicus fuscus. Next base: position 14,776,655 of record NC_072484.1, read on the forward strand.
ATTTACATTTTTAAGTATTTTATCCATCTTGAGTTTATTCTTGTGTACAGTGTAAGTTGGCGGCCTAGTTTCATTGTTTGCATGTACCTGTCCAATGTTCCCAACACCATTTATTGAAGAGACTATCTTTACTCCATGGTATAGTCTTGTCAAATATTAATTATGCTAAGCAAAATAAGCCAGTCAGAGAAAGATAAATATCACAAGATCTCACTTATATGTGGAATCTAATAAACAAAATAAACTGACAAACAAAATAGGTCCAGAGACATGAAGCATGGAACAGACTGACAGATCTCAGAGGGAAGGGTGGGCAGGAAGAGATTAAGCAAAGAACTTATATGCATACTAGAGGCCCGGTGCATGAAATTCGTGCACTGGGGGCAGGGAGGGTCCCTCAGCCTGGCCTGTGTCCTCTCATAGTCCAGGAGGCCCGTGATCGATCGCTCCAAAGAGGTAGGCCCTGCCCACCGGCTAGGGTTCTGTGATGGATCACCGCCGCAGAGGGAGGCCCCGCCCACCTGCCACAGCGCTGCCCCGGGATAGCCTGGGCCTCCCTCTTTGGGGTGATCATGGAGCCCCCCGATTGATTGACCCCCTGCCGGCCACTGGCCTGGGCCTCCCTCTGCAGGGCGATCATGGGGTGATGACCAGGCCCCCAACCAATCACATTGCACCAGCCGTGGCTGGCCTGGTGCCAGTGGGTGTTATAGTGTGGTCATCTGGAAGGTCGTCCAGACGGTCGTTCTGCTGTTTGATCTAATTAACATATTAGCTCTTTATTATATAGGATATGCATAGCCCATGGACACAGACAATAGTGTGGTGAAGGCCTGGGTTGGGGTGGAAACCAGGTGGAGGGGGCAAAGGAAGGGGATTGGGGGACATCTGTAATACTCTCAACAATAAAAATAAAATTTAAAAAATAATTTATGTTTCTTAAATTTTTAGAGAAGACTGGAATCTACATTTTCACCAGTAAGTAGTGGCTAGGTAGGATGGAAGAGGTGAATCTATATGCATGAATGCCTGTTTCTGGTACTACCAAGATTTTTTTTTGTCTTTTCAATTACAGTTTACATTCAGTATTATTTTGTATTAATTTCAGGTGTATAGCATAGTGGTTAGATAATCATATACTTTATAGTGTATCCCCCCCCCCCCCGATATTTCCAGTACCCACCGGGCACCATACTTAGTTATTACAATATTATTGACAATATTTCCATTGACTATTTTGTAACAACCAATCTGTATTTTTCAAAACCTTCAGCTTTTTCACCCAGTCCCCCAATCCTCCTCTCCTCTGGCAACCATCAGTCTGTTCTCTGTATCTATGAGTCTGTTTCTATTTTGTTTGTTCTTTCATATTATTCTATAGATTCCACATATAAGTGAAATCATATGGGTACTATGAAGTTTTGACAATGTCACATGTTCACTGTACACTGCCATTTACCTATTCATTTATCTAGTTATTTTGCCCCTCAACTACATTGTAATCTTTGGAGGTCAGGAGGATGCATTTTTTTTTTTTTTATCCCCAAGGTTTAGACTTATGCCTAATACATAGTAGGTGCTCAATAAATGTTTGTATGTGATAAGTTATTTTATGACAGAAAAATTGAATTGCCTAAGACAAGTGCATCCTATTTTTGTTAAATCAATGTAATAAAAGGTATATTTTTAAAGGAGTCTGGCAATGACTATTGTGACTTACTATGTGTAATCAAGTACAGGCTATGTTGCTCTAACAAAAATATCCAAAAAGCCTTGTTTCCAGAGAGAAGATTTTGTTTTGTTTTGTTTTGTCTCTTGTAACAGTCTTGGAGGGTTTGTGGCTTTGATGGAGGCCCAAACTTGTAAGGACCTTCTGGCATCATCCTGAGTATGGGGCTTCCATCTCTGGATCTGAGACTCATCCATTTTACTGGGTTTATTAATTGTCCATTCCTTTGCATTGCTGAGTAATATTTCTTCAGTATGAATATACTCTAGTTCTATCAATTCTATTTTCACAATTCTAAAAATAGAGGCTCTAACAATTATGAGTTATATTTTGCATGTCTAGATAAAATATGTAGGACCATTTTGGCTTTTTATTTCCTTTTATTTAATGAACTTTTATTGGCCAAAATACTGTGCTCAGTAATGGACACAGAGCTGTGTAAATCCCTGGCTTTTCCTCCAATTTACAGTTCAGCTGAATGAAAAAAGACAGTTGTGTTGTCCTAATCTGATCGAAACTGCGTCTTTTTAAACAGCCAGTTTAAGTACTTACTAAAATGTCAAAATTTGGAGCATCAAAGGATCCAGATGCAGTAGGATCTCTTGTGAGACTATCTTCCTTCTCAGTCTTACCCCATGTTACAGGTACCTGACCTTAAAGGCATACGGGCCCGAGCGTCCGGTCTCTCAGGTTCTATTTCTGGTTCTACTACCGAATTGCTGATAGGGCTTTGCACAACACAGAGAACATGCCCTTTCTACAAAGCAAGAAGCAAGATCCCGTGGAGCCCTCTAAGTGAGGGACTCGCACACTCCAAGTGAGATTGGGTCTCAGAAACCAAGGATCCCTTCATCCAGAGCCTAGACATGCCTTCCCTCCTGCCAAAGCCACGCATTTTAGTGAGAAATTGGAGCTCCGATTTTTGTATGGTCAAAGGGATTTCCATGGGTCCCTGGCTCCTTGGTGTGTGATTCCAGAAGCTAGAACTTAAAATGGTTTGCATTTTAAAAGTCCTGAAACTTTTCTTACTGAGATGTTTCTGCGGTTCACGATGCAGCAGAGGGAACTGCGGTGGGCACATAGAGTAAAGGTAAGGCAGGGCCTCCCGAGGTTGAAGGAGGAAGGCTACTGCCCAACAGCCCAGACTGGAAAGGCGATCGCAGAGCCTCGCCTCCTGAATAAAACTACACTTCCCAGGTGGACTTGCGGCCCACGACGGGGTATGAAGGACAACGCGCTTAGAGCCGGCCCACTGACTCCCATCGTGCCAAAGTCACGCCAGTCTAATTGGAGGGCTCTATCGCGGTGCATCCCGGGACTTGTAGTACAGCGAGAACATGGGGTTAGTTTCTTTGTGACTCGGGGCTCTCCAAGTGGCGCCCTGCGAGGAGTCCCGGCCACGCGCACGTGCGCTGCGCCCGAGGGGCGGCTGGCGCCTCCCGCGGGGCGGGGCCGTCGGTCCCTTGTTGACACCGCCTTCCTGCCCCTCCCCTCTCGGTGCCCGGGCGGCCCGCCCCTCCTTCCTGGAGTCACAGCTGAAGCGGCAACGGCGGCGGCACGGAGAGGGGCGGCCAAGTGGCCCACGCGACACGCGCCGGGCCGGACCCTGTGCTGTGACTCGCGCGGCTCCGGCGCCTCCTGCCCCAGCGGCGGGACCGGGCTTCCCGCGGCGGGATGTTCTCCCGGAGGAGCCATGGGGATGTGAAGAAGTCCACCCAGAAGGTGCTGGACCCCAAGAAGGACGTGCTGACCCGCCTGAAGCACCTGCGGGCGCTGCTGGGTGAGGCGCGCGCCGCAGCCCCGGGGTCGGGGCACTGCCCGCGCGCGGGCGGGGTGGTCGGAGCTGAGACGGGGAGGGCGTGGAGTGGGGGCGGCGGGCGACCGACCCCGTCTCTGGGTCTTGGGCTTGTTCCCGGAAAAGCGGGCAGCCTAGCCCTCCGGTGTGAACTTCCCCCAGGTTCTCACCCGGGAAACCTCGGGGCGGGACTCCCACTGCCGTGACCATCCCTTCCCCAGCAAACACTGGACCCCGGTGCTCCTCGCACACACGTTGGACTGTCATCTCCCCTTCCCGTTTCAAAATTTTTGAGTCCGGGACCCTAAGTAGATTGAGACCTCAAGTGGTCCTTAATTGAACTGTCTTCTCTTTCGCTCCCCCTTCCCCCCTTTAAATTTTATTTTTACTTTTGAGTCTGAGTTCCCAAATAGACAGAGACTCCAAGTGATCCCTGGATACATTTAATTTAACGGTAACATCTCTTCTCATGCCCCTCCTCCCCCCTTTTAAAAATTATCTTTATTTTGGATCTGGCTGCTTGAATTTCTTTGTGCCCTTGGTGTGAAGGGGGCTTTCTGGTGTTTGCTTGGAGGGAGGGGTGACTTTCCTGGGTTCAGGGAGGCCGCTTCTCCTTTATTGCCAGGACGACAGGGATGGCTTTTTGCTCTCTTGTTTCTATGAGACTGCTGGGTGGAGGTTCGGCAGAACCCAGGTGGGCCTGCAGGCGACCTGTGATGCTCATCCCTGTGGGTGTGAAGTGTCCACAAGGCTTCCTGTCACCTGCTGCATGTGGCTGTAACTGGTGTGCTGGGCTGTCTTGGTTTCTGTTTCCTTACTTCCTTAGCCTTAACTTTTGTTTAGGATGAAAACAAAACAAAACTTATCATCTTTGCTGCCTGTAGACTTGTCTGTATATATGTGGACAAAGAAAAGGACACTTTGTTTCTTCTAGATGCCATTTTTTAAAATTTTATTTTATTGTTTAGAGTATTACAAATAGTAGTACATATGTCTCCTTTTTCCCCCCATTGAGCTCCCCCCCCCACATTCCTTCCCCCCCTTCCCCCAGTGTCTTGCGTCCATTGGTCATGCTTATATGCATGCATACAAGTCCTTCGTTTGATCTCTTACCCCCCCACCCCCCAAACCTCCCCTGCCATGTTTATTCTTAAAATGAGCATAAATCACCTGATTTTAGGCATGTAGTCTTAATATGTCTGACTTTTGAGGAAATATGGACTAAAAGAATTCATTTTATATGTGAGAATTTACATGAGATGAAAAGCTGCAAATTATTTTTATTTATAATCTGTGAAGTGCCTCTGAAGGAATAAAAAGAACACACCTGGTTTTGCCAAATGAAGTTCTTCACAATCGTGGATTCTTTGAGATTACACTGTTTTGTTCAGCTTGGAATGAAATGTAAATTAGTTACTGTTGGAGGGATTCATTTTCAAGACCTTTGAAAGTGAAATGTGGTATTCTTGGTAAACTGAACTTTCTACTTCCTGTAGTAAAATACCAGGCGCACACAGGGTGCATTGTGTGGGGGTTTTAGTAGTGACTGATTAACACAGACTGCAGGGACATTTTTGATAAGGAGAGTTGAGCAGTATTTTAAAGCATTTGATACGTTGGGACTTCTTCTGTGGTAGAGAATTTGAACTTTTGTTCTGTCCAAGTCTGGAGATTTAAGTTGGCTATTTTGTAAAGGCAGAATCAATTAAACCGAGATCAGTTTGGTTTCTTAGAGATACACAGTACATTGTTAGCATTGTGAGAAAGTAGTTAGCTGTGTAATTGGGGTTTCACTTTGTATGTGTGTGTGTCTTATTTTGAGGAACTTTTTAAAATCATTTCATTGAACTCATTATGACTTAAATTGTGTACCATGGAGAGGTTCTTTGATATTTCTTTAGGTGTATTTTTGTTATTGTTGTTGTTGATGCATTTGTTTTTTTGGAATGGCCCAATTGACTTGATTACTGTAATCTTTATCTGAAGGGACTAGATCTTTGTAAATGTATCTGAGGAATTCTAGTCATAATGTTTAATGTAAGCTTTCACTTATAACTGATTTAAAGACTTAAAGAAAAATAATGTATTAATACACTAGTTCCTACTACATCACATACCCTACTTGTTTCCTACTTTAAGGAAAAGTCTACTTAGAAAAATAGGTCTCTTGCTCTGAAAAAAATGGGGATTAGCCAAGATCAGGAAAACTATTTGAAGGAGAATAGAAAGTATTATTGTATTTTTATTTGTATACTTATATGATATTCTTGATTTGCACACATTTTATCTTCAAGTGATAATAAAGATGTCATTTTTTTTTTTTTTTACATGCAGGGATGATACTGCTGACCTGATTTGTAGCACAGCTACATGACTTTGGCCTGGTTACTTAGCCTGTCTATGAGCATCAGTTTCTATTCTGTAAAATGGGTATGGTAATGTCTGCTAGTGTGACGTGTAAACTATTTCAGCTTGGAGTAGGCACTTGACAGTTTCCTCTCTCACTACTTGTTTCCATCATTAGTAGGCTAGGAGAGCATTTGATAGGTAGTTTGCCCCACCTCTTCTTATTTTGATAATTGTGATGGACTTGTTCTCTCCATAAAAATTAGTCTGTCTTTAAGACAACTGGCTAACAAAACACAATTAGCTGTGAAAAGTAGAGTATTTCTTGGTATCATGATAATGACTCCAATTAGAACTTGCTTAGCTGCTTTGATCTGGCTGCTTATTGTAAATTGGCCTGATTTGTTTTACAGTGGGGGAAACGGAGACATAGGCAGGCCTCATAAGGGGCCAAGCCATGTACTAAATGGTCTGTATGTGTTTTATTAATTAGAGGAAGAAGAAAGAGCTGTTAGGTCCCCTGACTTCCAGTTCTCCCTACACTGTCTAAATCATTACTGGGAAAGTAAATGAGCAAACAATACAAAACAAAAACAAAAAAGCTTATTGTTTTTTGTCGTGCTCCAGCAAAGGTCTCATGTCTAATTAAAAGTTGACTGCCTACTGAGTCCCAAAAGAGGGTATAGAAATGGCATTATTATAGCAAGAAGAATAGGGTATTAATAAACAATAGTGCACTATGTAATTAGATTACATTTGCTTATGTGGTTTATATGGTAGACTCCATTATAGGATTTCAAGGAGGCTAAAAAGATAACTAAGGGTGGCACAAAAATAGGGGCATCTTGAAGTTTTACTCATGCTACTCCCTGAAGAATGGTTAAACTAGCTCTGTCCAATAGGAATAGAATGTGAACCACATGTGTAATTTTAATTTTTCTAGTAGAGCCGTGGCCAGTATACTCAGTGGTTAGAGCCTCAGCCTGCACACCAGAGGATTTCAGGCAGGTTCGATTCCAGGTCAAGGTCACGTACCTGGGTGGCAGGTTTAATCCCCGCCGCTGGTTGGGGTGTGTGCAGGAGGCAACCAATCAATGTGTCTCTTTCACATTGATGTCTTTCTCTTTCTTTCTCTACCTATCTATCTATGTATCTCTCCCTCTTCCCCCTCCTGTCCACTCTCTCTAAAAATTAATGGGAAAAATATCCTCAGGTGAGGATTAACAAAAAAAGAAAAGGTAAAAGAAAACAAGTGAAATTAACCTTAATAATATGCTTTATTTAACCCCACATGTCTAATATGTAGATTATTAACAGGTAAAATAAAGTATTATTTTTTTTACTTTTTTTTTTTTCATAGCAAGTCTTTGAAATCTAGTGTCTACTCTACACTTACAGCACATCTCAGTTTAGACTGGTCGCATGTCAAGTGCTCAGTGGCCATATTTAGCAAGTGGCTACATACTGGACAGAGCAGGGCTAGAATTTGGGAAAGTAGAGGGGGAGGGCAGTTTCAACTGAGGGAAGATGGAATACATATAGAGTGATGTGGGAAGGTGAGGAACACCAGCCTGCCTCTTCCTCGTGTTCGGTGAGGGAGTGATGGGGGGAATGTTGGGCATAGAGGATGGGTGCTGGAACCCTGGCCCTGAAGGCATCTACGGTGTCAGATAAATGACCAGAGTGCTGTGTAGGCCAGGGGAAGGGTCAGGACAGTGAGTTAGACGGCTGGGGGAGAGGACGGGTTGTGGGGGAGAAGAGGCGGAGAGGAATAGGTGGTCTGACTGGGAGAAGCTGAGGCAGGTTGGGGACCAGATCAGAAAGGGTTTTGTTTGCCTGATTTAGAAGCTCAGATCTTATCCTGCAGGTGAGAGGGCCTCCTTGGAGAATTCTTAGCAGGTCAGATGATAAGTTTTGAGAACTGCTTCTCTGCCCACAGGGCCAGGGAAAATGGATTGGGGCTGATGGGAGGGGTGGCACTGAACACCGGCAGTGACTGAGCAGACAAATGATGAGGGCCTGAGATAAGAAGTTCCATGAATGGAGAGGAGGGGTAGGGAATTAAAGGACCAGGCAGCAGGAGTGATTCTCTAAGTGAAATAATGAAAGTGAAGTTTGCAGAAGCTAGGCGAGGAATGGTTAATCAGAAGGAAAAGAGAATTGGGATCAGAGGCCACAGTCAAGTGAAATCAAGTGACACCAGGATTCGGTCCAAATATTTGGATCCGGAGAGGAGAGAATAGTCTCTCGCAAGTGCTCTATATACTGATAGTGTAACCAGACAATCAGTGGCTCCGTGCTGCCTGTCACTATTTGAGCCAATTAAATAGAGACCGGGTTGAATAATATATGAGCATTTATTCCAGTACTGTCTGCAGTGTGGGAGAGCAGCAGGTCATCCACAGAAATCTGCTCTGCAGCCCCCATAAGCCAGCTGCTTATATAGGGTAAGATAAAGATTACATGGGAAGTAGGGATTACAGGTATGGGAAAGTAGGCTATGCAGGCTGGGGTGGGACTCCATAGTTTGGTCAACAAGGTTGTTAATCTTTCCTTGATAATAGGCAGTTCTTGAATGAGAATGGACTGCATTCAAAGGTTGACTCCCCGGTCCTGGGGGTACACAATTCCCAGCCAGGTCAGAATGTCCTTTCTTTAACCAACACAAGGAAGTCGTGGTTAACAGAGCGTGATTAATATTTCCCATAACCATAGCTAGTCCCCAATATTCTATTTTTGCCCCTAACAATAGAGCAAAATAGAACATTTTGGTATAGATTTTGTGTGTGTGTGTGTGTGTGTGTGTGTGCATCTGTTGCTTTAAGTTCACTTAAAATTTTAATGTTGCCTTTTAAACTTACTTTAATATTAGCATTTCCCTATGTTTTGTTCCTCTCATTTTTTTTAGTAAGTACAAACATTTGTTGAGACTATATACCATAATTTAGCTTAATATTGTTCCCCCAATATAATTTCTTGGATGGTGAAATTGTTTTTTCCCTCCCTCCTCACCCCCCTCCATCTCTCTCCATTATAAATAATACTGCTGTAAACATCTTCAGAAGCTTTTCCTATATTTAGCATTATTTTCTTAGAATAGATTCTATTGAAATAAAATTTCTGGATTTTAGCATGTTTATGACTCGATTCACATTGCTTTCCTAAATGGGCCTGGCCAGGATTTATTGTTTGGTAGGGAGACAGACATGTAAACAGCTACACTTGGTGTTAGCGCCTCAGGGAGGCGGGCTGGAACTGTAGAGGTGGCTGCCAGGTGCAGAGGAGGCAGGGCAGAAAGGCCTCTTGTCGTGGTGACTGTCCTGAGGGAGGCGGGTCTGAGGTGGGTTTGGAACAATGAATATGGGAGTTTCCCAGATGGACAAGTTGAGGGTGAGAGGAGTTTGTGCAAAGGGAATGATGTGGTCCCCATGGACTTAAATGTCCAGTGGCTGTTATCCTGTGGTATGGATAGATATTGGGAATCTAGTGAAGAGTTTTTAAGCAGAGGACAGAGCCAAAACCCATGTCGTCCCTTAGTGAGTGGTCCAAGAATCCCAGTCTCCCTGAGATTTGAAACAGTAGATGCTGAGAGAACAAGGCTCCCTTTCTTCTGGATTGCAAACTGTGAGGATGTAGCCTGGGCTGCAAGTGTTCATCTTTCTATGTGGAGAGCACCTGTCTCAAATTGAATTCCACTCAGAGGGAGGCAGAGCAGAGATGGAGAGTAAGGGCCCAGGGGACCCTGGGTGAGCTGAGGGAGAAAGGGGTGTGTGTGCCATCTCCACCCCTGAGCTTTTCAGTTGCAGGAGCCAGTAACACCCTGTTTTTGCCTTAGTTGGCTTGGCTTGTATTTCTGGGTCTTGCAACAGAAAGAGTACAGATTAATATTCCAGGAAGAGGATGGGAAATTCCAGGTCAAAGATGGATGGTGTGTGTGTGTGTGTAGATGTAGATATGACTTTTATGTTTTTTAAGACTGGGGGAATTTGAGTTACTTATATTTTGGAAGAGGAACTAATAAAAGAGCAAATGAATACAGAGTAGTAATAAAGGGGATAAAAATGGAGGAAGATTGCTCTGCAGTAGAATCAAGAGCATGGGGCAGGAGATCAGGCTTGACTGAGGCCACATGGAGGAAGCAAGAATGGGGTGCTGATTGACCGGGATGTGGAGGGAGCTCTCATGTGACAGGTTCTGTTTTCTCTGTGAAGGTCAGAGGTAAAGTGAACTGCTGAGCTAGTTTTATCACTGTGTAGTGATAGGAACTGAGTACGTCTTGGTCCCTCTTCTGTGTCATATATCTCCTTAAAATAAAGGAAAATTGTAATCTGTAAGGTCTTTTCTTGTTCTTTTGGGATGTGATCTAATAAGTACATTTAATTTATGTATTAAATGCTTGGCCAGAAGAGGGAATATGAATATATGTACATGTATGTGTATACTAGAGGCCCGGTGCATGAAATTCGTGCACGGGGGTTGGGAGTGTGTGTGTGTCCCTCAGCCCAGTCTGCACCCTCTTCAATCTGAGACCCCTTGAGGGATGTCCACCTGCCCTCTCACAATCCAGGACTGCTGGCTCCTAACTGCTCGCCTGCCTGCCTAATTGCCCCTAACCGCTTCTGCCTACCAGCCTGATCACCCCCTAACCACTCCCCTGCCAGCCTGATCGACGCCTAACTGCTCCCCTGCCAGCCTGATTGCCCCTAACTGCCCTCCCCTGCCGGCCTGGTCACCCCCAACTGCCCTCCCCTGCTGGCTTGATCACTCCTAACTGCCCTCCCCTGCCAGCCTGGTTGCCTCTAAGTGCCCTCCCCTACAGGCCTGGTCTCCTCTAACTGTCCTCCCCTGCAGACCTGGTCGCCCCCAACTTCCCTCCCCTTCTGGCCCTATCACACCTAACTTCCCTCCCTTGCCAGCCTGGTTGCCCCTAAGTGCCCTCCCCTGCCGGCCTGGTCACCCCTAGCTGTCTTCCCCTGCAGGCCTGGTTGCCCCCAACTGCCCTCCCCTGCAGGCCTGGTCCCCCCCAACTGCCCTCCCCTGCAGGCCTGGTCACCCCAACTGCCCTCCCCAGCAGGCCTGGTCATCCCCAACTGCCCTCCTCTGCAGGCCTGATCTCCCCCAACTGCCCTCCCTTGCAGGCCTGGTCCCCTCCAACTGCCCTCCTCTACTGGCCTGTCACCCCTAACTGCCCTCCCCCGCAGGTCTGATCGCCCCCAACTGCCCTCCCCTGCAGGCCTGATCGCCCACAACTGCCCTCCCCTGCCAGCCATCTTGTGGTGGCCATCTTTTTTTTTTTTTTTTTTTTATTTCAGAGAGGAAGGAAGAGGGAGAGAGAGATAGAAACATCAGTGATGAGAGAGAATCATTGATAGGCTGCCTCCTGCATGTCCCCTACTGGGGATCAGGCCCGCAACCCGAGCATGTGCCCTTGACTAGAATCAAACCCGGAACCTTCCAGTCCGCAGTCCAATCTCTATTCACTGAGCCAAATCAGCTAGGGCTTGTGGCGGCCATCTTGTGTCCACATGGGGGCGGCCATATTGTGTGTTGGAGTGACGGTCAAGTTGCATATTACCTCTTTATCATATAGGATATATATAAACTAGGGGCTCAGTGCACAAATTCGTGCACCTTGAAAGGAACTATGGGCCACGAGGCTGCAGTGGGCACAGGGGTGGGTCTCGGCCCATCCTCTGCGCCCCCGCCTGGCCCCTCCCACCGTAACCCCTGGTCCTCTGTCTGCCGGCACCCCCACTCCCGCTGTCCACCGCTCCCATGTGATGACGGCTTTGGTCCCTGCTCGTATCTGCTGACAGTGAGGAGCGATTGGGGCTGGCACCGTCAGCGGGTGCGAGTGGCGGCTGCTGCCCTGATTGCCCCGCAGGAGCAGGGGGAGGTGGAGAAGCCCTCAGGGGCGATCAGGGTCGGCAGCGGGTGTGAGCCGTGGAGCCTGCAGCAGGTGTGAGTGGGGCTGGCGCCAGCAGTGGGTGTGAGCACTGGCTCCGGCGCTGGCAGCGGGTGCAAGCAGGGGCATTGCTGGCAGTGGGTGTGAGCAGTGGCTGCCGGTCCTGATCGCCCCTCAGGAGCAGGGGGAGGTGGAGAAGCCTTGAGGGGTAATCGGGGCTGGCAGCTGCCCCTTGCACCCGCTGACGGCACCGAGTGATCAGGGCCAATGCTGGGTGCCGACAGCGGGTGTGAGTGCCGGGCGGGACTGCAGTGCGTGGGAGCAAAGAATTTTTAGTAACCACCAGAGGCTCGCCCCGATGACAGCGACCGGCGCCCCGCCTTGGTCTGGTGACCCTGTTCACCTGCTCCACCATCCCGCTGCGGCCGACGCCCACCATGTTCTGCACTCTGCTGCCTGCTGCCAACGCCCACCATATCCCGCGCGCACCCCCTGGTGGTTCGCGCACGTCATAGCGACTGATTGTTTGGTTGTTCTGCTGTACGGTCTATTTGCACGTTAGGATTTTATAGAGATAGATATGAAGACAGTTTAAGTAGTGCAGATGATGCCCGATAGTAGTATGAAGTGGGACAAAAGAATTTGCTGTGTCCTCAGTGGTCCTCTTTCCTTCCTGCCGCTTTCTGAGGGTGCATCTCCCTTGCTGGGTATGGCTCTAGTATTTAAGGGTAATTTTGATTTTCTCCATTTTTGCCTTAAATGCAACTTAACCCACATAAGAGATAACTTTATTGACTGTATTGGTTTCTGATATTAATGTAGCACTTTATACTTTGTAGAATGGTTTCTCATTTGATCAAAATTGCTGCCAGTTCCTAAAGATTTGCCTTCTGGATTCTTAGGAGAGCTTTGTTTCTGAGATCTAATCCTCATTTCAGGGTTTTAAGTTTTATTTTTAGAAAAGCGATGTTTCATAATCATTTTATATCTTGCTTTAGAAACTGAAACCATATCTGGAAGGCATCTAATACTGTTAGTTATAATATTTTACATTAGATATATACTTTAATTTCCATATTTCAATTGTGGTTTAGTTTTTAAAAATCCCTTTTGAAAAAGATAAGGACCCCACTGATATTGCCTTGTGTTTTATTTTAAAGTGATGGCACGTATTCATTGAGCCTCAACCATGCTTTCAAGGACACATAAGGTGTACTGGTGACATTGCTTGTGTCCAACTCTGGGAGCCATGAGAATGCGCCACTCACCTCTCCTGCTTCGGGGAGCATGATGGCTCCAGCTGCTACCCTTGGATTCACCACTACATTTTAGCCAAACTTGAGCTTCTCTTGGGCTACTCCCGGTCAGTGACTGAGCAAGCAGTACTGATGTGGCCCATTTCTGCGAGACCCAGTTGCCTCTGAAGGGGGGCTCTGATGTGAGAACTCCCCATAGGCCTGACCAAGACCTTCTCAGAAATGTGTTGAAGTCTGAGACTTCCTCCTCCCTCCTTCCTTCCTCCTCTTTCATAGGGGTCAGAAATGCATTGTGGTCTGAAGCCTCTCACTGCTTCTCAGGTCTTCCCTTTTACCCTTCACAGACAGTTCCCCCAATAAATCTCTTGCATGTCTAATTCTGTCTTGGTGTCCACTTCTCAGAGAACTCAAGCTAATACACCCTCCCTTTCCCCAGAAGGTATTGCCCATCCTGCCATCTAGAATTCTTCCAGGAGACAACCCAAGCACATTACATCTTTCACATAAGCTTCCTTTGTCCCTCGGCCCTGAAATGATCTCTCCTCAGAATTCTCATCGCATTCTGAACCTCTCATTTGGCATTGATAGCCTTTGGCCTTGTATTCTTATTTGTGTTCTGCCTTATCTACCCCACTAGATAAGTACATTGAGAACATGAATAGCTTCTTGTTCACCTTGATTCCTCTTGGTAACATATTTCCTTATTTGTAAGAATAATAAGTAGCATTTAATCAGCACTTTCCAAGTGCAAGCACTGCTAGAAATACTTTTACATGTATTAACTCATTTTATCCTCCCAAGTGGATGGTAATATCATTATCCCCTCCCCTCATTCTAGTCCTTGAGAACATTCTGATTGGCCCTATGTGGGTCATGTACCTATTCCTGTACCAATCTTTGGGTGAGGGGTATGGGATACTTTGATTGGCCAGTCTGGATCACTTGCCCTGTACCTTATGAGATTCAGTCCGGCTTATATAATTTTGAGACAGTAGTTCTGGAAAGGCATTCTGGCACATTCCCACACAAAGCAGCACTGCTTATATCTAACCTATGCCCATGTATACCACAAGGTGAAGTTCATTGACCTTTGGGTCAGTAATCCTAGATCAATGAGAAAATCTTAAATGACATTCTGTAAGTTCTACTTAAGACTATGGGAGTTATATGTGAGGATTTATGTAATTTGGGGGAAGTAAGGGTTACCCTTTTAATAAATGGATTGCCCACTCTTTGAGTCTGTCTAGGTTAGTCCATATAACATTGTGTTTAAGTCATTCCACAAATAGTTACTGCTTGCTATGTGCCAAATGAAGCCCAGCTTTATGAGATTTTTATTCTATTAGAAAAGATGGAAAATAAATATAAAAAACAAAATATATAATTTCAGGAAATGTTTGTAGAAAAGTGAAGCTTGATTAAGGGTGTGAGTGTGCTGATCTAGATAGAAGGGGTCAGGGAAGGCCTCTCTGAAGAGGGGTTTACAGTCAGCATCTGTGTTAAGTGGGATCAGCTTTGTGATTATTTCTGGGAATAGTGTTCCTAACAGAGAAGAACATTAGGTGCAAAGGTTCTGAGTCATAATAGGTTCGGGAATCTCATGGAGGTCAATAGACTTGAAGGAGTTGGGGTTGGGGAAAGGAGCGGGGATGAGAAAGGAGAGGTCAGGGTACACCAGGTGAGGCTTGTGAGATGGGGTGCCCTGGTCCAGGACTAAGAGCAGGGGAGTGACCTCAACTGACCTTTAGGTCGGATCTTTGTAAAGAAAGCTTTTTTTTTTTTTTTTGGCTTACTTTATAGAAAGTCAGATCCTTTGCCCAAAAACTGAACAGTGACTGAAGACAGAAGAGAGGAAGGAGAGGGAAGAGAAAGGAGTGGTGCTGGAAAAGAGAAGAGTCTGTGGAAGCCGTGGCAGCACAGGTTTAGAGGGTGGGGCACACATACCCGTGTCCTTCCTTATTGCAGCAGTGAATAGTGCTGAGAAGACAGGCTGCAAACACTGGTCAATGGGTCAGCAAAGCTAGAGTGCCGTGGCCCCAGCGTGTAGTGATATAGGGTTGAGCTGTGTTACTCCAAATTCTAATCAGAGGCAAAGAACAGATATATTAGAAAGTGCCTCTGATATTGACGTAAAATGGGGCTTTGTCAGTGGCTGAAAAAGAATGAGCACAGGAAAATGCTGATGGGTCATACAGTATTAATATATCCATATAAATGATTGCAAAAGGCAGCAACCACTGAAGAGTGGCCCCATTTCAGGTCCCAGTTACATTAGGACCTTATCTGTGCTTTTGATAGTTTCTTTTTATTCTCGGCTGGCGTGGCTCAGTGGTTGAGTGTTGACCTACAGACCAGGAGGTCACGGTTCGATTCCGGTCAGGGCACATGCCCAGGTTGCGCCTTGATCCCAATGTGGGGTGTGCAGGAGGCTGCTAATCGATGATTCTCTCTCATCATTGATGCTTCTATCTCTCCTTCTCCTTTCCTCTCTGAAATAATTAAAAATATATTTAAAAAAAGATAGTTTTTTTTTAAAAAATGTTTTGATTGATTTTAGAGAGAGAGGAATGGAAAGGGATAGAGATAGAAACATCCATTGGCTGCCTCCTGCACACTCCCTCCTGGGGATCAAGCCCGCAACCCTAGCATGTGCCCTGACTGGAGATCAGAACTGGTGACCTTTTGGTGCATGGGACAATGCTCAATCAATTGAGCCATACCGGCTGGGCTTTATTGCCTTTCTTAATGGAAAGGCCTCGAGGAGTCTTGATCTTTGGTTCAGTGTTACTTGAAGATGTGATTTTTATGAACCAGTGTTGCTATCGGAGAGTGCACTGAAGGAGATTTGTGTATGCAGTTGATAATCAGTGCCACTTGTAAATGAATTGTATTGTGATTGTAAATTTCATCACGTTTTTTTCATTCAGAAGATATCACACATTTGTTGTTCCTACTCAGTGCAGGCTGTTGAATGGCTGGACAAAGACAGTTTCTTCCTTCCTGGCTCGATGATTTTACTACACTTTTCAGTAAATGACAATTAGAAAAACATAGCTTTCCTAATGATAACAAAGGACTTTAATAACTAGGTCATTACAAGGCATTATGTACAATGAATGTGTTATTACAGAAGAAGTTTAATTTGCATTGTTGGACAGAGGAAGTTTAAATTATATGCTGTTTTGAGGGCATTTTAGTCTTAGTAAAGATACTATCCTATGTAATAATCCTATATAATAAAGAGGTAATATGAAAATTAACCCTCAAGCCCTCATAAGATGGCTGCCTACCACCAGGCTGGCAGGGGGGTTGGTGAGGAATGACCAAACAACTGAACAGCAGGCTGCGTGGGGTGATCAGGCCAGCGGGAGGGCCATGAGGGGTGACCAGGCTGGCAGGGGGGTGCAGTTGGGGATGACCAGGGCAGCGGGGGGGCAGTTAGGAGTGACCAGACCAGCAGGCAGGGGACAGTTGGGGGTGACCTGGCTGACAGGGGGGCAGGTAGGGGTGATCAGGCTGGCAGGCAGGTGAGCAATTAGGAGCCAGTGGTCCAGGATTGTAAGAGGGATGTCTGACTGTCGGTTTAGGCCCGATCCCCAGGATCAGGCCTAAACCAGCAGTCGGACATCCCCCAAGGGGTCCCGGATTAGAGAGGGTGCAGGCTGGGCTGAGGGGACCCCCCCGCCCCATGCATGAATTTTGTGCACCGGGCCTTTAGTTTTATATATTGTTTGCATCTTTTTGAGTGTTCTTTAAAATTGAAAAGTAAGAGAAGTTTAAAGAAAATTTGGCCTGGTGTCATGTCAGATGAGTTCTTTTCTTTTTTGTGGTAAGTAGTCAAGCTTTGAAAAATACCTCTTTTCATAATACTCTGGAAGCTTCCCTCCGCCAATGACAAATATTCTGGTTATAAAATGGTACTTATTATTATAAACATTTGAATAATAAGAATAAGCAAAAAAATAATTTAAAAGCTCTTTAAATTCTGCAATCTCCTGATAACCATTGTTAAAATGTTGGTGAACACGCTTTCTGTGCTTGCTCTTGTTTATGTGCATTGCCTACTCTTTCTCATGTTCTCGCTCTCTTTCTGTCTTGTATGTGTGTACACATTAACACACTTTTACATGAATAGTCATTATGCGTGGTCTAACACTATATTTTTGAGTTAACATGCCTTGGACATTTTCCCTGTCAGTAATTGAAGACTTACATAATACTTAAATGGTCGTATCATGTTTCATTGTACTCGTGTAACAAATTATTCACCACCATTCTGCAGATTGTGCCTTAGCAGATTGTGGCCTGGGAATGAGAAGAGTGGCTGCCCAGCAACCACAGGAGCTTGTGTAAGGGACACAGCAGATGTGAGAGTGTCTGTGGCTGCGGGCAAGGCAGGGACTGTGATGATTTTCTGGAGGTAAAGACAGCCCTTTGGAGAAGGCCATTTCAGTGTTTGTTGAGGTAATTTCACAGGAAGGCTATCCTTTTAACCTGTTTAGGAGGAGGGTCATTCCACTTGTAAGCTGGCTCTGGTGTCCTAAATAAACCAATTTCTGAGTTCTCTTTTGGATTTGGTAACTAGTTCTGTGACTCCAACCATATTCCTACTTAAAAAAATTATATTTCCAAGTATGTCTTATGCTTTCCTGAACCTCCTTGATCACTTTCTGTTAATATTAGACTTAATTAGGTGAGTAATGTGGGAGCCTGACTGCCTAGATTTGAGTCCTGGTAGTGGCCTACGTTCTCTGACCCTCTACTGACAGTATCTGCTTACTAGGGCTGTTGGAGGTTTACTTGAGTTAATGTATACAAAGCTCTTTTGTAAGCTGTTATTATAATTATTAATAACAATTATTTAACATAAGTAAGATGACTCTCTCTACCCTCAACATCACTTTTCTTCCTTAGTTGTTGGAAATGGAGATTTAGAAGTCACCATTTAGCTCCTCCTTTATCTATTTTATTTCCATCTCTGACTCTACCACTGATTGTAATATAGCCTAGCCCTAATTCAACCAAGAAAAGTAGGAGAAAGTGTTCATTAGTATAAAAAGGCTGATGAAACTAGATTTCTAGTTTAAAACTAGATTTCTAGTTTTTGGTATAAAAAGGAATGTATATCCTATATAATAAAAGGCTAATATGCAAATTGACCAAACGGCGGAACGACCGGTCGCTATGACATGCACTGACCACAGGGGGCAGACACTCAACGCAGGAGCTGCCCCCTGGTGATCAGTGCGCTCCCACAGGAGGAGTGCCGCTCAGCCAAGAAGCCCCGAGCCGGGCTCACGGCTGGTGAGCGCAGCAGTGGTGGCGGGAGCCTCTCCTGCCTCCGCGGCAGTGCTAAGGATGTCTGACTGCTGGCTTAGGCCCACTCCTGAGCCTAAGCCGTCAGTCAGACATCCCCTGAGGGCTCCCAGACTGCGAGAGAGCGCAGGCCGGGCTGAGGGACTCCCCCCCCCCCCCCCCCCCCACCGAGTGCACGAATTTTGTGCACTGGGCCTTTAGTATTAAAATATATATAAACATTTGATTTGAACATTATATTTCAAGGATGTTTATGTTGTGTTTTATTATATTGGTACTTGATATCTCTGTTAAAAACAAAGTTTTAGAATCCTGCATTTGAGAAATGTGTCAAAAATATTCAGGATAAAATTACTATTTAATTACTTTTTTATTTCTTTTGGTTGGAATGTATACAGATTTATATACAGAATTACTTTTACACATGACCTGTCAGTCCTGGATAACAAAGTGTTAACATCTTTATGATTTCTAAGAATTTTACTTTCTATATCTGGTTTACCTTATTGGTATAAGGAAATGAAAGTAATACATCTCAGGAAATGAAATGGATGAATTTAACTTTTAAAAGTTTTTCAATTATAGTAGTATTTGTTTCCTATTCTGTCAGATTTTATTTCAGTATCCACAGGGATGTTTTTGGTTGCAGATAATAGAAAACCCAAATATAAAGGTGAATGATAAATAATATTTTTCTCTTATAAAAAGTGGTCCCGAGGCAGGGTGGCTCCAGAGTCAGCTAATTTAGCAATTTAGTGAAATGGACAGCCCAGACTCTCTCTGCCTCCCTACTTAGCCTTCCTTAGTGTCCTCAACATGGCACTTCTGTCCCTCAGATGGTAAAATGCCTGCAGCCACTGTAAGCATCGCACCCAGATATTACAGTGTCCAAGGCAGGAAAAAGGGAACTACATTTTCTTTGTGTCCTTTTAAGAACTACACTGAGTGGCCAGATTATTGTGATCTCTGAATGCATAATAATCTGGCCACTCAGTGTGTGTGTGTGTATATATATATATATATTAGAGGCCTGGTGCATGAATTCGTGCATGGGTGGGGTCCGGCCAGCCTGGCCAGGGGGAGGGGACATGGGCAGTTGGCTGGCCTGCCTGCTGGTCGAATTCCTGGTCGAGGGGACAATTTGCATATTAGCCTTTTATTATATAGGATATACACTGAGTGGCCAGATTATTATGCGTTCAGAGATCATAATAATCTGGCCACTCAGTGTATTTCTCTTTTTCAGACATCATCAGAATTCTTCCCATTTTTTATTGACAAGTGTTGGGTCACAGGCTTGAGCCTAAACACTTCACTGGCAAGGGGCATGTTGCCACCATAATTGACTTAGCAGCATCAGGTTCCATCCCCTGGAGCAAGGGAACAGCCAACTTTCCTAAAGGGCATGGCTTTGTGTGTTCTGTGGCGCGCGGGGGGGTGGGGGGTGTGGGTGTGGGGGGGGGAGGGATGGGGAGGAAGGGTAGTAACCCCTGAACAGGAAGAGGAAGGATCTGCTGTAGGAATGGTTAGGGTTAGGGAACTGTAGGAAAAGCAGTGTCTGCTACTCCAGGTCACTCTCACTTTTTAGTTTAAATGCTGTGGAGAACACCTGTAAACATAAAAATGTTCAAACCTGTGAGGAATTTTTGTGAGTTTATTTGAGCCAAAATGTCGACAGTTGCAGGAAAGCAGAACCTCAACAGATTGAGATAATGCTCCAGAGAATGGCAGTTTCTCATCTATTTTTATACATTGCAAGCAAAGGAAAGGGACGTAGGTGGGTTACATGAAATCCATTGGTGATAGTTTAGAGAGGTAGGAGAAAGCAAAGCGGGGAAACCCCTGGGATTGGATAAGAAGTAAAATGATAGACACATACTTAGGTGGGTGCAGGAACAATGAACATAACAGTGAAGGAATTTGTGGTATCTGTCCTGGCGCCCAGGTACATTAGTTGTGCCCCAAGGGGTCCAGAAAAGGGGAAGTTACAAGTTACCCAGACATTTCAAAGGGTATGTTATCATAGATGCAAAAAGACAGATAGGCTCAGTTAAGGTAAAGGTTGACCTTGTCAGTGAAGATACCGGTCTAGGAGGTAAGTACCCATCATAACTACTTTTAGTTAAAATTTAATTTCAGACCATCCTTTGTGGTTACTTTAGGTCTTTGAGTTTGCAAGACTGCCATGCATGCTTTCCCAGAACTTGACAGGTTAGCATGCGGCCCCTTTCATCCACACACCTCTGGAAATAAATGGTCAATTATGTAAAACTTTGAATATATTTTTAGGGAAAAATAAAATAATATTAAAACAGTATAAATGGTACATAAAACATGGCTGTAATAGCTATAAGAAACAAAACTATCAGCATATTTAAAACAACTAAAATTTGTTTTTTTGTGTCTAACACATGGCCTGTGCTTACATAAATACTTTGATTTGAATCAAGGTCAAAACTGAGATTGAGGTTTTGAGTAAACATGATGGAAGGGGAAAAGGAGAGGCTTGAGGGACAATGAAAGGGCTGATTTAAAAAATGGACTGTAGAAACCAGATTAGGAAAAAAAAAGTGAAGACTTAAGGGGGATCATAATAGTGACAAGATGGTGGGGGTCACTGGATTCAAGGACCCGGGAGGTTTGAAGAGTTGTGGGAACTAGGTTTCCAGAAGGTGTGAGCAGGAATGATAAGAAATGGCAGGTGGCAGGAGAGTGCATTGAACCAGAGATGTTGGAGATGGGAGCTTATAAGTAATAACTGGGTCTAGGATATGACTGGTGGGCATGGGTGACAGAGATGGTGTAGAGGACAACTTAATTAAAGATAAGGAGGTCAGGCAGCATCTAGATAAATGTTGAAATCAGTGCTAGTTATGGAGAGAAAGACGGTGAGCCAAGCCCTGAACTCTTCAGAGCATGCTGTGGTGAGTGAAAGACTGTGTGCAACTTGGGTTGGTGGGGCTAGTTGGTAGACTGACGGTGTGAACAGCACAGAGGAAGGGGAAGTTCCAGAATGGTCTGGATATTGCAGTGTGAGAGCAGGGAGAACCTGACCTCATCTTAGGCCAAGTGGTATGGGGGTGTGGGAGGAAATGGAAGACTTACCTGACAGTCTGCAGGGAAGTAGTGTCCTCCTCAGGAGATTGCCAGGTTTCAGGTAGAGTCAGAAGGGGAAGGGAACCTTTAGAGACATGGTGGAGGAGAGGGGATATGGTGAGCTTTATTTTATACTAGAGGCCCAGTGCATGAAATTCGTGCACTTTGGGGGGGGGGTCCTTCAGCCCAGCCTGTGCCCTCTTGCAGTTCAGGAGCCCTCGGGGAATGTCCGACTGCCGGCTTAGGCTCACTCCCAGGCCTAAGCCGGCAGTCGGACATCCTTAGTGCTGCCGCAGAGGTGGGAGAGGCTCCCGCCACTGCTGTTGCGCTCACCAGCCTTGAGCCTGGCTTCTGGCTGAGTGGCGCTCCCACTGTGGGAGCACACTGACCACCAGGGGGCAGCTCCTGCATTGAGCATCTGCCCCCTAGTGGTCAGTGTGCATCATAGTGACTGGTCATTCTGCCGTTTGGTCGATTTGCATATTAGGCTTTTATTATATAGACTAGCATCTTTCTAATACTGACTGACTCTTAAACCTTTGCACTCGCTTGCTTTTTTCTCGATTCCTTTATTCTAATGCTAACTGTGTCGAGTCACACTCGACATCCAAGTGCAAAAGGTTAAAGGACTTTGCATATTCTCATTTTATCATCACTACAATCACCACTGTTAGCCCCATTTTTCAGATGAAGAAATTGAGGTACAGGGTGTTTCAATAACTTACCCAAGGTCCTATAGCTTCTGGACTTTAACATAGGGGTATGCTCCAAAGGTTTTGCCCTCAACCTTTGCTGTTGCCTTTGAGCTAGATGTGAAGAAATAATTGTCAATGAAGTTTTGCTGAACAAAGGTGTGGGTCAAGGTAGATTTTGGTATGGAATATAGAAGATAATTTTTGAGATACAATGGGAAAATAATAGAATGTTCCCTGTGGTGGCTGCGGATGAATCTGCTGGGCTTCAGGGTGGTTCCTGGCAACCATGGCCTTTACCCTGTACTGCTGCTGCAGGTGGCCCTGCTCTGTCAACGCCGTTGTGGTGCTGCAGGAGGAGCGTTTCCTCAAGAACATTGGCTAGGGAACAGACCAGGGAATTGGTGGATTCAGAGAGGAGCCAGGAATTAAATCTCAGTTAATGAACCTTATTCTCTCTCTTAAGAACCATAATGAAAGTGCCATTGATAATAGTAAACTCAATTGCAATTGTATTGCTTTTACTATTTGGGTGAAGATCAATGTGGGAAATGGAGACTCAGAAGAAGAGATGCCAGTGGAAGTTATCTGGTTTTTATTGGAAGATACATATCTTAGCTGGCTGTCCCTGGACTTGACAAAAATGTAAAAATGATAATAAAACCAGAGTCCCTATTTATTTGATTTTTATAAATGTTGCACTTATAGTCAGATCATCAGAGGCAGTAACTATCCAGGACTGTAATACGTTTGATTGCTGACTGTTAATAAAAGTTTGTGCTATGGTAAAGATTGTTCAAAGGGTGGAGGACTGTCACTTCTGTGTTTTTAGAGCTTCTTCTCACTTCTCAGGGATGATTTTCTTTAACTTTTGAAGTTCGTTGTGACTTAGTTATGATGCTCAGAGAGTGATCATCCTCCTAGATAAAACTTAAAGGATTAAAAAAACTAATTACTACATATCCTATCTAATAAAAGAGAAACATGCAAATTGACCATACCTCCACTACGCCCACAAGCCTTGCCCCCTAGCTAATCAAGAGCGAGTATACAAATTAACCCAACCAAAATGGTGGCGGCCACAGAGCTGGAGCGAGCAGGAGGTTTGGGTTGCCCCCGGGGATGGAGGAAGCCAAGCTTCCCGCCCACCCTGGCCAGCTCTGGCCTCTGCTCAAGGCTACAAAGTTTCAATTATAGAAGATAAATAAATCCCAGATACCTGCTTCCAGCTGGCCCTGGCCTCAGCTTAAGAAGGCACTGGGAAAAAAAAAAAAAAGCAAAACAGGAGTTGCTGGGAGCTTGGGTCGCTGGGGGCCATGGCCAGCCTGCAAACAGCCATCAGCCCCTCACCCAGGCTGGCCAGGCACCCCAGCGGGGACCCCTACCCTGAAGGGGGTGTGGCCAGCCTGAAAAGGGCCCTCAGCCCCTTACCCATGCTGGCCTGGTACACCAGCAGGACCCCCACCCTGATCCGGAACACCCTTCAGAGCAAACCAGCTGGCCCCCACCCATGCACCAGGCCTCTATCTATACTAATAAAAGGGTAGTATGTTAATTAGACTGGGAGACCTTCCAGGAGACCTTCTGGACGTTCTTCTGGACAAAGCCATGGTGGCGGGGCCGAGGTAGAGGTGGTTAGGGGCCAAGAGAGGAGGGCAGTTGTGGGTGATCAGGCCAGGATGGGATGGCAGTTGTGGGTGATCAGGCTGGTGGGGGGCGGGGCCGTTGGGGGTAAGCAGACCAGCAGGAGGGCCAGTTGGGGGCGAGCAAGCCGTCAGTGGGGGTCAGTTGGAGGACAGTGGCGGGGGTGCCAGTTTGGAGTGAGCAGGCCAGCAAGGGGGCAATTGGGGGCGAGGAGGCCAGTGGGGAGGGAAGGTGGAGGGGAGCAGGCCAGCAGGGGGGGCAGTTGGGGGTGAGCACATGGGGGGGCATTTAGGGGTGAGCAGGCTGGTGGCGGGGGGCAGTTGGGGGCGAGCAGGTTGGTAGGCAGAGTGGTTAGGGGCAATCAGGCAGGCAGGCAGGCAGGTGAGCTGTTAGGAGCCAGCAGTCCTGGATTGCGAGAGGGATGTCCGACAGCCGGTTTAGGCCCGATCCCTGTAAACCAGCAGTAGGACATCCTTCGAGGGGTCCCAAATTGGAGAGGGTGCAGGCCGGGCTGAGGAACACCCCCCCCCCCCCCATCCCCGTGCACGAATTTCGTGCACCGGGACACTAATAAAGTGATAAACAGGTAATTGGGATGATTTTATTTTGAACTCTGGTTAAATATTTTGTCTATATTGTCTTGGCTATGAAAAATTCATAGTACTATTGAGGTGCAAAACAGTACAACTTTATGGACAATTCTAATTTTGTAAGTCAGATGGCAATTGTGTTTTTGTTTTAAAATATTTTCATGCATTTCTTATTTTAGTAGTTGGCCTGAATGATGAGACTAGATCAGTATCTATATATTTTCATTGATAGAAAAGTATAAACCCTTTTTACAATGGTGACTTATTTTTAAAAATCAGCATAAACATTAGCCTCTAAGAGCAATCCTAAACAATCACAGTTATAAACTATACTATGTAAGAAGACTTATCTATGTCAGAAGACTTTATTGTGAAGCATTTACCTGTCCCAAAAGTATCTGTGTTTCCATTTCTTGAAGTAATACATTAAGAAGTGTGAGTCTTAATTCTTATTTCCATCTGTCACTAGGGCAGTCAGCTGGATAAATTTTGTTTTGATGTCTTAGACTATTCTGTATTTTACTCATCCCATAATGCAGTTTTATGTAGAAAGATTAAAACTATGTAAATGTTTTTTCCTGTAAATTATGGGTTATAATATTTAAAAGGGATAGAATTATATCTTTGTTTATAGCACATTTGTAAATAAAGTAAAATGTCTAAGTAAAAAAAAGGAACAGTTTATTGGCTGTTGGTGGTGAAGAAGAATGAGAAATTAAAGGAAATTTCTTAAATTCAGGAATGGCATTGGCTGGAGTGGCTCAATGGTTAGAGCATCAGCCCTATGCACTGAAGGGTCCTGGGTTTGATTCCCGAGTTTGATTCCTGGTCAATGACATGTACCTGGATTGCAGGTTTGATACCCAGTCCTGGTCAGGGCACTCGTGGTAGGCAACCAATTGATGTATCTCTCACATCAATGTTTCTTTCTCCTCTTTCTGTTTCTCTCTCACCCTCCTCCTTCCTTCCCTTTCACACCCTCTAAAAAAATAAGATAAAAATTATTGGGAAAAATATCTGAGGATTAACCCATAAATAAATAAATAGATTGATTAATTAATTAATTAATTAATTAAGGAAAGGCCTCTAGCTCTATAAAGATATCTGCTGGTTGCTTCTCTGGGTAGTATGAACGTACTTCTCTGAGTTTTGTGATTATAATAAGGCAATCTGTTAGTGTCTGTGTCAAACATACTGAAAGTCATTACGTCAAAGGCAGTTTACAATCTGGGCTCTGTAGTTCAGGACTTGTCCTCCTTCTCTCTTCCTTATTGGCCCCCACGAGTGGGGAGATTACCATAAGCTCCTTCTTGGGGAAATCAGCAGTTCCCACCTTCAGTGCCACTCTATTTCCTCTTGTTTCTTACCTGTCTTCTTATCTTTCTGCTCTTTTTCATCTGGCTCTTCTGCACATCCCCAAGCGATGACTTATTTCTTTGTATTTCTGACTTGATTTCTACGTTTGATTTATTTCTATTTATCTCTGAGGCCTTAGTGTAGCTCAGGTTTGAGTTAGAAGGACTTGCACAGGAGTTCTGCCCACATCCCTGACTGGCTCTGTTACGTTGGGCAGGTCACATAGGCTCCTGAACCTGAGGTTTCTTTATCTTGATCAGACCTGTCCCATCTCTCTCACAGGGTTGTGGTGAGGGTCAAATAAAAGTGTCTTTTAAAGCCTAAGTGTGTAGCATTATTAATATTCACAACCTCCCCAAATGGCCTTGTTCACTCCCTGCCTAGATGCCCTGCATAAGCTTTGGTCATGGTGCCTTTTTTGTTACATGTTTGTTTATCTGTGTACCCTTGAGGGCCTTACATCTTATTCTCTTTTATTTTTCTAGCACTTGGCTTAGAGCTAGTTGGTATGGATATAGCTTAATAATGTTTGAACAAGTGGGTAAAGAATGTCTGTCTAGCACAGCCAGTGTGGCTCAGTGGTTGAGTGTTGATCCATGAACCAGGAGGTTAACGGTTTGATTCCCAGTCAGGGCACATGCCCTGGTTGTGGGCTCAATCTCCAGTAGGGGCTGTGCAGACAATTATTTTCTCTCATCATTGATGTTTCTATCTCTCTCTCTCCCTCTCCCTTTTTCTCTGAAGTTAATAAAAACATATATATATATATTTTAAAAAGAATGTCTCTCTAAAGGAACATGCTCTTTATGGTCAGACTCTTTCTGAACAGAGTCTTCCTATGATGGCTCTATACTTCTTGAAGGTAGCCTTGTTAAAAAGCAGTCTTTCAATACTTTCTTGTGTTCCCATTTGCAGGATGCCAAATTCCAGTGCCTATAGTTGCCTTCTCAAGATCTTTATACATATTCATCTGATGAGGGTTTTTTTTTTTAAATAAGGCAAATCAATAAATCATTCTAGATTTTGAATTAGAGATATAAAATATTTTATATTTTTTGTTAATCATTTAACTAAATATGTTGAGTACCCTTTGGGTACCAAGCTCTATTCCTTGGGCTGGGAATACAGTAGTGAACAAAACAAGTGATGCAGCTTCTAATCCAGTAGAGTGATGATCAATGGAAAAGTAAGTGAATAAATAAGATAATTTAAATCAATCTTAAGTGCTGTAGGGGGAAACATGTGAAAAAGCCTCCTAGACTAATGAGGGGCTCTTGCACATCTAAATAAACTGAGTACATTACACATGTAATGCTCTTACTTTCACTGTGGATTGGGTTACTGTCAAGGGATCTGATTGTCTTGTTAGGTGAAGCCCAGCATCGTCCATACCTCATGGAAGTGGCTGTTACTTGGGCTTGGCTTGATGAGAACATCTCAGACTATATGAGGGTTCCTCAATCTTAATGAGAACCCTCATTGTTCAGGTTGCTGATATTTGAGTGTCCTTAAGGGACCAAGGGAGGCCCTGAGAAGCTGGGGTAGCTGTTGACCATCCAGTAACCTTTCTGTACCATCTTGTTGCATCAGTGCACCCACATCGTCAATGCCAGGGAAATTGCTTGCATTCTATGTCTGAGGCCTTTTGGTGGCGAGCAGTCAGGTATCCATCCATTGCAGAGTCTATGAAGAAGAAGATGGGGTGATAGGATGAAATGTGAAGAGTGAAATATGGGGACACTTTGTTAGTTTGTGTGATTCCAGTTCTGAAGGATGTAAAGAAATGAGCTTTATGAAGATCTGGGGGAGTGGGGCGGGCAACATGCTAGATGCTCCCCAATTGGGAAATTTGAGGAATGAAAAAAAGTCAGTGGCTAGAGCAAGCATGTCAAACTCAAAGGCTAACACGGGCCAAATAAACAAGGTTTAAGTTTATATGGGCCGCAAAAAAAACAAAAGCTTCAATTTTCATAGAAATGTATGTTTATTTTGATAAAGACATGATGAATACAAAGGGCTGAAATAAATGAGTAATCATTAACATAAAATAATAGAACATTTTAATAAAAATTAATATTTTTTTCTTGAACATTAACTTACCAGACACTGAATAACTATACATATTAATAAGTGTAATGCAAATCAACCTATTTTTCTTGTTCTCCGAAAGTGAAATATTTCCTTTTGCGCACACCAAACAAGTCAGTACAAGACTAAGGACGTGGCAGTCAGCTGCTAAAATATTCACTGCTAGTATTAGTGGAGAGAAATGGTGCGCCTGTGCATAAGGGAAATGAATGCAACACGATTATAGTAATCAGTCATTAGTGAACGTTGTAGTTCGTTATTAATAATTATGTACAACAGGATATTGTAAAAATTAAGTTATGAAATTTTTATTAAAACTTTTCTTACATACTGTTATATTGGCTGGGTCGCAAAAATATTTGTTGTGGGCCATGAATTTGACATGCTTGTTTTACTGAGCCTGTAAATACTGAGTCTGCACAGTTCTGATCTTCTTGACCCCAGTCTCCTGCTGGGGTCAGCCTGTGGGGGAGGTGCCATACCCATTTAGATGGATGGAAATACTATTTTGTTTTGTCTTATAAGGGGTTAAAACTATTTTTTACATTTCGTTCATTTCTGAAGAGTATTTTTATGTGAATTCTGATAATTGTATAGGTTATTGTCATAAATGGAAACTTTTTCTTTTCAGATAATATGGATGCAAGTGAACTTAAGCAGTTTTTTGAGACCAACTATTCTCAGATATATTTCATCTTCTATGAAAATTTTATAACACTGGAAAATAGTTTGAAATTAAAAGGTAAGCATTTCTACAAAATTTTTTTTTATATACAATTTTTTTTTAATGTTCAGGTTTTCTTGCATCTCAAACTCAGACTGCTGAAAGCTGCACTCATCCCCCTACCTCCCAAACCTGGCTCCCCTGACCCTATCCCTAACCCTCCAGGGTCCCACTGCTGTAATGACAGCTCATGAACTAGACTCAACATCCTGAACACATCTTTGACTTCTCATTCTTGTATCCCTTTTCCTTATATCCATGAAGTGCCTGTGGGACACCCAGGTATAGGTTTTTGCTGAGCAGTAAAAACACAGGGACTGGAGCTTGGGAAGGAGAAGTATGACCATGCAATTGCAGAGAAAGAATGGCAGTCAGGGATTTGGGGTAATTTCTTCTTTTATTGGGCAAAGAGGAAAGATAAAGGAGTAGTGGGTGAGGGTGCCAGGAAAGTGTTTGGTCACAGATGCCCAGAGAAGAGATGCAAAAAAGGTGAGTAGCAGCAGGACTAGGAAATGATAGCACAGCGAGGAGGCTGTCACTGACTAGTGACAGAAAAGTTCTAGCAGAATCCGAACAGAGAAATGGAGTAGCTGGGTAGTGAGACCATGAAGGCTACATGTGAGAATACCGCTTTTGATGAAGACAGAGGATTGTATCTCAAGGAGTAGCTTGGTCATGGGAAGGTTTTAAAGGATGTCTTTGCTTGTTTGCAGGCTGAAGAAAGGGAGATAACGGGTGGTGCAAGGTAATGGGGAAGTGGGTTGAGATGGGCAAGTATAAAGAGGACATGGAGAGGAGTGTATAGATGCTCTGATTGCTTCTGTAAAACCAGAGGCAAATGTCAAGCATGGAGGGGAATTTGGGGCGAGGCACTGTGGTGGTCCCTGACATATAGCAGATGGCTCAGAGTCTTACAGAATGCTCCAGGCTCTAGTAGGTCATCAGACATGGGCATGTGCCCAGATGCCAAGTATTTGTTTTTGTTTTTCAATGAGTTGCTCTGTTTTTCCCCCATGTTATTTATAAACTGATATAAATCTTGAACTTAACCCTTTGCACTCGCTTGCTTTTTTCTCAATTCCTTTATTCTAATGCTAACCGTGTTGAGTCACATTCGACATCCTAGTGCAAAAGGTTAAAATTATTATTTTTTCCAAATCGGTAGATATTTCAAATATGAAGTAATCTAGTTTTCTAGCTTTGCTCCACTTCACTTTCTTTTCATAGGTGTGTGGAGGAGAATAGTATAATATTATGTGCAATCAAAATAGCAAAGGAAAAAATTAAAACTTCCTATCTTAAAAATAAATACCCTACAACCTAATAACCCCATTCTAAAGGGTCCTTCTTCCTTCCCTACTCCCCCTTTTGCTTTCTCTATCTTTTTAGAGAATTATAGCTGTTCAAGAATGTATCAGTTAGTTTGGGCTGCATAGCAAACCATCCCTAAATCGAGTGCCATAAAACAACAGCTAGTCGTTTACCTATGATTTTCTGGGTTTGTTGGACAGTTCTTCTGGTTTCGGCTAGCTCATGCCTCTGATATCAGCTCATGGTTGGCGAGCTATTGACCATGTTGCCTTAGTTCTCCTGCACGTGGCCCCTCTTCTCCAGCTAGCAGGCTGTGTTGGGCTTCTTTAGATGGTGGTCTTAGGGTCCCAAGCTCAGGAAGTGTTTTCAAGTTTGTGCTTGCCTCACATTTGCTAATATCTATCTGGCATTGGCCTAGAGCAAGTCACATGGAGAAATAGACATTTTTTGACAGAAAGGGAAAAACTCTCTCCATTTTTACAGTCTACTGCAAAGAAGCATAATGAAGAACCAATAAAAACAGGGTGAGATTTTGAGGTTTCTTGCTTTTAGTACACTCTGTGTTTTTTATTGGAGTGCAGGCAAAAAGTTGTACCAAAACAAAAGAATCCAGGCAAGTGTTTACTAGGAATAATGAACTCATCTTGTGATAACTTCAGCCTTCCAGTTATTCAGGCCAGATCCTGAGTTACTGACTCTATCTTCAAAATACAACCAGGATCATTGGCCTCTTCTCAGTGCCGATGCTGGTAATGCCGAAGCCCCCGTTGTCCTCACCTGGATTAGTGTGCTGTTCCCTCCTGCTTCAACCCCCATCAAAGTCTCTTCAAAAGAGCTCCTGGAGTGATGCTTTAAAAATGTGAACCAAGTCATGACTCTCAGCTATCCAGACTCTCAAATGGCTTCACATTCCTGAAGTTATTACAGTGGCTTCAGACCCTACATGCCTTCCTTTACCCCATCCCCACTCTAGCCTCACCTGCTACAACTCTCCCCTTTTCTTTCAGACACAAGGGCCTTCTTCCAATAGCCTTTCTCCCTCACCACTCCAAACCGGCTCAGCCCTAGGACCTTGCATTGTCCAATCCCTCTATCTGGAAAACATTTCCCTTCAATTTTTTACCCTCAAATGTTCATGTGGCTCGCTCCGTACCTCTTTCATAGCTTTACTCAGATGCACCTTATCAGCAAGGTGTTCCCTGACTTCACTAGTCAAAATTGCATCCCACCTTTTTTGGCATTCCCCATCTGCCTTTCTTATTGGTTGTCTTACTAATTTATAAGCTTCCTTAGGGGTGTTCTTTTTTGTTCACTTCTGTATCCTCAGTTCCTGGAATAATCCCTGACATAGAGACATTCTTTTTTTTTTTCTTTATTGATTAAGGTATCACATATTTGTCCTCATCTCCCCATTCCCAGCCCACACCCCTCCCCACACATGCCCCCACCCCCCTGTTGTCGTTAACCACTGGTTAGGCTCATATGCTTGCACACAAGTCCTTTGATTGATCTCTCCCCTTTACCCCCACCCTCCCCTACCCTCTCTCTGAGGCCCGACAGTCTGATCCATGCCTCCTTGTTTCTGGGTCTGTTCTTGTTCATCAGTCTATGTTGTTCATTATTTCCCCTAGATGAGTGAGATCATGTGCTATTAGAAATACACTTATAAGAACCGAAAATGAGACAAGCAATAATGGTTATGCTGACAGGCAAATGAATCAGTCTGTAGTGAGTTTCTTTCTGGGCCAACAGTTCTTTTGAGATCCAATTTCAATGTCAAACAGTTCCTTAGGTGTACATGTCAGCCATGACATTTCAGTTCTGGATGGTGGACAAATGGTGGTAATGCAGGTCCGACCCTCTCTGGTTTGGTCCTGGGCAACCTGTAGTGACGCACAGCTGTTAACTGCTAGTATGGCAAGGCGACGTCAGCATCTTCCATCTCTGGAATGCTTCTCTTCTGTCTTCATGGCTGGAGTAGTCCTGTCGATTCCTCTCTGTTGCTGGAATCCACATGATCTTGGAGTTGTTTTCTGAAAATATACAAACATATTAGAGACATTCTTTGGTATTTATTCAATGAGTGAATGATATTACTTCATAGAGCTGTGGGGCCCTAGCTGGTTTTGCTCAGTGGATAGAGCGTCGGCCTGCAGACTGAAAGGTCCCGGGTTCGATTCCGGTCAAGGGCACGTACCTCAGTTGCAGGCTCCTCCCTGGCCCGGGCCCTGGTCGGGGTCATGCAGGAGGCAACCAGTCAATGTGTTTCTCTCACATCGATATTTCTCTCTGTCTTTCACTCTCTCTAAAAATCAATGGGAAAATATCCTCGGGTGAGGATTAAAAAAAAACAAAAACATAGAACTCTGGGGTTTCAGTTAGAAATCAAGGGTCCACAATGTACAGCTGCTGCTTGTTTTTATAAATCAAGATTTATTGGACACAGCCATACCCGTTCATTTATGTATTGTCTTCGGCTGCTTTTGCATATAACAGCAGAGTGAGTGGTTGTAAGAGAGACCTGAAAAGCCTAAACTATTTATTATCTGGACCTTTACAGAAAAAGTTAGATGATGTATGCTAAGCACTTAGCACAGTGCTTGGTACATAGGTTGGACAATAAATGCTAACTACTGCTGTAGGAGTTATGGTTTTTATTACTGTTAATATAAAAAAGACAGTGTGCAGTTGCTTAAAGAGATAAATGACTTTTTATAGTTATTACTGCTCTATGCCTGTTTATATCACAAAATTAGAAGTCTTTCTTTGTTTTTTGTACTGTGCATTCTATCATAATTTGACCTCATAAGTAACTGACTGAGAAATGAATAAATTACCTGTCAAGGGTTGAAAACATGGAAGCTGTGTTTAAAGAACTGCTTTGCTAGAAGTGGACCCAGGCCGTCTGGCTTGGTGGCCCATCTGCATTCCTAACACGGGCACTACCTCCCAGTATTATTTGAATAAGTAAATGTACGTTGATGCTTAAATGTTTTAAGATACCTTTTAAAATGTTTTTAATATCCTAAAATTTACACATTGTCATGATAACTAATTTTTTAATATATTCCAGGGAATAATAAGTCACAAAGGGAGGAGCTGGACTCTATTCTCTTTCTTTTTGAAGTAAGTGTTTGTTAATTCATTTAGCTTTTAAGATTCTTGTAGAAAATATGTTATTTTAGATCTTCAGTTTCACTTGAAGACAAAATTGTTGGACATGTATCCCCTCCCTCCCTCCTTCCCTCTCTCCCTCCCCACCCTTCCTTCCTCCCTCCCTTCCTTCCACTTTTACAAACAATGCTGCAAGGAATGTTCTTGTGATTTTTTTTCTTTTTGCAAACATGTGGGAGGATTTTTCTGTGTGGGTACCTAGACATGAAATTATTAGATGTAAATGTATGCACATTTTAAATACTGATATTGCCAAATTGCTTTTTAAAAAGGTCATATAAACTTATATGTAAACTTATATGTAAGTCTTATGTAAATTTTCTAACCAACACTGGAGATGATTTGTCTTTTTCATATATGCAAATTGACATGTAAAAACACACTGTTTTTAACATATGTTTTTCTGACTACTAGTGAGGTAGCAATCTTTGTATGTGTCTCTGTGCCCATGTGTGTCCATCATATATTCTCTTCAAAGTTGAAGCAGCATTTGGGTTTGATTTTTGATCTCACATGCTTTTTTGTCCAAATGTATTAGATAAGCAGCCAGATTATTGATACCTTGAGAACTATATCAGAACCAAATTATACCAAATTATAGGTTCTGCAAGTTAATTGTTGATTATCTAGAAGTTATTCAGGATTTGAAGATACTTGTGCTTAGGTTAGTATGTGTTTGCTGCAGAGCTGGCTGGAGAGGGAGGCCAGTGGAGGAAGGCTCTCCATGGACTCTCTAGGTTTGTGGAATAAAACAGATATGGAAATCTCCAGTCCGGGACTTAACTCATGGCTGTTGTTCAAAAACTGTGGTTTCCCTTTCTCTCCTTTGAGGGCTGTACTCATTCCTCAGAGTAACAGACATTCATTCACCTCATATTTGGTGGTTATTGCGTTTCCTGTGGCAACCCTTCTGTGAATGAAACCTGTGCAGAGTTGTAAGATGTGCAAGGCAGTTCATCAGGGGTGGCAGCTCCAACTTTATTTTAAAGTTGCTCCGTTTATATTATTTCTTCTACAGCTTAAAATATGTATCTACTGACCACCATTTGTTTAATTAATATAAATTATTTTATTTATGTAATAGCTGATGCATTTACTAAAGAATTTATAACATGCACATTTGAAATATAATGATCAAGCCCATACTTTTGAGCCCCTCTCCTCCCCCAGTTTATGAACTAGAAACTACATAGATGCTCTTCCTTGATCCCATCCTTTCTCTCCCCTAAAGGCAACCACTCCCATGCATCTTTTCATTCCCTTTCTTTTTAAAGAATGATTTTACCACAAGAATTTGTATCTCTATACAATGCATCATGTAATTTTGTTTGATTTTGAGTGTGATAAAATGGTCTCATATGGTATACAATCATCTTTGGCTTGCCTTTTACATTCAACATTATTTCTAAGGTGTTAGAAAGAAGGCATGCCCCCAAACCAGGGGTCCTGGCGGAACACAAAGGATACTCTGGAGCCAGACAGCAAGGCAAATATCCTTACTTCTGCAGGAGGGTGTGCAACCAACACAGGGTTTGGTAGACATGCACACTGAGCGGGCAGTCCCCTCGGGGGGTTTTATCCCTGACTCACACCATCTGTCTCTCACTCTTTATTGGTTAGAGTTTAGGCTCATATTCTTGTGCAATTGGCTAATATAAAGGAAAAAGGGAGGGGTTGATCTTTGCTGTTTCAAAATGGCAGCTGCCTAAACTCTCTTCTTTGACAGAAAATTTATTCTCACAAAGATTTATCCATGTTTCTGAATTTAGTTCTAGTTCATTCATTCCATTCCCACTGGATTAAGTGAATATATAGGATTATTTAATTCCAACATTTTGTCTATAGATTTTTTGTTTTGTTTTCTTGGTAGATAGAATGTCCGTGAATAATGACCAGCTTGCTGGTTAGTTTGTCTTGATGCACTGGCTCTCTAGTACTTTGGTAAATAGACATGATAAAGGCGGTCATTCTGTTTCTGATTTAAAGAGAGTTTCATTAACATTTCATCATTAAGAATAATGTTTTCTGTAAATTTTTGGTTGGGTACTTTGTCAGGTTAAGGACATTTGTTTCTATTCCTAGATTGGTAAGATTTATAAAAAATCATAGATGGGTTTTGAAGTTTTTGAATTTTTTTTTTCTGCATTGTTGTGATAACATATGATGATTCTTCATAAATATTAATGTGATGAATATAGTTCAGAATTTTGGGGAGGCTAATATTGTGTTTCCATTTTTAGATCTATGTTCACAACTGAGGTGGGCTTAAACTTTCCCTTCCTCATGTTGTTTATGAATGATCCTGTGGTAAAGGTTATAGAACCTGTTGTGAAGCATTTCTTCTTGTTTTTAAATCCTCACCCGAGGATATTTTTTCCATTGATTTATAGAGAGAGAGAGTGGGAGGGAGGGAGGCTGAGATTGAGAGAGAGAGAGAGAGAGAGAGAGAGAGAAAGAGGGGGGGGGGAAAGAAAGATCACTCAGACAGACACATTGATTGGTTGCTTCCCACACATGCCCCAATCAGGGCGGGGATCAACCTGAAACGTAGGTGCATACCCTTGACTAGGAATTGAACCTATGACCTTTTGATGCATGGGGGTTGGGGAGCTCCCCCCGCACCAGGATGCTCTAACCACTGAGCACTGGCTAGGGCCATTTCTTCTTTTTTTTTGTTCTATAAAATAGTTTGTATAAAATTGGAATGGTCTGTTTCTGGAGTGTTTTTAGTCTTTTCTATAAAAGATTAGGATTAGGGTGGGGGTTCCCTTGGGGCGTGGGGAGGCCTGGGCGAGGGGCCTGTGGTGGTTTGCAGGCCGGCCACGCCCTCCGGCAACCCAAGCGGAGGCCCTACAAAGTTTCAATTATAGAAGATAAATAAATCTGGGATTTATTTATCTTCTATAATTGAAACTTTGTAGCCTTGAGTGGAGCCAAGCCTCCTGCTTGCTCTGTGGCCACAGCCATTTTTGTTGGGATTTATTTTATCTTCTACTAGAAGCCCGGTGCACGAAATTCGTGCACAGAGGGGAGTTGTCCCTCAGCCCAGCCTGTACCCTCTCCAATCTGGGACTCCTGGAGGGATGTCCGACTGCCCGTTTAGGCCCGATCCTGGATAAATAAATCGGACATCCCTCTCACAATCGGACATCCCTCTCACAATCCAGGACTGCTGGCGCCCAACTGCTTGCCTGCCTGCCTTCCTGATTGTCCCTAACCGCTTCCGCCTGCCAGCCTGATCACCCCCTAACCACTCCGCTGCCAGCCTGGTTGATGCTTAACTGCTCCCCTGCCAGCCTGTTTGCCCCCAACTTCCCTCCTCTGCCGGCTTGGTCACCCCTAACTGCCCTCTCCTGCAGGGTTGATAACCTCCAACTGCCCTCCCTTGCAAGCCTGGTCCCTCTCAACTGCCCTCCCTTGCATGCCTGGTCCCTCACAACTGCCCTCCCTTGCAGGCCGGGTGCCTCCCAACTGCCCTCTCCTGTTGGCCATCTTGTAGTGGCCATCTTGTGTCCACATGGGGCAGGATCTTTGACCACATGGGGGCATCCATATTGTGTGTTGGAGTGATGGTCAATCTGCATATTACTCTTTTATTAGATAGGATAGAGGCCTGGTGCAGGGATGGGGGCCAGCTGGTTTGCCCTGAAGGGTGTCCCTGATCAGGGTGGGGTTCCCTTGGGGCTTGGGGCAGCCTGAGCGAGGGACCTGGGGTGGTTTGCAGGCCGGCCACGCCCCCTAGCAACCCAAGCAGAGGCCCTGGTATCTGGAACTTATTCTCCTTCTACAATTGAAACTTTGTAGCCTGGAGTGGAGCCAAGCCTGCTGCTCCCTCAGGGGTGGCAGCCATTTCTGTGGCAGTTAATTCACCTTCTACAATTGAAACTTTGTAGCCTTAAGCAGGTGAGCCCTGCCAGGGTGTGCGGAAAGCTTTGCTTCCCCTGTTGCCGCCAGCAACCCTGGCTTGCTCTCTCAAGCTCCGTTCTGCCCCCATTTCTGTTTGAATTTGTTTACCTTCTATAATTGAAACTTTGTAGCTTGAGTGGAGGCTTAGGCCTGCAACGGCTATGGAAAGCTTGGCTTCCTCTGTTACCTGGGAAACCTTGCTCTCTGTGGCTGTAGCCATCTTGGCTTGGGGTTAATTTGCATACTCGCCCTGATTGGCTGGTGGGCGTGGCTTGGCTGGTAGGCATGGCTTATGTAGCGGAGTGGTGGTTAATTTGCATATTACTATTTTATTAGAGAGGATAATTGAAACTTTGTAGCCTTGAGCAGAGGCCAAAGCAGGCCAGGGCAGGCAGAAAACTTGGCTTCCTCCATCGCCGGGGGCAACTCAAGCCTCCTGCTCTCTCCAGCTCTGTGACTGCAGCCATTTTTGTTGGGATTTATTTATCTTCTAAAATTGAAACTTTGTAGCCTTGTGTGGAGGCCTGGCCCGGCCAGGGTGTGTGGAAAGCTTGGCTTCCTCCATCGCCGGGGGTAACCCAAGCCTCCTGCTCTCTCCGTGGCTGCAGCCATCTTGGTTGGGTTAATTTGCATACTCGCTCCTGATTGACTGGTGGACATGGCTTGTGGGTGTAGCAGAGTGATGGTTAATTTGCATATTACTCTTTTATTAGACAGGATAATTATAGCTAGTCCCCAATATTCTATTTTTGCTCCTAACAGTACCATGATGCCTATCACTTAGGAGTCTTGATATTCTCCTGCTTCTCAAGCTGTATTGCACAGGCCATCTACACCAGCACGTACCTATTCTTTATTATACACATTTATTGAGTACCTACTCTGTGTCAGACACACTTCTAGGTGCTGGAGCGATGGCAGTGGGCAAGAGAGAACCCCCTGCCCTCATGGAGTATATGTTAAATTTCCTGGTAAACTTAAGAGTCCACTTATAAGAATGGAGTCAGAGTTCTAGTAATGATCTTTTGAGTCACAGAAAATTCTGAAAGTGACTCTTGGTGGGGGCCCTTGAGGTGACTACCTGCATAGGGGAAGGGGGGATTGGTCTAGAAATGTTAGGCACCTGGTGAATGGGCTTCAAGTTCAAATAATTCACTTGACTTTGAGAACTTTCTGGATTCTGCAGATGAGGGGTTATTTTCATAGTACATGAATTTGTTGTAACCAGGTTTGATAAGACACACGGAAATGAAAATGATTGGTGTGAAGGAAGAAGTATTTATTCTACTCACAGTTCCCTAGTAGCAGGAAGCATGCCATGCCCTATTAGGGCTGTACAGAGAAGCACCATGGTAGAGTCGGCAGAGGGGAACTGAGGCAGAGGGGAACTGAGCCTTTATAGAGTAGGCAGAGGGGAACTGAGCCTTTATTGTGTTTTTTTCAGGAGGGAATGGGCAAGGTAAGGAAAGCAAGCTAATAAGCAGGCTTTGGATGGGATAGTTTGAATAATTTTGGTGGGCGCTAGGTTGTAGGATGATCCCTAGTTGTCCTTTATTTGGTCCTTGGGTGATTTGGGCAGGGGGATAATGTCCCAGAGTGTGAGAGCCCATAAAAGGAGGTGGGTATAGATTTGGGATGGGTTGGTTGGTTGGTTGGTTGGAATATGCTGGCAGGTACAATCTCTAGGAATTAGCTAACAAAGGAGGGCCAGTCTTTCCTAGGTCAGCAAGGCCCCAGAATGTCAGCATCGAGAATACCACCTGGCTGGGTGTGGCTCAGCGGTTGAGCATTGACCTGGTCAGGGCATAGGCCTGGGTTGTGGGCTGGATCCCTGGTGGGGGACGTGAAGGAGGCAGCCTATTGATAATTCTCTCTCATCATCTTTCTATCTCCCCCATTCCCTTCCTCTCTGAAATAAATAAAAATATAGTTTAAGAAAAAAGAATACAGAAAATCTAGTTATTATAGAAATGTTTCAAACTGCTATAGTATGTACCGTCCCCCTTTAATAGAGAAATGGAGTCGTTTGGAGTTCTTTGTATATGGTTAAGAAGACTTCTAGAATGTGATAGCAAGGCATTTCCTTACCCTCCCCCACCCCAATTAAAATACAATATACATTGATGGAGGAAGAGATTTAATTTTAAAATTTATACATGTTCTGGCCTCAGAATGCTACTCATTCATCTGTTTTTCAAATATCACAGTCAGAAATCACAGCTATACAGGACATTTGATTTTTAGATTCCTAATTTTTAAATTTATTCAAATTAAATAAACGCTGCTTTTTTCCTTCCTAGGGACCTGAACTTGTTCTTATAATCTGTAAAGTGTGGCCCAGTCTGGTCTAAAACCTAGAGTCCCCTCTGGGGTCCCCGTGCAGCTCTTGCTCACTTTTTGTAGTTGGTGTTGCTCTGTGGAAGTGCTCTGTCACACACACATGCTACTTTGCTTATTGCCCCTTTACCTCTTTTTGCATAGTTTCACTTCTGCCTCTTGGTTTATGCAATTCTTTTTTCAGGGACTGCCCTTTGCTTTCCTCCTCAGCTGGCCCATTCTTCCAATTTATTCTGGCAACTCCTGCTAGAGCTGCCCATTCATTTCTGTGAACACATATGATATGCCCCTGCTTGTTACGATTTGATTATAGAAGGATGTTCTTAGTTTTCCCTTAAGGTGGCTATGTCTTAGCTTCCTAATGAGACGATACAGTTCCTGAGGCCAGCAACCATTACTTATAATCTTGTGTATGCCTCACAGTGATCTGCACCTGTTAATATTTATTGTTGCATTAAATTATCAACTTATATTCCATGCAGTTATTTGGTATTTTTGTGTTAAAAATATTTTTTTTCACCTAAAACTCTCTGGATAAAAGAGATAGGAAAAAAGGTAGAAGTCTAGCTAGATTTAGATCAGGTTTTGACACGAACAAGCTGCATGGCTTTAAGGTACTGTTATCAGCCAAGCTGGTGTGGCTCAGTGGTTGAGCGTCAACCATGAACCAAGAGGTCACTGGTTTGGGTTGCAGGCTCCATCCCCAGTAGGGGTGTGCGGGAGACAGCCAATGTTTCTCTCTCATCATTGTTTCTATCTCTCTATGCTTCTCCCTTTCTCTTTCTAAAAGTCAATAAAAACTTAATTTTTTAAAGTACTGTTATCAGAGAAATGCGTAGATGGTCTTTTTCTGTTGCTAGTGGGAGTTTGTTATCGCTGAGGCCCCTGCAAGAGGATGAGATTACATCCCTGTGTTTCCAAAGTCCCATTTCCCTTCATCCAGTCCAGGAAGAGGTGCAGTTGGGGACTCAGCAGAGCTAGAAGCAAAGCCAGTGTCTATAGTTTCTATTCCATGGTGGAGCTGGGTCCGGCACAGCATTAGACTAGTTGCAGCCCATTAGTCCATTGTGTGTGGATTCCACATGGCCTATGGAGCATAGAGCCCTGCAAGCCAGGAACAAAGAGCGCCAACACCTCTGTTTAGGAGTTTAAGTATCTCAGATCTTCCTGTACTTGCAGTGGCCATGCCTGCTCTGGCCAGTGACATGTTCCCAGGTGTTACTGAAAGCAGGTACCTTCCCACATCACCTTGACCTTACTGGGCTTGTGTCTATTCTTCCTTTGTCCAGTCCCTTCCCCCAGGATCTGTGAGGAGCAGATCTGTAGAGTGTTAAACTGCAGCTTCCTGGCAAAGCTACACAAATGCATGTCCATAATGTTTGGCCCTCCCCTTTACTGCTTTCCTGTTATTTATAACTAGAGGCCTGGTGCATGGAATTTGTGCATGGGGGGGGGGTCCCCTCAGCCCAGTCTGCACCCTCTCCAATCTGGGACCCCCTCGGACATCCCTCTCACAATCTGGGACCGCTGACTCCTAACTACTCACACCTGCCTGCCTGGTCACCCCTCACTGCCCCCCTCTGCCGGCCTGGTCACCCCCCACTAGCCCCTGCTGGCCTGGTTGCCCCACGTTGCCTGCTGTTCAGTCATTTGGTCATTCCTCACCCCCCTGCCAGCCTTGTCGCCCCACGCAGCCTGCTGTTGGGTTGTTACTGTGAGGGCATCCTGACCAATTTGCATATTGCCCTTTTATTAGTATAGACTAGTTAATTACAATGGTATCAGTACTTAGCGGCTCTTTACCTTGGCTTCCACGTACATAAAGTGAAGGATGGGACTAGATGAGCTCTGGGGTCTCTTCCAGCTCTCCCAACTTATGATACTTCACATGTAGCTTTGTTTGAAGTCTTCAAAACAAGAAGTTCACAAGGGAAGTCATTTTTAGCATGAAATTTAGTTTTATGCTTTCATTTAGTTTTCAATATTAAGTTGATTTGACTCTGATTAGCCTTTGTATATCTAAACATCTCAGTGGGTTTTTCCTCTAGAGCAGCTCTGTTCAATAGAACTTTCTGTGATGCTGGGGATATTCTATATATGCTCTGCTAAAACATTCAAACATGTTAAGAATTTTTGTGAGTTTATTTGAGCCAAACAGTCGACAATTGCCGGGAAGCAGAATCTCAGTGGATTGGGATAATGCTCCAGAGAATGGCAGTTTTTCATTTATTTTTATACTTTGCAATCAAAGGAGGAGACATAGGTGGGTTACATGAAATCCATTGGTGATAGATTAGAGAGGTGGGAGAAAACAAGCGTAAAACCTCTGGGGTTGGATAAAAAGTAAAATGATAGACACATTACTTAGGTGGGTACAGGATAGTTAACAGTCAACAATTAACATGATAACAATAACAATGAAGGAATTTGTGGTATCTGCCCTGGTGCCTAGAACATTGGTTGTGCCCTGAAGGGTCCAGAAAAAGGAAAGTTACAAGTTACCTGACATTTCAATGATATGTTATTGTAGATGCAAAAAGACAATAAG
This sequence comes from Eptesicus fuscus, assembly GCF_027574615.1. Taxonomy (NCBI): domain Eukaryota; kingdom Metazoa; phylum Chordata; class Mammalia; order Chiroptera; family Vespertilionidae; genus Eptesicus; species Eptesicus fuscus. The sequence goes on from NC_072484.1 coordinate 14,818,468, forward strand.
CTCAGTTAAGGTATAGATTGACCTTGTCAGTGAAGATACTGGCCTAGGAGGTAACTACCCACCATAACTGCTTTTAGTTAAAGTTTAATTTCAGACCATCCTTTGTGGTTACTTTAGGTCTTAGAGTTTGCAAGACCGCCATGCAGGCCTTCCTGAGCTTGTCAGGTTAGCATGTGGCCCCTCTCATCCACAGTTCTATCCAGTTAGGTAACCACTAGCCATATGGGCTGTTTAGTGCTTGAAATGTGGCTGGTCTGACTGAGTGACTTACATTCTAATTTTAAGTAACTTAATTTAAATTTCTGTTGCAAGTGGCTGATGATTAGGCAGAGAACCTCTATAGTCTCCCAACAGAGCCTGTTGTCTCATTTGAAAGACTCCTCTTTGTTAAACACTGATTAATCCTCAGCATGTTGCATGTCCGTGTCCTCTGGGGCAGGGGACTTAAGGTTTAGTGTTTTACAGAAATGGTTTCCCTGGGCTTCTCAGGCATTATTACCACAGTGTCCTTAGCCAAGGGGGGATAAGCATTAATTTACAATCATAGTTTGGGGACACATGACTTTAAAGTGGCCTTTTGTACACACAAAATTGAAAAGCCACACACAATTTTATTTTACTCTTTTCATGTTTATTTTAAGACTAGAGGCCCGGTGCACAAAATTCATGCACTCGGTGGGAGAGTCCCTCAGCTCAGCCTGCACCCTTTCACAGTCCAGGAGCCCTCGGGAGGTGTCCCACTGACAGGGGGAGTGGGCCTAAGTCAGCAGTCGGACATCCTTAGCACTGCCGCAGAGGCAGGAGAGGCTCCCGCCACCACCACTGCGCTTGCCAGCCATGAGCCCGGTTTCTGGCTGAGCGGCACTCCCCCTGTGGGAACGCACTGACCACCAGGGGGCAGCTCCTGCATTGAGCACCTGCTCCCTGGTGGTCAGTGAGCATCATAGAGACCAGTTGTTCCGCTGTTCAATTTGCATGTTAGCCTTTTATTATATAGGATGACAATAATATTTTAAGTAATGGACAAATTACAGAATAGTTTATCTCCTCACCACATTTTCCACCTTCCCTCAACCTCCACCCTCACCCCCAAGATAAAGAAAATACTTTTGGTGTCATTTCAGGGTGATGCCCGCTGTTTCTCCCTCACCCCTTTTTTGGTGGGTGAGATCGGGCTGGAGAAGCGTGGACATAAGAGATGAACGACAGTAGGCGAGATGCCCAGAGAGCAGAGGACATGTGGGCTGCTTCAGGGGTAGACAGCCGAAGGGGCATAATACTGTGGTCAGTAGTTTTTGTTTTCCTTTACTATCGAAGATAACAGTTTGGTTGTTTGAAACATACTGTAGGCTCCTGCATATCGTCTCCTCCCCCCCCCCCGCCCCCCCGCTCCCGCAGTGTGGAGGTAATGCTGGATTGGAGCAGGACTCCTGTGTGCAGAGTCTTGCTGGGTGTAGTTATGTTTGGTAGTCATGATTGACCTGCGGTGAATGCAGGGCTGGCATGGAATTTCTGTCTTATTTTAATGGAATTCAGCACTGGGTCTCTTGTTCTTCATTGTTACAAGTGAGCATATAGATAGCTGGTTTAGCCTCTGATTCTTTTCCTCAAAATATGGGGAAAGGACTTTTAATAGCTTTCCTGAATATAACACATTTGGATCCAGTGCAGTGCCTGGAGTGTTGCAAAAGGGGAAACAAATAGCTGATTTTCATTCCATACAATTGCTTTTTATATGCCCTCCCTCCTGTAATTTGAATATTGATTTTATTTCACATATAAATGCATATATTTATAACTTTTTACATTTAATAGCATCACTCTACCTCAGATGTTAATAATGAAGAATTGCCTGAAGAAAAGGTAGAATTATGAATATAATAGTAATCCAAATAATTTTGAGATGTTTGTTTCCATTTCTCCTCCAACACCTCCCTCCCCTACCACCACCCCCACACCTTCTCCCTTCTTCTATTGGTGGGACTGTTTATCTTTTCTAATCTTTGAAAATGAAAACAACTTAGAATCTCCTGCAGAGGTTCTGCACAGGTTGAATCATAGGCAAGTCAGCTCACTCAAGGCAGGTGTCCTATAGGATTAAATCACAATTCTTTTTCTCTCTTAATACAATGGCTAATACCTCTTCTTATGAGCAGATAACACCTAGAAAGACAGCAGAATTTTATTTTTACAATTAACCTTTTCTATGGCTTCTGTTTTTTTTTATTTTTTATTTGCTGTTACTTATTCCAGACTGTCCAGTGTTCAAAAATATTTCCATGCTGCTCCCTCCTCCCCACAGACAGGTGAAGGACTTCCTTCCACAAACTCCTCACTCTATTGCTTTTTTTCCTTAAAGGAACATTTTACTGTTATTGAGTGGAGGAGGGACAAGAACAAATAACACGAACAGGGAAAACAGATTCTTCATAAATCCTTGGAATTTAAAATCTTATTGAATTCAAATATTTGGATACTTCAATAGATTTTTTTCTTTTTAAAGAATGGTTCCAGTTTGGAATGTAGCTCCTGGGTCACTGCCATAATTCTAAATGTTGGATAGCAACTGAGAAAGGCCATTGTCAGTTCAGATATCCTAGAGAACATTTAAAAAAAGACAGAGACACCCCTCTCACCCATCTTCCCTTCCCAAAGCTGCCCCGAGTTCCTTGGCAAGCAAAATTAGTGCCACTGGTTATCATGACCAGAATATTGGGCCACCTTTTTGACAATGGGGCATATTTTAATGCGTTATATGTATTTTAAGTGGTCACGGAAGTGCATAATTTTTCTGGCTCTCTTCATAACATTAGTCATACTAAGTTTTTATTACTGTTGAGCTTTTGGTTGGGAGCAACTCTAGATGATGTCATTATTATTATGGTGTAGTGCGACCTGCTCCACAATATTCCTTGAGACCCTGTCTGTAGGGAGTAGAGGGCTGGGTGGCCTGTTAGGCTCTTTCTCACGGGAGCTCATGTATTGCCTGTGGGGGCGAGTTTGCTCAGTAGTCATTCCTCAGTGCCGTGTCCTATACCAGGTACTCGGGAAATGATAAAGCACAGGGCTCAGGTTTTTTATTTTGATAAGCAAATGGTTATTCTGCTCTCTACTTTTGTGGGTTTTTTGTTGTTGTTGTTGTTAATCCTCAGCTGGGGATATTTTTTTTCCATTGATTTTTTTTCTTTTTAGAGAGAAAAAAAAAATCAATGGAAAGGGAGGGAGGGAGAGGAGGAAAGAGGGAGATAGAAACGTTGATATGAAAGAGACACATAGATCAGTTGCCTCCACATGAGCCCTGACCTGGGCTCAGGATCCAACCAGCAAGCCAGGTATATGCCCTTGACTGGGAATCAAACCCACTACCCTTCGGGGTGTGGGCAGACCATCTAACCACTTAGGCACACCAGCCAGGGTCTGGTGTTTACTTTTGACCATGAAATGTTTGTGAGCTCTGCACACTGGAAGATAACAACAAAATATAAACATCTAGTCCTTTCTGGAGACTCTTTGAATGCATTGTTTATGGTTAAAATTTGATGATATTATTATAGCACATTAATAATTTTAATTAAATTACAAGTGTCTGAGTTGAAAGGAGCCATTTTCAATGGAAATTTTAATTTTTAAATTTAATGATCAAGACTATAGTGTTCCTTATGTCTCAAGACTTAGGTGTGAAACTTGGGATTCAACCAATAGGATACACTGAATTACTCAGTCTACCTTCAGGGAAGGGAAACTGGAGATAAGATGTTTGTGAAAGTCTGAAATTACATTCTTGTGATTATCTGTTGCAGCCCAGGTGCCCTGAGCTTAGGGGCCTGCTGGTCCCTCTCACTTGACTCATTGGTAACTGACACTCTCCGGAGCAGGTCCTCCGGGAGGCAGCAGTAGCAAGTGTTTCTAAGAACCCTTTAAGGGCACATGGTGGAAACCGCACCAGGGCTAAATTATATGGAAAATTCACAATAAAACTTGAGTATGTTGTATTTATTGTTAGAACAGCAGACGATCAGTAGAGTGTTTTCCTTTAAATTGATTGGAATTAATGTGTTAACACAACTTGGGCGAGTTGATTTCATTCATATATATATATAAATTTAGGAGGGAGTTGTACAAATATTTGCTGTGTTATAAATTTTCTATAGCTTGTTTTGTTTGGATGTGTAGCATGGTGGCTGTTACAGAGTGACACCTAGTGTTTGATGTGCTTGTGACACTGGACTGGTTGGAAGGGAATAGTCTGGCTTGAAGCCTGCAGGGCAACAGCTGCTCCTGCGGACTTTCACTGAGTGAAGTTGGAGGAGTGGCCAGTCCAGAGATGAGTGCAGGACTGCAATACTTCCTATTGGCGCTGAAGTGAGCGTTTAAATCCTCTTAAGTTTCTAGGGTGGTGGGAACCATGTGGGGCACCTCACAGGGGCTTTGTGATTTCTAGTCATCATTTAACCTAAAAACTCTCTGGAAGTGAGTGTGTGTGTGTGTGTGTGTGTGTGTGTGTGTGTGTGAGAGAGAGAGAGAGAGAGAGAGAGAAAGCGCACAGAAAAGACACCCAACTTGTACTGGTACCAGAATTGAAGAGATCTGAAAAATGTAGTTTTTAGCCAGAAAATAGAAGCTTGAAATGAAGAAGAGGATGGCAGATTGGGTTGTGACAAATCTCCCATCTAAGATCCTTCTGTAAAAAGATTCCTCCTGAATCTGTTTCAGTGAGTGCTTTATTCAGGGCAAAACAACATATTGTGGATAGAATTACACACTGTCAATTTGAAGATTTGTGAAAGTCTGTGGATGTTCTCTCATTAAAAGTAAAACAAGAGTCTAGTGTAATTTGATTTTCTTTAAAAAGAGATTAGACCTTTGCACGATCTTAATTTAAGCAAAGTGAAAAAATAACCTTACAGTCTCTCAAATGCATATGCTTCCAAGTTTTTGAATATTGCATTTTTAAGAAATGAATTTATAGGGATGGCATTGGTTCACAAAATCATACAGGTTTCAAGTGTACAGCTCAACATTGCATTTTTAGTATCTAATAAAAATGGTTTCCCACTTGTATACGTCTATTTATTTTAATCACTACTAATAGTGTTTTTCTCTATTCCAAGGTTCTGTACAGCTTATGCAGGTGCTCTTAGATACCTTCTTCTGCATATTACCTCAGTCTTTGTTCAGAGCCTCAGTTTCCGCCCTATTGGAGTATCTGCTAATTAGTCTTTTGGTCTGTGATCTTATGCCCCTTCTTTCTCCCTTACCTACCCGGAATGCTCTCTGTGCAATGTAATTCTGACTCCTGGGGCCTTTAGAACTCCTCAGCAAGGCTTTCAAGGCCCTTCCTGACCTGGCCTTTCCCTCCCAATCCATCCCTTATCTCCTATCTTATTCTGTCCTCTCTGGCAACCTTTTCAAAGGTCCCCAGACAAAGCAGCAGATCTTCTCCCCCCTCCAACTCCCCTCAGCCCCCACCGCCATACTCCTTAGTCGGCCTAAAATGCCCTTCTTGTATATCCTTTAGGATCCAATTCAAGGGTGGTCTCCCTTTTTTCTTTTAATACAAATTTAAATTATTCAGAATTAAAATAGTATGATATAGAAAAGTTAATGAAATTTCACTTTTGTATAATTTTAAAGTTATTTTTTTAATTCTTAAAAATTTTTTCATTGCAGTTTTCAATCATTATTTTGTATTAGTTTCAAGTGTTTTTTTAACTTTTTTTAATTTTAAAAATTAAAAAAATTTAAATTACATTTTCATTCAATATTATTTTATATTAGCTTCAGGTATTTTTATTTTTTATTTCTTTAAAAATATTTTTATTGATTTTAGAGAGGAAGGGCAAGGGAGAGAAAAGTAGAAACATCAATGATGAGAGAGAATAATTGATCAGCTGCCTCCTGAATCCCTCACACTGGAGATTGAGCCTGCAACCTGGGCATGTGCTGTGACAGGAATCAAACTGGTTCATAGGTCCATGCTCAACCACTGAGCCATGCTGGCCAGGCAGGGTGTTTTTATTTTTTTAAAAATTTTAATTTGAACAATTTTAAACTGTTTACAAAATTCAACTGAGTAAATTAAACAGATTTCATTGGCTTTTTTGTAAACATATTTTAGCATTCAGTATTATTTTATAATAGTTTTAATATTATTTTATATTAGTACAGCACAGTAGATAGATAATTATATAATTTATGAAGTGATCCCCCCCATAATTCTAGTACCCACCTGGCACCATACGTAATTACAATATTATTGATGATATTTCCTATGTTGTACTTTATATCCTGTGACTATTTTGTAACTACCAATTTGTGCTTCTTATTTCCTTCACTTTTTCACCCAGCCTCCTGTTCCCCTCAGGCAATCCTTAGTTTTTTCTCTGTTTTTTGTTTTGTTTGTTTATTTTGTTCTTTAGATTCCACATCTAAGTTAAATCATATGATATTTGTCTTTCTCTGTCTGACTTCTTTCACCATAATAATTTGTAGGTCCATTGCAAATGGTAAAATTTCATTCTTTTTTTATGGCCAAATAATATTTTATTGTACATACATATGTACCAGAGCTTTCTTATCCACTCGTCTATTGATGGGCACTTAGATTGCCTATCTTGTCTATTGTAGACGCTGTAGTGAACATAGGGGTACATATATATATTTTTTTGAATTAGTGTTTTGGTTTTCTATGGATATATACCTAGAAGTGGAATTGCTGGATCATGAGGCAATTTCATTTTTAATTTGTTGAGGAAGCTCCATACTGTTTTCCATAGTGGCTGAACAAATTTGCAATCTTCACCAACAGTGTATGAGGGTTCTGTTTTCTCCACATCCTTACCAACACTTATTTATGATAGCCATTCTGACAGGTATGAGGTATTATCTCATTATGGTTTATTTAAAATAATTTTTATTTTTCGGTTACAGTTGATGTACAATATTATATTAGTTTCATGTGTACAACCCTGTGATTAGACATTTATATTACTTACAAAGTGATTAGTCTAATAAATCTAATACTCATTTGACACCATACATACTTATAATATTACTAGAGGCCCAGTGCATGAATTTGTGCACGGGTGGGGTCTGGCCGGCCCAGCCCCAATCGGGGCAGATCAGGGCTGGGCCTGTCAGGAGGTGGAGATGGAGGGAGATTGGCAGGCCCGCCCCAATCCGGGCCCGATCAGGGCCGGGCCAGGCCAGCTGGGGGGCCACGGTCGATTGGCCGGCAGGCCCCACCCCTTATTGGGGTTGGGGGGCCGATTGGGGGTGGGCCGGCCATGGGGAGGGTCTGTGGGTGGTGGGCCAGTCAGCCCCACCCCCAAATAGGGTGGGGGGTGCCAATCAGGGCCAGTGGCTCGGGGAGGGGCCATGGGTGGTTGGCCGGCCCTGCCCCTGATGGGGTGAGGGGAGGGCAATCAGGGGTGGGGCCGGCCAGGGGGAGGGGCAGCGGGCCGATCAGGGTGGTGGGGGCCCATTGGGGCATGGCCAGCCAGGGGGAGGGCCTGCAGGAGGTTGGCTGGCCAGCCCCACCCCCTATTGGGGTGGGGTGTGTGATCAGGGGCAGGCCGGCCAGGGGGAGGGACTGCGGGCCTATTGTGGTGGGGCGGGCTGATCGGGTACGTGGCTGGCTGGGGGGAAGGGAGGGGGTGTTTGGCCAGCTGCCCACTCTTGATCAGGGTGGGAGAGTCCGATCAGGGGCAGGCCAGCAGGGGGGTGGGGCCATGAGGTTGGCTGGCCGGCCCAACCCATGATCGGGCCGGTTTGCTGGCCACAGTGGGCGTCATAGCAACCGGTCATTACAGTCGTTATGGCCATTACGGTTGCTGGCTTTTTATATGTATAGATTGACTATATTCCCTATACTAAACTTTACATCCCCATGGCTATTTTATAGCTCTGAATTTATACTTCTTCATCCTTTCACCTTTTTTACCCATTCCAACCCCCCTCCTATGTGGCATACATCAAAATATTCTCTGTATCTATGAGTGTGTTTCTGGTCTCCTTGTTTGTTTGTTTGTTTGTTTGTTTGTTTATTTGTTCCTTATTTTAGTTCTATTTCTCTTAAAATTTAAGATTCCAAACAAGTGTTGACATTCAGAACTCAATGAAAATACCTTGTCCATATCAGGAAGTCAAGTCATTTGTATTAAGAGATGAATGGCCAGCCCAAGACAATTGAAGAATAAGTTGCTCTTTCCATAGGTCTACCTGGAAGTGTCCATGCCGCTGGGCTCCTACTCACTTGGGTCCTTCTAAAGCCAGGCTATTCTTTGAGCTCAGGCATGCACAGGATGTTTCTTTTAAACATAACTACTCAGTTCTCATCATAGTTTTCTGAGCATTTATAACTCAAAAGGTTACTGGACTTCTGTTCTCTTCCTGGTCAACATTTTCTTTACCTAGCATCCTTGTATCATGCAGCTAGTTTCAGGAAAGTTTCTCTCCTTTTCCTCTACTTTGGGATATGTTTTGTTGGTCATTGCTTTAGTATTCCTTATATGAGCTAATATGTAATATTTTTCTCATTATTCATTGTCTTGCCTTTCTAAGTGGTATTGAAATCAAGTGTGAATCTACTGGGGTATATTGCAATCATTTGGTAATTATTTGAAAAAAACTGTTTCCCACAAAAATTTAATTACAGCCAGCAATTTTCTTTTTTCTTTTTAATCCTCGCCTGAGGATATGCTTTTCATTGATTCTAGAAAGAGAGGCAAGGAAGGGATGGAGAGAGAGAAAAAATTGATGTGAGAGAGAAACATCCATCAGTTGCCTGACACACATGCCTGACCAGGGATCAAACCCACAACCCTGGAATGTGCTCTTATCAGGAATCAAACTCATGACCCTTCAGTGCATGGGACAATGATAGCAATTTTAAAGTACACCATAGCATCTTGTACAAACTCCAGCTTATATTTCACATTATTCCTGGTCATGCAGAAGGTTCTGAAGAAGAAAGAACTATGGATAATCAGTTAAAAGAATGACAGATTCCCTGTTGTGCTGATCAGTTAGTAATACCTAATTTTGATTTCGAGTGTGCTATAATGGATTACCATATAGATGTAGCTGAGCACTGAGCATTAAACAGAGCCATGTGTTTTTCTGAAAAGTAATATTTATTCACACTGTGTGGCTTTCCTGAAATTTTTTTTTATTTTACTCTCCAGTGAAACTATAAGGTGTCAATAGTTTATATGGCATTCACAGTAGTGTAGTTTAGAATATCGGCTGCAGTAGAAATGCCATATTGTATATTCCTCAGTGAAGTAGGCTTCATCTGGGACTTTCCGGGGGACAGGCTTAGCATTTAGACACAGATGGTTGTGTGGGTCTTTATTTTTATTGACCTCATAGACTTAGTATATAAAAATGGCCATTGCAATGTTTGGGTGCAAAAAGAAATTTCAGTGTGGATGGTGTTTTGGCCTTTGAGTTCTATAAGATTCTGTCCCTTTAGGAATATTTTTAGTAGCTCTGACATTGGGCATAGTGTTTCATACCTGAACATTATTGAGTTTATTTTTAAGTGTCTTTAAAATTCATCCACTTCTTAAGTCTGAAAACTTTTATTCAGAAGTGATGATGGTGATAGGCCCGACAGAAAAGTTAGAGATTACTTGTGTCTAACTGAAAGTACCCAAGCATCTAGATACATCAACTTGCTGTATTCTTTATTATTCTGTATATTAAAAAGACATTTTTTCTTTGTTGCATACTACGAAAAGAAACCTAAATCATAAAAACAAAGAAATATCTGAAATCTGAAAAGCATGATTCAGTGCCAAATTGGTTTTCTGACTAAAGAACAGTGGGCCATGCCAGGCATTCGTCTAGTCCAAGATAAGATCTATCCGGACCTCTACAGTAATTTTCTTAGTGTTTTCTATAAGACATTTTAAAATTAACTGGCAAGATGGGATCAGAAGATGATCCTGAAATGTAGCTGATGTGCCAAGTCCCCTTGGAGGAAAATGCATGAGAAAATAAGACACTGGGTCTCTGCTGTATCGTTTGCTCAAGAAGGAGGCCGAAAAAATACAGGAAGGACTCAGTGGACCCAGGCTTCCATCAGTATGAGGCAACAGCCAATGGATGAGAAGCATTGTCAGTATATTTTGTGACCCTGAAATAGGGTACCCTTCTCTTAGTTCTACGGTCTCTTCATATGATGAGAACATTCTAATTAATCATTCACATGTTACTGTGGCGGACATAGAGATGTGCTCCTCACATCCCCCTTTAAAGAAAGAATTTGCTGTCAAGCTGTAAGGAGTGAGTTAGTGGCAGCCTCTGCCTGTTTATGCCTTTAGCTTTCTAGCCATGGTCAGTCACCCTCTTATCATGGTCACCTATAGAGGGAATTAAACTTGGGACAGTGATCTCTTTAAAAAACATTCAGGAAGCTTGCATGGGACAAGTAAAAGAAGCTGTTCCCATAGGGGTACAGGATAAAATACAGTATATATGTTATTACAAATCATTTTCTTTTCTTTTCTGAAACATATATAGTAATCACTATGGGCCTGTCATGAAAAAATTTAATTTCATTTGTAGTTTATTTTCTTTTTATGTCTTATGATTTTGTTGTTGTTGGTTTTTTTATAGAAAATACTACAGTTTCTACCTGAACGCATTTTCTTTCGGTGGCATTACCAGAGTATAGGTAAGAACAATTAAATATTTTTTAAAGTAATATAAATTTCTTCTTATTGAATTGTCAGTATTTGTTTTTAAATAATTAACACCATCAAGATAGGTTATAGCAAGGAAAATCAGCAAGGGTATGCTAGTTAAAACCAAGACAAGACCAACCTGGACTTTGAAGGAAAATATAATATTTTTCTATGCTAAAATGTGGTTGGTAGAAGCAGCAGCATGCTCAACAGAGAGCTTGTTAAAAAACGCAGAATTTCAGGCCCAGCCAGACCTGCTGAATTGTAGTCTGCGTTTTTAAATCAGAGCCCCAGGGATTCATGTGCAAAAACGTTTGGAAACATTGATCTAGAGAATTTTAAAGTAATTTTACATTTTTACTTACAAAAATATCTGTTCTTCAAGCTTTAATCATTTACTCAAAATTCTTCTGTTTGAATGCTGTAAAATGTGGCAGCAAAAGGGAACTTGAAATAGAGCAAGTTGCCATGACTGCCCTTTCTGTCCAACTCTTGACATCGGACATTACATCTCAATGTAGTATTCACAGCACAACTGGAGTAATTTGTGATACAGTTTGTGAACTTGCCCTCCTGTTTAAAGTGTTGGTTTAGTCCTTTAGCCTTAGAAGACTGACTGACATTTCCTACAACTTTCCTTTATTAGATGACTAGAGGCCTGGTGCACAAAATTTGTGCACCCAGGTGTGTGTGGGGGGGATCCCTCAGCCCGGCCGGCATCCTCTTGCAGTCCAGGAGCCCTCGAGGGATGTCTGACTGCTGTGGAGGCGGGAGAGGCTCCCGCCACCGCTGCTGCACTCACCAGCCGTGAGCTCGGCTTCTGGCTGAGTGACATTCCCCCTGTGGGAGCGCACTGACCACCAGGGGGCAGTTCCTACATTGAGCATCTGCCCCCTGGTGGTCAGTGCACCTCATAGCGACCAGTCATTCCACCATTTGGTCGATTTGCATATTCACCTTTTATTAAATAGGATTATATAGGATTGTATTTGAGGAGAACATAGCCTCATTATGGATTCTTAACTATTTGATCCTTCATACATTCAAATATTTACTGAAGGAGCGATATTTGTGTGCAAAGTTCTGGGGCAAAAACAAAGAATATCTCACCATCCATGTATAAGCCAATTGCCTAGTGGGGGTTAAATGAGAAAGAATAATTCTGACAGTATAACTGTCACTTTGAAAGAAGTATAATGGTAGCAAAGAAGAAAAGTTGAATAATTCTATTCAGAGGAATTGAGTAACACAAGAGAGGTAATTTTAATCTGAGCCTTGAAAGGCGAGTGTGAAAGGGCTTTCTAGGTGGAAAAATCAATATATAAAGACATGGAATCTGAAAGAACATGGCACATTTAGTGGGTATTCTAAAATTCAGAATGTTAATTTTAATTTAGGATTATTTATGTGAAAAATGTGACTGACTCTTATATAAACAGTTTAAAGTTATCTACAATAATAAAAGTGTAATATGCTAATTAGAACAGATAGCCAAACGACCTTTCCAGATGACCTTCCGGACGGAGCTGGCTGCAAGGGCCGAGGCAAGCTGCCGAAGCTGCGAGGGCTGAGCCCCTTGAATGAATTTCGTGCATTGGGCCTCTAGTATGTTATAAATGTAAAGCATGTAAAGTATATATGGTACATACATCTATTGAACTGAGTGACTAAATTATTAAAGATAAGTGCTGTGGTCTTTAAATCTTTCAAACACACAGAGAAGGTTTTTCTTTAAATTTTAGAGAGTTGTTGATAGCATTCCTGCTAATTGATGCTTTGACTTTGTATATTTAAATTAAAGTAAAATTTAAAAAATAAAATGTTAAGTATAATCTAAAGATTCATCATGGGGATTTGTTATTTTCCATGATATAGCAGGAACTGGTGACAATGAGAAATAACTACATGCAGTATTTTTGTTTAGTCTGTGTTAGCTATAATCTTTCAATTTTGTGTGTCATTTATATGAAAACCATACTCATTTTCTTCAGATAGTACTTTAAAATGTTTGAAGACTGGTAGGCTCCTCTCAGCATGAATACATTTATTAGAACTATGTGTGGAAATTAAATTGCGAAATATGTTGTGAAACTTTGTGAATGTACTAGACAGTATGTGGTAGTACTTTACTTCTGCCTAGTACCACATAGTTACTATTAAAATTGCTGGTACAAGTAGCTTTGATAGCATCTTACCAGGAACACTGACTCCTGGGTTGGGATTACAAAGTACTAGGTCTCCTGAGCCATCATAAGAGCAGGTGTTGTTTATCTAGCTTATGTAGTATGTAGAATAAGCTGGCCCTGTAATGTACTCAGAATGAGCCATGTTTCAGACCATGGCTGAAGTTTAACCATTTGCATGTAAAGGAATTCTTATAATTGATGATTATACACTTAGTGCTTGAATCAAACAGACTCTTTTCAGATAAGTATATTTTTCCATGATTTATCAAACTGGGTAGGAATTGGTGTTAGACAGGTCCACATCCCTTTTATGAGGATCTTCTAGCTAGATGTGCTTTGGAATGAGAATATTTCAGATTTAGAATGGCACTATGGTGTATTGATGTACAGTGAATATTAACACACTGTTAATGTCTGTATATAACACTCCTAGGGATCTGGGAAACACCCTGTAACCAAGAGAGTTATTACTTATGTAGCCTAACATATGAGTATTCACCATAAGTGGGCTAATTCAGAAGAACCTCAGGTTAGTCAGGTATTAACATCACATGAGTTCAGAGGAGGTCAGTTCCTGTACACTAAAAAATTACACAAAAACCTTCAGATTTCTTAGCTTTTCAGATTTTGCAATTGCTTATTAGGGATTATGTATTTGTAATTCTACACTTTTATATGTACCTCACTATACCTCGTGCATTCTTCCCAGTTTATTTGGACTTATTAAAACCATTACTATTTGTCACTCAAGGTATTGACCAAGTTAGTTGTAGAAACTAAGAAACTATAATGAAACTCCAGATTTCAAAGGAAAGGAATGTGCCTTAAATTTTGTCTTAGCTTTGGCATCTTGACTTTTGCACAATCTCTGAGGCTAGTGCAGGAAGCTTTTCAATAGTCAATAGCTGACATTTTTGGTTTTTGCTATCCTTCCTTATTTTAGCTTTTTACATTCTAAGTCTAGTATTCTGTATGTAATAGGAAGAACAGTGCTATATAAACATTTTTTAAAATTAATAAATATGTTATTTTTCAAGTACAGTTGGCATTCAGTATTATTTTATTTAGTTTCAGGTGTATAGCATTGTGGATAGACAGTCATGTTTTAGAAAGTGATCCATCCAATCTTTCAAGCACCCACCTGGCATAATATTATCAACTGTATTTCCTATGCTCTATTTTACCCAAATCATAAAGATCTTCTCCTGTGTCTTCTTCTAGAAGTTTTATACTTACATGTTTCACATTTATGTCCTTGATTCATTTTGAGTTAATTTTTGTTAATTTCAAATTCCTCCAGTGGACTGCTGCTCTCTTGCATTTATCATAGACATTTATAGTGCCAGAAGGTTCTGTATTTCTGCTCCACTGGCAGCTTTCAGCAGACCTTGCAGGCCAGCCCCCCCCCCCCCGAGGGCATTTATCTATGTTTTTGCCCCTTTGCTGGTTGCGGGGAGGAGGGGCATGCTGCATTTCTTATTAATTGTTTGAGGCATGATATATAGAGGGAGTTCTTAAAAAAATAAAATTAAGAAAGGATTTTATAATGTTAAATTTAGATTCGAACTATCTTTGTGAACTATGGCCTTGAAAAAGATCTTTAAATGATTGTCAGTTCTTTCTGAGTAGAAATTATCAAGAATGGCAATTCTTGGAATTGAAAATGAGATAAGCAAGAAAGTAGATTTAGAAAATATTGATGAATTTGGTTCTGTTACAGCCAAGAAAGCAAAATTATAGTACATTTTGTTTTATAAATAAAATATTTAAATAATGTGATTTAAAAAATATTTTTCAATATTTATTTTTTTGATTTTTCAGTATTTTTTAAAATTTTAAAATTTGGGGGAAATTTGGCCATTAAAAATACATTAAAAAATATATAGTGGTATGTATTTTTCCTTTTATCCCAGGCTCCAGTATGACTCAGCTCAATATTGATACTTATGTAAAATTTTAATATTGTTCATCATGGATTTTTTGTATTAATTTTAAAAACTATTTCATTAAGATATTTGTTTTGACTACTGAGTTTTTGTTGCCTCTTTAATTTTTTTTGCAGAATCTTCACTCTTCTCATCCTAGTCCCAGCCTTGATATTCTTACTGCCTCCTCAAAAGTAGTAAGACTTACATTTAAGATAATTTATAAATACAATAAAAGCTAGCCAATAGAAGTTAGGAATTCAGAGAATCAATTCAACTAATTAGATTTTACTTATTCATTAATTCTTTTTTTCACATGAATCAATGTAGTGGCAACCAGTAGGGTTGAAGAGATGGGGGTGTGTGTAATCATAGTTTGAATAAGTTTAAAAATCAAAAAGGTAAGATATATACAGATAAACTTTTTGAAATTAAAATGAAGAGGATTTCATAATGGTAAAGTTAGAGTAGAAATATCTTCGTGAATTTATGGTGTTAAGAAATACTTAAAGTGGCCAGGCAAGGCTCTCAGGTACTTATCACCAGTTGTCATGTTGAAACCTTCTGCTTTTATATCCTCACTGCACAAATTTTTTCTTATTTGAAAAGAGTTCCTTAATGTGCGTGGGCATCTGTGTTTCCTTAATATCAATCATTTTGACTCTTTTAAAGGAATTTTGAAAAGGTTCATATTCAAAGTACTTTTATCTTAAGAACATCTCTCCTTCCATGACACTGCTTTGTTTTTGAAGGCCAGCCTTCTTCCTTTTATTTTTTATCTTTTATTATAAAAACATTTTTTCTTTCTAAAACTGATCTTTTAAAAATAGATCTTAAATTTATATACTCCATTTCTAATCTATTGTTTTAAACTTTCAGGCTCAACTTTAAAGAAGCTTCTACACACTGGAAATTCTGTTAAGGTATTTATTTTAGATGAATGTGTAATGGCATTTTTTATTAATTTTAAGTTATTCCATAAAGTAACAAAATTAGGCCATTTGAAAAGAACTTTAAAAACCACTTGACTTAGTTTTTAGTTTTATTTTATTTATTTTTAATACTTTTTTGGTAATCCTCACTCAAGGATATTTTTCCATTGATTTTTAGAGAGAGTGGAAGGGAAGGAGAGAGACACACAGAGAGAGAAACATCGATTGGTTGCCTCCTGCATGCACCCAACCAGGCTAAGCCTTCAACCGAGGTATGTGCCCTTAACCTGAATCAAATCTGGGACCCTTCAGTCTGTGGACTGATGCTCTATCCACTGAACCAAACTGGCTAGGGCTTAGTTTTTATTTTTAATTGAGAAATTATATTTCCAATATTGTTAGTTTTGTTCTTACATCGTAACTTACTGTGATAGACATTTTAAATATTATTAGGAGAAACTGGCTTGGGATTTGGAGTTTAGAATTCTAATTTTGATTTTGCTGTATACAGTTAGGGAACCAATGGCAAGGTGCTAACTGCCCCAATTTTATCATCAGAAAAGGGAAGGGGCTGAACCTTTCTAAGCTTCAGAGCTAACGTGCATGATTCTGTCCACCCAGTAATCTTGTTAAAATTATTGTTGTCTCTGAGTTATTTTTGAGCACCGTTGTATGGGAAAGAACAGCAGAGCCTTCCTCTTAAATATTTATTGATGTACAGCAGATTGATCTTGTAATTTAAGTTAAAATTGTCTTATTTTAAAATGAATATGCCTTTTATAATGACAAACCATTTGATGCTGAGATAAGATGGCACTAAAACATCATTGGCAAAAGAAGCCAGCCTGAGATGTATATTTTATGGAAGGTAATTCACTTGTAGATCATTAAGTTATGAGTGTGCCTTTAGTAAGCTACTACATTTTTTTGGTTTTATACCAGTTTAAACCACCATAGCCACTTAAACTTGGTATGTTAAATATCTCTTACATGCTGAAAAAAGGAGGCGAGCTACTTCTAGCTTCACAATAGATTCTGTATTTTGTCCCTCCTATTATAATTAATAGTCTTATAGTTAAAACCTGTCAGGTTGCTATCTCATGTTTCTTATTGGCCTTATTTATGTTAGTTACCTTAAATACAGTTAGCATAAAAATATTGGAGACTTGTGATAGAATTTTGAACTTTCTTCTTGTTAAATTTAATATAATTTGATTAGGTATCTATAGTACCATGTCATTTTTTGTCTGACTCTGAATAGCTTTATGCATTCAGTAATGTCACTACTTAATTTACCTGCCTGGGGATAGGCCAGATATGAGTGGCCATGGGGGTTTGTGCAGATGAGTAGTCAGTTCACTAGCAGGTCTGAAAGTACGCCGTGGAGTCCGTTGTTAATAGGAGTAGCACTGCCACTTGTCTGTGTGAATTTGACTTCTATGGGGTGTTAGCCAATCTTTTTTTTTTCTTTTCTTTTTTTGGCCTTTCTCCTCCTCTTGGCTTTTCTGTAGAGCCTCCTGTTTGGCTTGAATACTCACTCTGGCAGGATCGTACCTTGTTGTAATTGAAAGACGACCAGGCAGTCCCTCAGTTGCCTACATTTGGAGCTCACTAATCTTTCAGCTCTGTCTGACACTTTTTCATCTCTTTTGCTTATTTAGCTTCTTTCATTGATGTTACCTTTTCAGCCATTTAGGTATATAGAAATGAAAGTACTGGAGTTTATGAATTCTTAGAATAGAATGAAGTTGAAAGTAAGTGTAGAGGAGGAGGAAGGACACAGCTGCCTTTATAGATGTTTTCTACCAGTGATGCTCTCACCATTTAGAACATAGCAAAGGTGTTGGAGGGACTAGATAGGGGCATGAGAGCTTCCCCAGCCCATTGAGCTGTTGTATCATAAATCAGCGAGCTAGATACAAGACGCCTTAATGAGCCAACTAGTTAGGAGTCATCTTTATTACACGCAGAATATCTCTGTCAAATTCTGAACAAACTAAGGAAGGAGTATTTCCTTTTTATATCCTTCTAGGTCTTTGTGTAAGTTATTTTTGCAGATAACCTTGAGTACATATCATATCTATACAGACAGCTTGTAACCTTGAGTACATATTATATCTAACAAACACCTGGCATGAGAATATTATCAGTATCAGCTTATCAGCCCCTTACGTTAGATGGCTAGCTTGCAAGGTCAGACAGTTAAGTTTATTTTTTCTATTATTCAAGCTAAAAAACAAAGTTATTTTTACAGAATAAGAGACAGTCTAAAAATAACAGAGTTGACTTATGGAACAAGGGACTAGCAAGAAATAGCAGAGAACTTCAAAACAGCAGTTTCAAACAGCAGTTTTCCCAAAGGAGGGATCATTACTATGCTTCAGAGCCAGTTCTTCAGTCTTATTTAGCGCTAAGTGTTCTGATTTACAGGAGGATTGGACTTATGCCTATTGTAGTGACATGACATGAATGCTGTCCAAAGCACAGTGTAAATTTGGAGGAAGATTTTTTTGCATTGTTTTCATGGGTAATTGAGTGTTGATGATATGGGCATTGTGCCTATGGAATGAAATATGTTTAATAGGAAATACACAGTGCTTGCTGTGAGCCAGGCACTTTTCTAACTCACTCAATCCATACCAGTACTTCGTGGTAAATTCTATTATCATCCCTCTTTTACAGGTGGAGAGACTAAGGCATAGAGAAGTTAAGTGGTTTTCCACAGGTCACAGCTAAGCTAGAAAGTGGCAGAGCCTGCATTTGAACGCGGGCAGTTTGGCTCCAGAACCCCAGCTCTTAACCTTTGTGCTGTATTGCAGTATCCTTATTTACTTGTCTCTAAGTAAAGAACTTGGTGCAGTACTTTAACAGTACCTTTCACCTCTGGTTTTTCTTTCTCAGAACTGATGCTACATTAAAATGCATTTCTACAAATACGTATGTTTAATTTTGTTACTTTTAATTTTGTTTTTAGATAAGATGTGAAGGAATCAGGCTGTTTCTTCTGTGGCTTCAAGCACTTCAGACAAACTGTGCAGAAGAGCAGGTGCTGATTTTTGCTTGCCTCGTGCCTGGTTTCCCAGCAATCATGTCCTCCAGAGGACCCTGTACTCTGGAGACACTCATCAATCCGAGCCCTAGTGTAGCTGATGGTGAGTGATGTGAGCAGATCTTACTGGTTGAAAGGACTCTTGAAGTTACATTAAGGAATTCCTTGGTTTGCCATTTTCTTGAATAGAAATCTTGATTTTATAGATGAATTTTGGAGAGGAATCCTGTTCATAGTCACAAGAGTCTTACAAACATTAGAATTGAAAGACTTCAGACTATTTTATATGAAATGATGACAAGAGAAGTTTACTGAAGTGGTGGAAACAGGAATGGAAGGGAGTGAATAGATGTTGGCAATAGCAGAAAGTAGAGACACATGGTATGTCTGGAGTGTTTTTGTGGCTGTTAATGCAATTCATATCCACTGCCCGAAAGCACTGTCTTTTGTCCTCATTACTGTTGTTTCATAAGTGGACATTCATCTGCTGACCCAGGTTCTTTTTTGGCAGCTGTGTATTTTCATGTAACATTCATGGAAGGACAATAGTGGCCTCATGGGACTATTACTGGCAGCCATTTATGTCCTTTTAGGACCATTGATTTATAGCTGCATATCAGTTTTATTGCCAAATGACAGGAATTTGATCTTAGACTGACCAAAGCAGAATGTGAGAGGGAAAAGGATGGTGCAGTGGTAGGGGTGGCTTCATGGGCTTCTGTCTCCTGTTTCCCAGCCCTGCATGCACACTGGCTTGGTCTGTGTGAGCAGTCCCAATGGATGGATAGATGTATTTTAATAGAGGCCATTTTTAAAAATCCCTGTTTAAAATTTAACTGTGGTGAAAGAACTCTCATTATTTTCCACTCTGCAGCAAAGATATATCCAGAGGAAATCACTCCACTCCTGCCAGCCATATCAGGGGAAAAGATTGCTGAGGACCAAACATGCTTTTTTCTTCAAATACTGTTGAAATATATGGTTATTCAGGTAAGAGCAAATCGTAGATAATTCAGTGATGTTCTTATTCTCAGTAGGAAACAGAAAAATATTATATTTTCTTCTATTTGTCCACATTTTGCATTTTTGCTTTTTGAGGTGTTTTTATGTGCTATTTCACTAAACATAGAGTATGTGCCAGGTCACGTCAGCAAAATCCGAGCATGTACACTATTTTGTGTTAGTGTGCATGTTAAGGGAAAAATTCAGCTCTCCTTCTGTGTGTCTCTTTTACTTTAATATTATTACCATATTCACACAGAACATATCACATATGACACTTCTGCTCATCTGAGTTTTTTACCCCATTGATATTGGGGGAGGTTTTTATTTAGACTGAGCCCCTAATGAGCAATTCTATGTGACAATAGCTGGGTGTCCTACAATTTAATTGAACTCTGTCACTATCTGCCTGGAGATAGCATCAGAGTCCACATGTTAAGGTCTCAATCCCATGAGACTGTTTCCATCCCATTCAGATGCCAAGCCCAAGTAGTAAGTTGCCAGGCTATCCACAACTTCTGTCCAATTTGCCTACAGATCAGAGGTTCCCATGACCCCCTCTTCAAATTCAATTAATTTGCTAGAGCGGCTCACAGAACTCAGGGCAATATTTACTTATGTTTACCAGTTTATTAAAGAATATGACAGAGGATACAGGTGAATATCCAAGTGAAGGGATACATAGGGCAAGGTTTGGAAAGGTTTAGCGCAGGAGCTTTTGTCGCTGTTGCGTTGGGATGTGTCACTGTCTGGTACGTGGACGTGTTTACCCACCTGGAAGCTCACTGAAACTCTGCTGTTGGGATTTTATGGCAGTTTCCTCCCATAGCCATGATCGATCATTAACTCAGTTCCAGTCCCTCTCCCCTTTTTGGAGAAAAGGGGAATACGGGTAGGGGCTAAAAATTCCAAGTTGTCATCATGGCTTGGTCTTTCTGGTGACCAGCCCCCATTCAGGAGCCCACCCAGAGTCACCTCAATAGAAAAAAAGATGCCCCTAATGCTCTCAACACTTAAGATGTTACAGGGATTATAGAGCTCTGTGCCAGGAACTGGGGCAGAAGCATTCGTACCAGTATATATATATTTTTATATTATTTTATAGTGTATTAAACTGTTTTTGCCTCTTTATTCCTTCTCTAACCCTGATCTCTATGCTAGTGAGACAGGATGGAGAAGGAGGCAGGCTCCGAGGCTGACTGGTGGGTCCGGAACAGGCAGAGCAGGCAGGGAGATTTGAATGAAAGCATATGTAATTATCTCATCATG
The DNA here is from genome assembly GCF_027574615.1 of Eptesicus fuscus. Classification (NCBI taxonomy): domain Eukaryota; kingdom Metazoa; phylum Chordata; class Mammalia; order Chiroptera; family Vespertilionidae; genus Eptesicus; species Eptesicus fuscus. Next base: position 14,839,522 of record NC_072484.1, read on the forward strand.
CCATCAGCACAGGTCTGCTATATGTCACATATTTCTTTCTCTTGCATTTACCAACTGAATACAGAACTGAAATAATTATGATTTCAATAAGTGATTTATGTCTCTTAGTCTGTATTTCTGAACATTGATATGATTAGAAAAAAGCTACTGAGTGCTTTTCTCTTAGCGAACACTTCTCTCATCCCTGAGTTCCTCCTGGGTATAGTCCAGTCTCTGTCCTTCCCTTCAATGCCAAGCTTGTTGATGTAATAACCTCTGCCAAGTCCACTTTCTCACCTGACGTTCCTCGACACCCTCTGTCATCTCCCTCTGCCCTGTCACTGCTGAGAGGTTCAAGAACATGAAGGGGTTCTTGTGGTCAAGTCCAGAGGAACATACTCTTACGTTCGTTCTGTACTCAGTCTTTGAGATGATTTCACAGTGGCAGCCCCTCCTTCGTGAGATTCCTCCCGTGATGTTTTATTCTGGCTTTCCTCCTGCCTTTTACTTCTTTCCAGTTTCCTTTGGGGGACTGTGTTTCTCTCTGCTGTCCCTAAAGATTCAGCCTTGGGCTGCTCTTTCTGACTACTCTGTCCTGCTGGGTGATCTTTGCTGCTTTCCTGCCCCATTTCCTTTAGCCAGCACCAGAAACACAGGGCTCCAAATCATGGGAGTCCTGCTGGGGTATTCTGTCATCTTCTAGAAGCTCCACATTTTAGCTCTGCTGTCCCGTTCTACATGCATCTCAAACTCTTCAGAAGTGGCAGGGCCTTCCATATGTCCCAGATGAGCATAGAGTATCTCAATCTTCGATGTGTTGGGAGACAGGTTTTCATTCTAGCTGTGTCATTAATGAGCTGTGTGACCTCAGATAAGTTAGGAAATCATCAGGATCCCGTAAGAGGAAGGAAGCCATTGATATTGGGGGAGGTTTTTATTTAGACTGAGCCCCTAAATTGTGTGCAGAATTATGTGTGCGTGTCCATCCTCCTTCCCCCCACCCCCACTGTGGGGTGAGTCCTCAGAGCAGAGTTTCTGCCTTGGCCCATCCCAGAGAACTTCTGACAGGTTACAGACACTGAGCTCCTCTGCCCAGGAGCCGCCAAAGCCCCTCGTTCCTTTAGCTCAGGTGCTGAACTGTTATCATTTTCTAAGTGGACTGCGTCATGAAGGAATTTTGGAAACTCTGGTGTAGGGCACTCTGTGTTCTAACAAGTATTAAGACCCCACTTATAGGTGTGGCTGAACTGGCAGCCCTAGCCTCTTCTGTCCTGTGGATTGCTTTTAGTAAGGACAATGCATTTTCCAAGATTCCATAGCTGCAGCTTTTGATACTGATTTTGCATGGAGGTACCATTGGATGAAATCTTTATAAGGGTTTGTTTCCTTAATTCTTGTTTATTATGAATGGCCTTTTTGAGTTTTTAAAAAAGCACCTTTTATATCTAACTGGATGTTTTAAGGGCATGAGGAATGTTAAATTATTTTAAAGAACATGTGAAAAAAATAAGAACATGATGTAGTAGAGCAAGATTGTTGGGTAATTTTTTTAAATACTCGATAAAAATGTTTTTAACATAGTTACTGGTTTGTTTAGAATTATTCATTTTTGTCATCTTTTGAGTTTTAAGGTATGATTTTATTACATGATTATCAGTACTTGTCAATTTTTAAAATAAATCAGTTTAGTATACATTAATTTGAAGTGTAAATATATGTGTTTTTTTCTACATATCCAAAGGCTGCAAGCTTGGAGTGGAAAAATAAGGAGAATCAAGATACCGGTTTTAAATTTCTTTTTACATTGTTTCGAAAGTATTATCTTCCTCATTTATTTCCATCATTTACTAAGTTAACAAACATCTACAAACCTGTACTTGGTAAGTACTGTTAGAGCTGTATAAGGAGGATTTCCACAGAGAAGCTGTACAGTTTCTTTCAAAGCGATCTTTGATTATTTTTAAGTAAAATGGTAATCTTTTTCTTATACTTAATGTTAACTTTATTGTAAGAGGTTTAAAGTTTCCTAATAACTGATTTTAACTGCTTTAATAGTTTATACAAACTAAGATGTACCTCAACTCACAGCAATAAAAGGGAACTGTGGCTCCATACTCCGAAATAATTTGCAATGAATTGTGATTTTGGGGGGTGTAATTATATTTAAAATCTTTTAATGTAAAAAAAAAATAAAGCTTACATTTCAGTAAGTCTCTTACTGGTGGTAGGGTGTGGTGACTCCAGACCTTGCTCAGTAGATAGGCAAGCCCAGGCCACACAGCTGCCCACAGCATGCCCTTGCCTTTTTCACTGGATCTTTCACCCAGCAGAGAGGACCCACAGCTGCTTACGGAGGGGCAGATGTTGGGCAATCGGGCAGCCTGGGGACTGTAAGCCCGGAGATGAAGGAAACGTAAGGGATTTTTTTATTTAGCTTCTCAAGTTTTCCTTCTTTAAGAAATGAGGACTCACAGGCCAGAAGCATCCCTTAGAGAGGTAGAGGTGAGGCAAATCTTCCTCTGCCTGTTATCTAAAGCAGGTGAAATTAGTGACAATGAATAATTAAGAGCATTTGGGAGGGGAAAAGATTACAACGGACATTAATCCACCTGGAGAATGTGGACAATTAATTCAGTTGTCTGTGGGCATTTATTTGTCCACATGCGTGCACACACTCTCTCTTTCTCCCTCTCTCTCTCTCTCTCCTCCCTCTCTCTCTCTTTCTCAACAACTGAAACTTGATGCATTTTGAAAGGTGTAGAAATACTGCCGGTGAGGGTACTAGGATGTGTATTTTGTTAGCTTAGTATGTGGGTATTTTTTTCAAATTTTGTTTCTGATTTCATTAGTAGTTTATGTTATAGAAAACATAGTATGTTATTAACATTTCGAAATATAAAGTTGTTTGCTAAGAATTTTTCTGCCTCATGCATGTACAAAAATTAGAGAGTTGGAATTACAGGAAGTAGTTATCTCAAATTCATTATAATATAATTTTCATATTAATTATGGAATAGAAAGAATGAAAATGAACCTCTTATTAATTCTTTGAAAATGGTGGTATCTGATACTTCAAAAATGAAACTTGATTTTCTGAATTCTTTCAGATATAAAGTGGATTATACTGATTCTATTTCTTTGAATTTATCTAAAGAAAAAAGGATATAAAACTGAAGTTCGGTTGATTTTATTAGTATAATGTTGGATGTTAAGATACTTAAAATGATGAAAAAATGTTTATAACACGGTTTTATACTTGTTCCAATCATAAAATAAGATTAAATTCATTATAACATATGTGAAAACATTTTCACTATTATAATCTCGTAATTTCTCAAATTTGTGAAAAAGAGTTATTAGCTTAGTTTTTCCATAGCTGTATACCACAGCTGTAAGTAAACAGTAACAACCACCATCACCCATCTTAGTCAGATTGCAAGGCAGAATTAGAAGTGAGCCTTCCAAAGGATGACATTCTAAATAATTTCTGGTTCTTTAATCTTAATTGCTATTCAGACAACCAAATGCATGTCTATTTGCTTGGAAACGGAAATATTTGTAGGAATTACATAATGTCAAGTTTCACTAACCTAATCATGCGCTCATTTTTCTTGCAGATATTCCCCATTTAAGACCAAAGCCAGTGTACATTAACACGACTCGAGACACTGAAAACATTTATAGTACAAAAATTCCATACATGGCAGCTCGTGTTGTTTTTATTAAGTGGATTGTAACTTTCTTTTTGGAAAAAAAGTATCTAACTACAATACAAAACACTAAAAATGGAGTTGATGTATTGCCTAAAATCATGCAGGTATGTCATTCCTCCTCTTTATATATCTTCATATATATTTAATGTCATGCACTGACACATACAAAGCACTTGATTATTAGGGTTATTGGTTCTTGCAGGTTGTTGGTTGTAAGGACTCATTTTTTTGGCATGCCCTGTCTGTGATGCTAAAGTTTCAGAAGAAGCTCTGAGTTAGAAACACTTGTATTCTATTGGCATTGCCATGATGAGGCAATCTTGGGGGTGAGAGAGATATTCTGAGAAGATGGCTGTTGTGTGCGCACTCCTGTATCCCTCTCATTTCCCCTCCTTCACTCTGGTACCAGTGACCTCTGAGCGTAAGACCAGGGCCTGTCTTGCTTTTGCCAATCCCCAGCACATGGAAGGCCCTCAGGAATTTTTCTGGTGGGCCATGGAGAAGACCTGTGAGACTCCCAAGTGCTTTGGGAACTCAGGGGAAGGGTGGATCAGCATCTCAGGATTTTGAGGAAGTCGTTGAGCCCTGGAAGAGAAGGCTGTCTCGCTCCGAGGTGTTAGGTGAAGACTTCTTGTATGGGGACTTCTGGTTCTTGCTGGCCTTGACCAGCACGCTGAGTTGTTTAGGGACTTAGTGCTGAGTAGAGCAGGACCACTTGTGGAAATCAGAGAGTAGTCATCTCACAGAAGAGTGACGGCTTTGTGAGTTTTTTGTTGTTCCTAAGAACAGGGTCAAGAAGTGTGGACCACTTAGTGCAGGTTTGCCTCAGGGTTCCCAGCAGTGTGACCCCGGCCTGAGTTGGGAAAGTGCACACATCTAACCGGCAGGTGAAGAAGCACCAGACAGGTCCAGAGCATGTGGCCCCATCGACAGGAACTGACCCAGGAACTGGAGAAATTTATTTTCAAAGAAGACTGAGAGAGAGAGAGCTACAATAAGAACAACAAAAGACTTGCTGAAAGTTTTAGAAAACCTTACATTTTTATTACATACCAGTTAACCAAAGAAGGTCATGATCACTGCTGAGAATAAAATTAATATTTGAAGAAAAATCCCACAACACTGAGCAGAAATTCAAAGAGATGGAAATCAATAAATAAGATCTGAGAACAGATCCAGACCTCACATGCAAATATTGTGAGGGCAGAGGAGAAAAGAATGAGAGGTAATAATTGAACTAATAAAAAGGAAAGTTTACCTGAGCTGAAAAGAAGTCATGCTTTAGACTGAAAAGGCCTTTGAGTCCCAGGTAAAATTAGCTAAACAGTTAAACTGGCATTTGACTTCCATGGATTAAGAAAAAAACTATACAGCTTCCTGACAGAAACCAGAGGTTCCTGCAAAGGAATGAGACTGACATTAGCACTGAATATCTAATGTAACCTACAGCCCTGAAGCTGAAAGGACCTGGCTGTCTGTCTGTCTTTCCCAGAACCTTCCTTGCTTTGTATCACATACATAAGCAAATGTCAGATTGACTAAAGGCCTACATATAAAAACAATGATAAAGAACTTGGGAGAAAAATCTAGAGAATGTATAAATTTGGCAAGTAGTAGACCACCTTAGGTAGAGATAAAGCTCACAAGCCACAGAGGAAATGAGATTCTACTTTATTTTAAAAAACAGAAAAATATTTATGTGTCAAAAGATAGCATAAAGCCACACTCAAGTTGAGGAAAGTGTTTGTAACATCATGGCTATTAATAGAGCTCGTATCTCTACAATATAAAGAGTGCCTACAAATTGATAAGACAAACAGCCCAATTGAAAAAATGGACAAAGGAGATGAAGTTCACAGAAGAGGAAATAAAATGGGCCCAGATTTCACCAGCACTCAGGGAAACATAGTTTGTTCTGAGCCATGACAAGAGACTTTTATTTACCAATTAGGGTATAAAAAATTTTGTATGAAATTATATACTAGTAAGCTAACTTTCAGAGGTTTCAGGGGTTAGGTATGGACATCGTTTGGGGGTCATCATGCAGTCTCCTATTTTCCCTTCTCTGCCTTACAACTCTGGTTCCCACCTCATCTCACATGTGTCTACTTTGTTCCGCTTTTCATTTATATTGAACATTAGAAAAAGCAGCAGTGTAAAAAATTAAATATTAACTTTTAGAAGTGAAGTTGTAGGAATAAAAGCACATACAATTGCATTTGTCTCCTGAAAGTTTTTGTTTGGAATTTCAAATTTAGTATAATTTTATCCATGTAAAGTGAACATCACTATCTAAGACTTAGATTCTAAGTGAAGTGGTCCAAAATGTCTTTCCAAAGAATATGCTGCTCTTGTAAAAGCCCTTTAAAACATTATATTAAGTGCTGCTTCCAAATAGAGTTCACATTTAGGATACTATTACTATGTTACAGGTCATGTATGACAAGTTTTTTTGTGTATTTTTTTCCAAAGTAAATTTACTTCCTCATTTTATTTATTTCTTTGTTTATTTATTTATTGATTGCAGAGAGGAAGGGAGAGGGAGAGAGGATAGAAACATCAATGATGAGAGAGAATCATTGATTGGCTGCCCCCTGCATGCTCCCTACTGGGGATCGAGCCCACAACCTGGGCATGTGCCCTTGACCAGAATCAAACCCGGGACCCTTCAGTCCGCAGGCCGATGCTCTATCCACTGAGCCAAACCAGCTAGGGCAATTTACTTCTTGATTTAGAAGTAATACAATTGAGAGGTTGTTTTTTTTTGTTTGTTTTTTTTTTTTACCAGGGAAGAAAGGATAGTACATCTTATAGACTTAACTTATATAACACTTGGAGAATCTGGTTTAAGATATTCTTTTGTTCAGTGGTGTCATTCATGGTAGAATAGAAGTACATCCTGTCACCAGAGAATAGAACTTCCCTGTTACTCGTGGGGGTGAGGTTCTTGCAATATCTTTAGAAAATGAATGTTCTAAGATTGGCATGGGAGAATTGGATGCGATAAAAGGCTTTATTTGTGTGCAGTTACATTTCTTGGGTTCCAAAGTTCCATACCCCTTAAGCCAGCCCTGAAAGAGGTGCAGCTGTGGCTCCAGTAGAGCCAAAAGCAAGGTCAGTGTCCAGAGCTTCTGTTCCATGTTGCAGCCGGGTCCAGTTCAGCATCCGAGCTAATTGAAGTCCATTAGTTCATTGTGGGTCCCACATGGCTGTGGGCCACATGGGCATAGGGGAGCGCATCCCCTGCAACAGGGGTCCCAAGAGGGCCAGAGGGCCAAAAGATCAAGAGCAAAAAGAGCCTGGCGTGTGTGAGAGAGAGCGAACTTCCTTTGTTCAGCAGTTTAAATATTTAGTTTTCACAGTGGCCACACCCATCCTGGCCACTAATTTTTTCCAGGTATGATTGATTGTAGACAGACAGGTAGGCACCTTCCCACCTCACTCAGACCTTACTGACCATTTGTCCAAACTGCCTTTGTTCAGCCCCTTCCCCCATCAATCAGTGGGGAATAGACTTAGCAAAGCTGTATAAGTGGCATGTCTATATTATCTAGTCTTCCCTTTACTCCTTTCCTGTTTAATAATAACCAGATTATTACAACGGTATCAGTCCCATCCATCCATAACAGCAGCAACCCCCACCCTTTCAAATCTGAACAGTCTTTGTTCTTCATTTCAGCTGAAAATGTTTTCAGTGAAGAATTATTTATTCCTTAGTGATTCATTTTTGTATAAGATAGAAGTACTTCAACATGTATTAGAAAAAGCAGTGGTGATTTTAAAATTGCAACAGCAACTGTTCTTTTAATAGTTCTATATGTACATTAATTAAAATTAAAACCCCCAAAAGTTCATTAGAGAATGAAAAAGAAAGTTTGGGATGATAAGGCAGTTGATCACATTTATTTGTATGATAACTCTTGTAGTTGCATTGTTTAGATACATTATTATTAAAGTATCACCTTTACTAATTCTGAACCAGCCCTTCAATAACGATTCATGGGCTGTGAGTTTCCTGAAATTGTTGTATTTCATGAGATGAACAGTTAGGAAAAGTGAATCGCACAAATTGACAACCCCACAGGAGTTAATGTATTGTACAGATTCATTTGTTGAATACCACTCTTGTACTTTGTGTTCTTAAGCTTTCCCAAAGCAAACATAGGCTGCCCCCAACCATGCAGGCAAATCATGATGGGAAATGAGTGGCATCAGGCATCACCAACAGAATGGCAGTTGCATTCTCCTGTTTCACACCTGCTTTGTGGGTGTCCTCAGTATGAGCTGTGGGTTCAGAGGAAAACAGGGTGGTAGAGAGGGTTGGATTACGTGGTAGCCTGTATCATGCACATTTCCCGAGCTCCGGCAGCATGCCTGGTCTAGGCAGCTGTCTGCTTCACTGAGGTGTCATCACATCCAGAAGAGGTAAGAATCATCCTCACGTTTACCACCAAGTCAACTAATACTGAATAATACACTGAGTGGCCAGATTATTATGATCTCTGAACGCATAATAATCTGGCCACTCAGTGTATATCCTATATAATAAAAGGCTAATATGCAAATTGTCCCCTCGACCAGGAGTTCGACCAGCAGGCAGGCTGGCCAACCGCCCATGTCCCCTCCCCTTGGCCAGGCTGGCCGGACCCCACCCATGCACGAATTCATGCACCGGGCCTCCATTATATATATATACACTGAGTGGCCAGGTTATTATGCATTCAGAGATTATAATAATCTGGCCACTCAGTGTAGTTGAGGATTCCAGCTTGATTGTAGTGGGTGCAAAATGGACCTCTCTGTGTGCTTAATTCTTATTCATGCTCTCACTATTAATCTTCATAAAAGAGACAAGAAATGATTAGACTTGGATTATCCTTTTGTTTTCGCTCTCATCCCTTACTATTATTATAAATGTCTGTCAAAATATGGTGATATTTTTGGAAAGCAGACTTTTGTGGAAAGAGTGTGGACTAGAGCAGGCTAAGAAAAGCATAATTTTATCAGAAGTACATTATTTTCCATCCTTGGTGGGTGCCACTAATCCCTTGTTGTTCAGGGGTCAACTGTAATTTTTAATCATGGCATGATGGGAAATACACTATACTACCATTTTGTTCTATTTGGACACTGGAGCTCATTTTTTGAGTGACTGGGTACCTTTAAACATAATTCTTTATGTACATATTTTAGTTATCTAATTGCTATGTTATCTAATTACTTATCTAATGACCTCACAATTTAGCAGCTTAAAACTATAACCCTTTTACCATACTACATATTTCACTTTTTGGGTCAGGAATTTGGGTAGGATTTTGTTGGGCCATTTTTATGTTTTATGTGGAATTAACTGAGGGTGGCATGGTCTTCAGCTGATGGCTGGTTGGTCTGGAAGGTCCAACGTAATTTTATTCACATGCCTGTTACTTTGGTGGGTGTAGTGGAAGGCTGGGCTCAGCTGGGCCTCTCTTTCCATGTCCTGTCTATCAGGGTACTTGGACTTCTTTCCTGTTCCCAAAGATGGGAAGGGATGACTGTCAGCCTTTTGGGCCTGGACCTGGAATTAGCACAGGTCACTTCCACTCTATTCTGCTGGTAATATGGTCACATAGTCCATGGGGATCAAAGGGAGGGGGCTTAGGCTTCACCTCTCTACAGAAGGAGTAGCCAAAGAATTTGTGGCCATGTTTAATTTGCTACATATGTATGTGTGGATGGATGTTTTTCCTTTCATTTTTTGGCCTCTGGGGAAAATGGGAGGAATTGAACAAAAAAATCACAAGTTATTGAGCTGCAAGAGACATTAGCCTTAATCCAACCTCCATGCTTTTAAGATTAAGATAAAATATTAGTCAAAATGAATAAAATTAATTTTCTGTGGAAGATAGTTGTTGATCCATCAACAAGATGAAATAATTTATATAGGGTACTTCATGTCACAGTGTGACAGTGCCTTTGACAAGCCACATAGGCTTAATTGCTATGTCATGAAGAGAAAATTAGCTACACTAATAAAAGCGTAAGATGCAAATTGACTGTACCTTCGTGATGCCCACCAGCCAATCAGGAGTGAGTATGCAAATTAACCTAACAAAGATGGGTTAATTTTGCATACTCAGGCACCAAGCAGCCGGGCAGGATGGTTGCATCGTTCAGGCGTTCTGCACTGCCCCAGCTACTCTGGGCCTCTGGGCAGCGTGGGAAGGTGGAAAGGCAGCTCTGGACCAGAGCGAAAAGGCGGCTCCACCCGGAGTGAAGATGGTGCCGGCAGCCAGGGAAGGAAGGCCCATTCTTGCACGAATCTTTGTGCATCGGGCCTCTAGTTATAAATATAATCTTCCATTAGTTTTCCCTAGAGGTTACTATTTCAATAACAACCTTTGCTTTCAAACTGTCCTTGGTAGTTACTGAAATTACTGTTTTGTACTACTCATAGCTTATCACTTCTTATAAAAAATATTCACAGTGGGTTAGAAATTTTAGTGGTATTTGAATTATTTATTTTGGCACTTTAAAGAATAATACAAAAGTGAAACGAAATTATACATTTTTAGAGGAAACATTTAATCGCTAGGGAAATGAGAGCAGAAACCAGTGTTAAACTTTGTGATTTACTGCATGAATTATTTTATTTCTGTATGTTCTTAAGGTCTTCAAGTCTTCTAGATATCTAAAATTTTATGAATATTCCAGTTAAGTTTGATGTGAGATATTGAACTCAAATCAAGGTTCTTATACCCTTTATAGATCTTGACACTCCTCCAGCAAGATGTCACTTAGGCTTATGAGACCATTGTGATGCTTCTCAACACTGTGGCTTCAAAATATCCACTGAAATTTCAAATCTCTGCAGCTATACAATAAGTGCTACATTGTAGAGACCAAGGTGGTGATAATATAAATGCAATCACGTGTTAATTAATTCTGTGATTTTACAAATATAAATTAAACTTTTTAGGTTGATAAAATTTCACAGCCTCCCTTCCTTTAATAATTTACTAATTTTCCTGTTAAAATGACTGAGTTGGAGGAGTGGTTAGTTGGTGAATTGGAAAGTTGGTAAGTACAGGTCCTGTAGCCACATGTGCTTCCAGCCGTGCTGGTTTCCAGCTTGTTGTCAAGTTGATGGTAACCAGAGCTTTAAAATAAAGCAAGTCTTCAGTTTTGCTAGTTGTTCTTGAGTACCAAAGAGGATGACTCAGAAGTGGTAATGGCTTTCTTCCAGACTGTTGGTGGTGGTGCAGTGCAAGAGAGGGCACCGGAGCTGGAGGGTGGCGGGCCTGCAGAGCCAGACAAGAACCATTCTAACAGCAGCACCTTGTCGGACCGGAGGCTCAGCAACTCTAGCCTCTGCAGCATTGAAGAGGAGCACCGGAACGTGTATGAAATGGTGCAGCGCATCCTCCTGTCAACGCGAGGTTATGTCAATTTTGTGAATGAAGTATTTCGCCAGGTCAGTATTACTCCCAAGAAATACTATTGATGCTTTGGGCTAAATTACAGGACTGAATAATGATCCCTCTGATCCCACTTTTTTTTTTTTTTTTTTAACCCTCACCCAAGGACATGCTTTTATTGATTTTAGAGAGAGAGGAATGGAGAGAGTGAAACATCAATCAGTTGCCTCCTGCACGCGCCCTGACTGGGGATTGAACCCCAACCTGGGTATGTGCCCTGACAGGGAATTGAACCCCACCACCTTTCAGTGTATAGGACAGTGCACCAGCCACTGAGATCACCAGCCAGTGCCCTCTGATCTCACTTTTAATTTGCCATATGGAGTGTTTTATTTCATTTGTGAATTAAAAAACATTTTTTTTGTAGAATTGCTATGTGTAGAAGGAAAATTTTATATTTGAGCAAAATCATTCCATAACACTTATCTTCCCTTAACAAACTTTAAGACCAGCGGTAGGTGGAAAGAAAGCCGTTCCTGCAATGTGCACGAACAAATGAGCATAGCCAAGAAGAACCCAAGTCTGGTGTTCCAGGGGCCAGGGAGCTCTCTAAGGAGCGGGACGTTTCTGCAGTTGAAATTTGTTACATTTTATCAAAGTTCTTATGATACATAAGGGGGGTTCTTTAACATTAAAAAGTTCACATAAATATACATAATGCTAAACTGGCCAGTGCTTCCATTAAAATTGGTGTTTCTACTCAGTGGTGTGTGGTACCTATTGAACAACTGGCTCTGAAAAAAGGAAGGGAGGGAGGGAAGGAGGAAGGAAAGAAAGACAAGGAAAAGGTAAGGCAAAGACAAAAAAAAGAAAAGAAAAGCAGATGGTAGCATTTGCAGATTTCTGTGGTGTAAATACTTTCACCATGGCTAATTCAAGCTACCAATATGGATGTCGCTGAACATGGAGTTGAGAAGAGATGTGAGAGTTGGCCACGAACTGGCTTTTTGTTTGTTTTTTGTTTTTTGTTTTTGGCTGTTGTTTAATAGGCAATTGAACTATCTGTATAGGTCTGTATTTTCTTTTTGTTTTTGTGGAAAAATTATTCAGAATATAGAAGTTATTTTTAAATTGCATTATATTTTCTAGCACAATTATGAAAATGCCTATTTTTCTTTAGATAAATTTGGTGTGACCCTGTGTAGCATATTACCAGCTGTATATTTTAAAGGAAAGTCTGAAATTGGTGATGGTGATTGGAAATTTCTGTGTGACCCTATAGTAATCTGAACTTGTGTAGCGTTAAGGGAAGTTTTCTCTTTTCATTTTAGGCATTTTTGTTGCCTTCCTGTGACATAGCTGTAACAAGGAAAGTAGTCCAAGTGTACAGAAAGTGGATCCTCCAGGACAAACCTCTGTTCATGGAAGAACCAGATCAAAAGGAAGTTACCCAAGAAGATGCTGAAAAATTAGGATTTTCTGAGACTGACAGCAAAGAGGTAATATTTTATCACTTGTTTCAGTTGGGAGTATATATAATTTAGTAAAGTACACCTGGCTCAGTCAGAGATCCCAGGCAGGCGGGTCTCTTTTTTTTATCATTTCCGATACTCTCAAGTTGCTGAGTTCTCTGAGGACCTGCTTCAGTGAGGCTACCTTTGTGGTCTATTCAAGATAATCAGATATCTCCTAACCCTCAGACTAGGTCCACTTGTGCATTGCAGCTTCATTATCCACCATTGCACAAGAGTTGTTTAATCAGCTATCGTATTTTACACATCTCTGTACGAGCCTAAAATGTCACTGCCTTATCGTTGACATGTTTAAATAAATAGCATTCTCAGAAAGTGGGTGCTCTCAGCAGTGGACTTCTTAGTCTGTGTTTGATAAAGCTACAGGCTGGATTAATGTAAAACCACAGAGTGGGACCTCTTCCTGAACCACAAAAGAAACTTAAGTCTTATTTATATTTCTGGCATGCTAATTTGAAACCTAGTCTGAGAAATTATTTCTAAAAGTAGATGTTTGTCATAGAAATTGACAGCAAACATTTAAAAAATATTTGTAACCAAAGGCTTATCACTTTTAAATATCTGTATTAATTACACTAGAGGCCCAGTGCAAGAAATGCATGCACGGGTAGGGTTCCTAGGCCTGGCCGGCGATCAGGATCAATTGGGGCCTTCCTACCCCAGCTGCTGGCTATTGGCCGGGGCCTTCCTTCATTCCGAGCCGCCCCCTGGTGTCAGCGCACATCATAGTGATCGGTCGAACTCCTGGTTGGTCGAACTCCTGAGGGGACAATTTGCTTATTAGCCTTTTATTATATAGGATTACATAGGATAATTTGACTTTTCAACTATTCAGGTCAGAATTAATAGACGAGCAAATGGAATTAATCACATATTTTAAAGGATAAGTGCTCATCCAGTCATTGGATGTTTGTTTCCTTTTTCAATACATGATAACTGACAGGCACTATTTTAGGTGCTGGAGACAGATTGGTGAACAAAATGGCAACACACACACACACACACAACACACACACAAACCTTGCCTCCTAGAATCTGTTTCCCGTGAATTCTGCTTAATGTAGGAATTAAATATTCAAATGTATACTTCTTCCCCTTCTGTTAACTATTTTTTTTTAAAGACTGCGCCTGAAAGTTCCCGTCATAAGCGATCTTCCAGTTGGGGCCGAACATACTCCTTCACGAGTGCGGTGAGCAGAGGGTGTGTGGCAGAAGAGGAGAACAAGAGCGTGAAAGCCGGGGCCCAGGCTGTGTTGCAGGTACGCTGCCGGCTGGCCAGTGGCAGAAAGGCCCCCAATTGGAGTCACTGTGAACATTTGTGTATTGAGATAGCATCCTATAAAGTGGTATTTTTAGCCTCTGTCAGTTAACAGCTCTTAAATTCTCATTCTGAGTTTTCTTCCCGATCTCTCATTTTCAATTTATAAATAACTTTTTCTATTCAAAGGAGACGTATGAATGAACGAGTTTTACATTTTAAAGAGGGATTACTATACAGTAAATGTGAAATGACTGAGATTTAAATCTTAAAAGTGCCTTCAGGACACTTATGGGTAATTAGTTACCTGGACTCTAATTTGCAAGATAAGTGTGGTTGATTATATAATCATCAGTAATACTCCTCTTAAAAATTGTCTGTGTTTATGAAGAATGATGAATAATGCAATAATTTTAATAGTTATCTGAATGGATTTATGAAATAGAACTGATGCCATTTGGAACATTGGAAAGAACAACTTTGGCTCATTACTTCATTTCCCCAGACCTCAAGATTTTATCTCAGAAATAGGGATTGAGAAATTACCTCGTGGTCCGATCCAGCTTGAGTTTGTTACGAGTATAAGTGAAAACACGGAGTGCCTCCCCTCCCTTCCCCTGGCACTTCACCCTCTATGCCCTACGCACGTTTACAGCTGCGTCCAGTTAGGCCTCCCACACCGAGCACAGGCGTGGCGTCTGGGGATGCCATGGGCAGGGCATTCGTGTTAACCAGTTTTCAATGACGCTGTATTGTTGTCATCTGTCTCTTGATAGGATTTCTTATCATGTGATCCTCTTTGTTTTCAAGTTAATTAGCAGTTTAATACCTTATCACTAACGAATTTTCTCATTTTTCATTGAAAATCAGCAAATCATTTGAAATGAAATTTTAAAAAATCAAGATGATTTCACTTTAGTAGCTTCAAAGAACTTTGGTAGAGCTCATAAATATAACCCATGTCCTCACCAAAGAAATGCATGCAGGAGTCCCTGCTCTGAGTCCCTTGGTGGCCCCTTCCTCCTGGTGGGTACCAGATTGCCATCGTCAGCCATCCCAGTGTCAGCCGGGTTGCAGGTGCCAGTTACCTCTTTGGATTCAGAAGAGTGTTATTTCTTTTCTGAAAGGCTAAGTTACATCTACTTGGCTGAACCAAGAAAATAATTTTCTACTTGCTTATAGCACTATATTCTTAAAAAGTTTAGTTTGGATTTAAGTGGCTGTTTTTATTCTCATTGTGTCCAGTACTCTGGCCCTCTGCTTGGTCCATTGGGAAAAAAAAGTGGCCAAATGGAGGTTTGATAAGATACTACTCTTCTGTAGTTGCTTTTGATAGTTACAATATAGGCATAATTAATTTTTATTTTTACCTTACCGGAAACTAACATGGTCATAAGAAATATTCCTGTAGTTGGCATTTTGATGTTTTTTTAAAAAAGTAAAATGAAAGACTTATAATACTGGGTAGGGCAAAAGTAGGTTTGCAGTTGCTTGTATGGAAAATAGTAACAATAATGAATAAATAATACAAGAATAAACTTTGCATTTCATGTACTCACAACTGTAAACTTGCTTTTGCCCCACCCCACCCCATATATGAAGACCTTTGCATTTTTACTTGGGAATATGCAAAAGTTTCAAATTCAAATCAAGAAGCCAGTACATTGAATGAAAATGATCTGGATTAAAACATATCACCTAGGGCATACTTCTTTTCAAAACAGTCACTAACACTGCTTTAGTTTGTGAGTCAAAAATTCTTTGGTTTCTTTTTTCTTACTTGAAGGCTAGTAAATTCTTTCTCATTACTATTATCTATTATCAACTATTACAGTGCTTATTTAGTAATTCTTCCTAGAAAATGGTGTCATCACACCTTTTAAATATTTATTGCAAAAGATAATTTTCAAGACTCAACATTTTAGTTCATACACTTGAACTAAAGTATGTTTGAAGTATGTTCATTTCTTAGATCAGTTTTTGCATTTGTTTTAACCTTTTGCACTCGCTTGCTTTTTTCTCAATTCCTTTATTCTACTCAAGATTTAATTTTTTAAATACCCCAGATTTTACAAAGCACGGCAGTAGAATAAAAAACTGGAGTTTCTTTTCATACAAACTTATTTATTTGGATTTTTTTATATTTCAAATTATTGATACATTCAAAGAGTATAAAAAGAGCTGCTACCAATGCTAACCGTGTCGAGTCACACTCGACATCCGAGTGCAAAAGGTTAAGATGTTGTGTTAATGGACTTCATCCATGGGTGAGCCAGAGAAGTTCCATTTATTCCCAGATTTTTTGAATTTGTACTGTTGAACCCAGATGAAACCTAATATGGAATATAGCTCTAGATATATGGAGCAGATCCATCCTCATTACTGGATTGACAACTCAGAATTTCCTAAATTGAGGGTTCGTTAATGTCATCTGTCTAAATAGTAGCTCATTGTTATTTTATTGTAGTTCCCCTAAGCATAAACTTACCACATGATAACCTTGGTTAGTGCTTCTCCTAATTTCTGCTGAAATACCCCTAATGGTAGAGGACAGTAAACTTGTATCCTAAAATTCTGAGGTAGAGCATAGAGTGGTCAGCTGAGTATCTAAATTTTTTTCGAAATTTGTTTTTATCTTAAGAACTAGAGGCCCAGTGCACGAATTTGTGCACCAGTGGGGTCCCTCGGCCTGGCCTGCAGGATTGGGCCGAAACTAGCTCTCCAACATCCCCCAAGGGGTCTCGGATTGTGAGAGTGTGGAGGCTAGGCTGAGGGACCCCACCGGTGTACAATCAGGGCCAGGGAGGGACCGCAGGAGGGCTCCAGGGTGTGTCCAGCCCGTCTCGTTCAGTCCCAATTGGCCAGACCCCAGCAGCAAGATAACCTCCTGGTCGGAGCATCTGCCCCCTGGTGGTCAGTGCATGTCATAGCGACTGGTCGACCAGTCAACTATCTGCCCCCTGGTGGTCAGTGCACATCATAGCGGCCTTAGCATATCATTAGCATATTATGCTTTGATTGGTTGAACAGATGACTGGATACTTAGCATATTAGGCTTTTATTGTATAGAATTCACTTAGGTTTTATATTCTACTGCACAATATAGTTCTTATTGTAAAAATATATGCTCCTGGAAGATGTGCAATGCCGATCATGTGGCTTTGGCTGTTTCCTGGCATGCCACCGCTCCTAGAGGCCCACCCTTGTGTGGTGCTGGCCGCACTTTCTGTCAGCAGGTTGTTCATGTGCTGGGAGATTCAACAATAACCAGATTGTTCTTTTCAGCCACTTTCTGACCACAGTGTCCCTTCTTCTCCCCTCGCCCACCCCAACATTTCTCACCCAGAGGCAGTGATGCTATCCTATCGTTTTTTTGGGGGGGGAGGGGATATAAAAAAAAGTTTTTCTGATTTGTAAAATTTCTAAAGTCACAACAGTAATATGTAATAGTAATTTTTTTCTAGGAATGGTCTTTCAGGTTTCTCAGTATTTGAGTGATTTTAGGAGATGAATGGAAAAAAGTCCTGAGTATATGTTGGCACTGTATTTTTGCCTTAATTGAAATAACTCAAAAGTGATTCATTGGTAAAGTAAAATTGGTATTATTACCTTTAAGCAAAATTTGTTCATATTTATAAGTTTAATACTTTCTAAAGTAAAATTTGTCTATTTTAAGGTGTTTTTGACAAATGCTGCGAATGTCTTTTTGCTGGAACCATGTGCTGAAGTCCCCATACTCTTGAAAGAACAAGTTGATGCTTGTAAAGCTGTTTTGATTATTTTTAGGCGCATGATAATGGAGCTTACAATGAATAAAAAGACATGGTAAGTTTATTTCAAATTAATTAGTATTATGAAACAGATAATTCCATTTTACAACATAATAATTAAAATGTTACAGCCTTCATTTATAATATGGTTTTACAAAGTTAACAATAAGATGATAATCAGTCTTTTGTAACAGTTTCTGTGAATTTTGAAGAAGGTAAGTATTCAGTACTTTGATAATTCATTTATTTTAATTATTGGTTTTAAAATGTTCTTGAATTAAGAGTAAGTGGTCAAATTGCTTTAATGACAGACTTTTCCATTTTAAACTGAATCAAACAGTTTTGTGAAAAAGCAGTATAACTGGAGTGTTATAGTATCATTCCTCATAAGCCCAGGACAATTTGTTAATTGCTCAAAAATGCTGTTTAGTGACTTTTATTGCTTCAAACTTGAAGTTTTAAATTCATTTGGAAAAACAGTTATTTTAAACTAGACGCCCAGTGCATGAAATCCATGCACGGGTAGGGTCCCTAGGCCTGGCTGGCGATCAGGGCCAATCGGGGCCTTCCTTCCCCTTGGCTACCGGCCGGGGCCTTCCTTCGTTCCGTGCTGCCCCCTGGTGGTCAGCGCACGTCATAGCGAGCGGTCGAACTCCCGGTTGATCAAACCCCCCAGGAGACAATTTGCATATTAGCTTTTTATTATATAGGATTATTATATAGGATGATAAATTGTCAGAGTGACTGAAAAAATAGTGCAGCCAACATGCTTATGCGGATTGTTTTTATTTTCACCCTTTGTTTTTGTTTGGTGTTTTTTTGTTTATACTACCCATAAAGGTTAACAGTGCATTAGGTCTTTTCCTACAATGAATAGGAAGCCATATAATATATCCGATGTGCTCTCCTCTCACAATGGATATCTTCATAGCACTTCAGCTTCTGAGGTGTTCCTAAAGGTTCTCAGCCTCAGACCAGAGCACCTCAGTGCCACTTACTAATCCTTCTCTTCCGTAATGCATCGGACAGACAGCCTCTCAGTTCAGTCCATCCTTTTCACGTTCCTCTCACCCAGCCACCATCCTGAAGCAGACAGCCTGCCCTTACTGCTCACCTGGCTGTGGTCTCAGTCCACCGAGGCCACTGCAGGCCGCACCGGTGGCACACTTCCTTCCTGGAAATCTTGGGGGCCTGTGTTACCAGGCCTGTGTGCTGGATGCCTTTTCCAGACATCCTCAAGTCAGCACAAAGGGTCCTTTGGAAGGAGCTGTCTGCAGGTTGTGAAGCCATAGAAACGAGGCAGGACTGAGCTGGCAGGGGCCCTGGGGCCATGGAATCCAGCTCTTTCTCAGATGAGGGAAGGGTGGGCCTGGAGGAATTCTGTCCCGCAGAAAGTTCACTAATACAGAAACTGCAGGTATCAAAATGATTATTTTAAGATGTAAATTGCACTGTCATTTTCTAAGACTTTTAAACTTAACACTGCCAAGCAGCAGATGTTAAAACTGTAAATATTAGAGTGATGAATAATATGATTTAAAAAAAGTTAAATACTGTGTCAGTAATATTGAAAGTGATGAGAAATACTGGTATGCTTTTAACTCCAATATCCACTCCTTGATATTGCAGTTATAGCAATGGAATTTTTTATGTATTTTTCTTTGAAAACTCTATGAATTCAGTATATTATTGTAATAGTAGTATTTTTGATTTTTGATAATCTTTTAAATGAAAATGTTAGGAAATCAAATTAAGCAATTCTTCTCTGTTCCCTAATAATTCAGAAAAATCCAGGTAAAAGTATAAAAAAACAAACTATAGAAATAGATAAAAATACCAAAAAAAAAAAAAATAGTAGAGAAAGGGATGTGCCTTTTTCCTTAGTATATTTTCTTATGTATTTTAGAACCAGACAATTCCTAAATTCCTTTCCTTCCCGTCCCCTTTCCCCTCCCATCTCTTCCTCTATCCAATAAAGAACAGCTGGCTTCTGCTTGGCGGGTATTGGGTAAACTAGACAGATAATGTCCCTGCCCTCGGGAGGTTTCCACCCTCGTAGACTGAGACATATGGACACAGAAGCCATTTCAGTGGTAAAAAGTGCTAAAAAGAACAAGGAAGCTGTGCAGGGCAGGGGAGGTTTTTCATCAGATGTCAGGGAGGGCCTTCTCGAGCAGAGCCCTGAAGACAGGGAGAGAGGAGCCACGGGGAGGTTTGAGGGAAGAGCATTCCTGGCAGAAGGAACCACAAGTGCCAAGCGCAGTCTGTTCCAGGCAGGATGAGATGACAGCCAATGTGGTGGAGTGGACAGAAGGAAAGGGAGAGTGGGAGGGGCCAGCCACAGCCAGGTTGCTCTGGGCCTTGCAGACCACAGGAAGGCCACTGGCTTCCTCTCTGTGTGTGAGCAACAGTGTGACACAGGTCTGATTCATGCTTCCAAAAGATCCCTCTGACGGCCATGTGAGAAGAGACAGTGCAGTGGGTGCAGCACAGGACTGTGGCCATAGGTGATGGCGGCTGTTTACACTGGGGCTGTAGCCTGAGAAGGTTAATGAGAGTCAGTGTCATGTTAAGAGAAAATACTGTCCCAATATGCAGAAATATGAGACCAGTATAAAGGCACTATGGTTTAGAGATTGCATTGTCTGACCTATACTACATGGCGTTGCTCTTGATTTTATCACTAAAGAGCAAGATAAACAAATGGGTAGTGTGTAGGATCTCAAAGGAGATGGTTAAAAGGAACTGAGGTGGTTTCCCTCAGAGAACAAATAGACAGCCCTTACACACAAAAGGTAATGTGTTCTCAGATTCCATGGAATTCGGGATAAAAGGTGAGCAGGCACTCTGATGGGAAGAATGTAACAGCTGTAAGAAGGAAATATGCCCTTTTGCCTAATCGCTGTTATAATTAGCAGTGTTAGTCTGTCTCTTTATTGCTTTATACTCTTCACAGACCTTTTACATAGAAACCCCTTTCTGCAAGGTACACTGTGACTGAGTTGTGACGATTGCCACTGCCTCAGTTGTGCCTTGGGCTGCAGACAGCATCTTCCAGGCACAAAGCTCCTCAAAGTGGCCATCGGTGACCTTTCCAAACCTTCCTACCTTAAGAGTAGTGTGGAGTTCCGTTATACTATGCAGCTGATTGCTTACCCCCAAGAATGAAGACCAGAAAGTCAGTTTTATTTCCTATCACAATGAGAGACAGGAAGACCTTATTGGTTAAATAAAATAATGGATGTGAAAATTAAAGGGTGATGCATACGTTCAAATAGGCACAGATGCTCACTGAGTGCCCGCCTCAGTCGGAGAAACAATCTTGTCTCCCTTGTTGTAAGGGGAGAAAGTCAGGCCAGGATGATGCCTGTTTTATCCTGCCTATTGATGTGGGCATAGGAGGCATATTGTTAGAACTGCTGAAACCTAAGGTAGCTTATTTTTACAGAAAATGGTATTCATCCCAATTTTTAATACTTTTAAGTAATACATATATATCACTATTGCTGAATTCTTAAGAGGATTTCTCGTACCTATAAATTAAAATGCTTTGGAGATGTGATTAATATGAACTTTTATTTTGGGTGGCCCAGGGAACAGATGTTGCAAATACTGCTCAGGATAACAGAAGCTGTCATGCAGAAGCCAAAGGAAAAACAAATAAAGGACTTGTTTGCCCAGAGCTTGGCAGGGTTACTCTTTAGGGTAAGTATTTTTTATTAAAACACTTCAAATGCACGGATTGAATCAGATTTTAGAGCAAAATAGTTTTAATCCCTGAGAATTTTAAGAGTAAAATTAAAGTAACTTAAAATTTCTAGAAATTTAATTAGAAATTTTCCTTAGTTTTGCCGTGAAGGTTGTAATCTGTTCTTTACAATTAAGTTTAGACCTTCCTACCTCTTCGCCATTTACTTTCTTTTTTTTATTTGCTTGAGGTTGGTAGAAATTAGGAAAATACAAAGAGCTGATGGCTCTGGTGGAGGGCTGGGTAGATTTGAAGAGTTAAAGGATGAGCAAAAGCATGGGAATGGGAATAAGGTCAGGGAGCAGTTCACGCTATAAATAAAAATGTGAGAGCCAATGGTGTGTTGGACCATTGTGTTTGAAGCCACAGGACCGGATGGGATCAACTAGGGCAGTGGTCGGCAAACTGCGGCTCGCGAGCCACATGCGGCTCTTTGGCCCCTTGAGTGGTCTAACGCCACTTCTTCAAAATAGACTCACCCAGGCCGAAAACCGACTTCTGCGCATGGTCCACGAAGTTTCAATCGCACTGTACGTGCACGCCCGCACGTGGTATTTTGTGGAAGAGCCACACTCAAGGGGGCAAAGAGCCGCATGTGGCTCGCGAGCCGCGGTTTGCCGACCACTGAACTAGGGAGAAAATTTGTATCATAGAAGGAAAAGGGCCAGCTCCATGATTGTGAAGGAGAGGAGCCAGCCAAAGATGCTGAGAGAGAGTGGTCAGGGAGCTAGGAGAAACACTAGAGGAGCCCATGTCTGGATGCCTGGAGGACCAGTATTGGGTAAGAGGAGAATGGACAGTTGACCATTGATTTTGATGATATGAAGGTGGTTGAGAATGTTCTAGGAGAACGAGGCCCTCTTGGTGTGGGTGGAGGAGAAATTTGAGAACTGGGCAGTGGAGTAGCAAGTATAGTCAAGGCTTTGCAGAGGTACTGATGTGGAAGGGAGGAGGAAACGAGAGCGAGCTGGAATGGGCAGCATGATTAGAAGGCAGGGTTTAAGGCCATTGGTATTAAAGTATGTTTGCTTGCCAGTGGGGATGGTCCAGTGAGAACAAGATAGTTGCGGGAGGGGAAGGCACTGTAGAAGTGAAGTCCTAGATAAGGTGAGGAAGGCTGTTTTGGCCTTAGGTGGGAGCAGAGAGCCAAGGAGATGTCTGTTTTTTGCATCTCACATGATAAGAAGAGTCAAGAGCATTTAATATCACCCCAAGGGAGAGAGATGAGAAGGCAGATGATAAACAACTGCCTGGAAAATGGAAGTTTTAAAGGTCCTGAGGGCGCTAGCCTATTGTAACTACTAGGAAACACTAATATTTATGGGATGCATAGAATTTATAAAAAATATCTGAAAGAAACAGTGCGACAGGGGAACAATGTGACATTCTACACCAAGGCATTAGTACAGTGGATGGGCCTGACTGAGTACTTTAATATGGGAAACGTGGATTATCAGCTGGAAGGGGCAGTTACAGGGGAAGTTAACTTCTCTCCTCAGTTGATGTGAAGGTGATTTTGGAGGATATATATTAAGAGCATATCTAGAATACAGGTAAGGTATATAAGTGAAGATGCTAAAAAAAGAAATTATTCCTTCATGCAAAACAAATGATTCCCATTGTAACATAAGAAAACACAACTGTTCATATTAATTCTTAATAATTTAACATGATTGAATGACCTTGACTTGATGAAAAATGTATGAGGGGGCTACAGAAATAATTGGCACGTACTAGTCACTTGCCTCCTGAGTAGTATAATCACTTGTACTCTGATTGCCTTGCCTAGTTATTGGACACATGAAGTGGTCTACACATCCTTCTGTGAGTGCTACACTTTACTGTGCCCTGGCCTCAGGGTGTACCAGCCACTTGCTTTGATGTCCTCCTGGAAATACAGACACTCTGTTCACTTTGCTCTGACTCTCCTGGAGCGCCTGCTTATCTGTCAGCACCTTCTTGATCTCTCAGTCCTGATGGGACTGGGGCTGCCAAGTGGCAGGGACTGAAGCCAAGCGCAGGCTGGCGGGTGCTCAGACTCATTCATCACCAGTTGCCTGTCTGTGCATGTGTGCATTGGAACTGAGTGAACTTGTCACTGAATTAAGCAAGACTATTGTGGAACTATTTTTTTTGTTTGTTTGTTTGGTTTTGATTTGGGGGAGAAAATCCCCCTCATTAATGGAGAAATCTTGTCAGGTCTTACTTGAAGATTAGTTTTGAGTCCACGGTTATTAATGATTTTGTTGTTGTTATTATTATTTTGGCAACAGTTAGGTGGTTCAAGAAGAATGCTTAAATTACAAACTAAACATAAAATAGTAGTGAGAAGATGAGCTTTGGGGAGTTATATTCTGGGTTCTGATCCCAGCTCTGGCATTTCTGGCTGTGTTGTCTTGAGCAAATCACTTCACCTTTCTGAGTTGTCTTCCCTAATCTGTCACAATCAGAAAAGGATTCCTTCCTATCTTGCCAGGTTATTATAAGAATGAGAGCAAATTCATTTGGGATGTATGATTATTTGTTGATTTCCGAAGTGCTTTTGTGAGATCCAAGGTGGGAGAAAATGTGAAAAGTCTGGACAGAGCTGCCAGGCAATCAAGTGGGTATCATCTTAGACCCATAGTAAAATTAAAATATGCCATCTAATTATTATTCACTTGGCCATGTAGTCTGTCTACAGTTGCCAGATACTTAATTTTTTTAAAATTTGAATAAGGAGATTACTAAAAGGGACAGGAAATTTTAAGTTGCTATTTTCCCTTTATCTTTTTCTAATTTCCTTTTAGTGTTTCTCCCCGCCTCCCTCCCTGCCCATAGATAATTGCGTTGGCCAATTTTCTTCAAATGATAGTTGAGTTTTACTTAGTTTTAAATATTTTCTAAATAATGGTGATTGTTATAAATGATGTTTTAACCTGTTGTCAGTGCTAACTCTGACCTTGTGCTTGAAGCTCTTAAAATATATCAGGAAATTTGGACTATGGTTCTTCTATTTATAGTGTGAGCCATTACTTTACAATTGTGTTGTATAAGTGTGGGAGAAATGTAGAAAGTGGTTGTTTAGGAAATGTGTGTAAGAAAAAGAGTGATTTATGAGAGAAGGTGTTTTTTATACAGTTTATATGCCAAGGTATATTTGATGAAACATGAATTTCAGTGCTAAAGGAACCTTGCAGATGCTTTTTATTTTTAACAAGAAATATGACTCTAGAAAAGCCAAATAAATTGCCCAGGTCACAAACCAAGATAGGGACAGAATCTAGAGACTGGGGCTTTCTTTCCCTTTTCCTGTTCGAAAAGGGTAACCTATTCCAAGGGTACCCTGCCTTCATGTCCAAAGGTGCCACTCGACACCCACTGATTATATTTTATGGTTTTGCTCTGTGTGGCAGTGTTGTTAGTTGTGAATTATGATAATGATTCAACAGGTCTGTGTACACATTTGCAAGATTTGCTGAGATGCATTTTATAAGCTACTAGAGGCCTGGTGCATGAATTCATGCACGGGTGGGGTCCCTTGGCCTGGCTGGCGATCAGGGCT
The DNA here is from genome assembly GCF_027574615.1 of Eptesicus fuscus. Taxonomy (NCBI): domain Eukaryota; kingdom Metazoa; phylum Chordata; class Mammalia; order Chiroptera; family Vespertilionidae; genus Eptesicus; species Eptesicus fuscus. Next base: position 14,864,463 of record NC_072484.1, read on the forward strand.
GATCGGGGCCATTTTGCCTAGTCCCCATCATGGCCAGTGGGCCATGGGGAGGGACCGCGGGAGGTTGGCCGACCGCGGGAGGTTGGCTGGCCACGGGAGGTTGGCTGGCCATGGGAGGTTGGCTGTGGGAGCATACTGACCACCAGGGGACAGCTCCTGCATTGAGCACCTGCCCCCTGGTGGTCAGTGTGTGTCATAGTGACTGATCAACTGGTCATTTGGTCGACTGGTCATAACGGTCGCTTAGGCTTTTATAGATATAGATAGGAAATCATTATTCTGTGTTTGTTTTATAATTAGTCAATTAAGTGAAGCCAATGCTAGATTCTTAATATAGGGCATCTCACCACACTGAAACATCTGCTTTTAAATCTGTAGCTAGTGCTGTAATCCAATGAGAGGCTGAGTCCTGGTAACATTGCCAGTCTCTACTTTCTTCTCTTTACTCTACTTAACATTATATTTTGGATCTACTCTTTATGAAATGTATTATATATATGCACTTTTTGGTAATGTCCTCAAACTCCTTTTGAAAATAGAAGTGTAAAAATGAATAAACAGAAGCTAACATTTTATTTATTTATTTATTTATTTCAATTTTTTTTATTAAGGTATTATATGTGTACATATCTTACCATTGCCCCTCCCCACCCCACTCCCATATATGCCCTCACCCCCCAGAGTTTTGCATCCATTGGTTATGAAGCTAACATTTTAGTCATAATAAAAATATATAATAAAATTATTTTAATTTTTTATTTTGCATTGTACTTTTTTATCCTTACCTGAGGATATGTTTTTTTAAAAATTGATTTGAGAGAGAGAGAGAGAGAGAGAGAGAGAGAGAGAGAGAGAGAAGAGAAACATTGATGTTAGAGAGAAACATTGATTGGTTGCCTCCTGTACCTGCCACCACTGGGGATCGAACCTGCAACCCTTTTTGGTGTATGTGACAATGCTCCAACTAACTGAGCCACCCGGCTAGGGCTTTTGTATTTTTCTTAACTTAAAGAAAATTATTCATCTTAAAGTCAGATTTTAAGTGAGTTTAAAACCTTGTTTTCAATATACTTAATTTAGTTCAACTTTAACATTTTTACCCCTTTAAAAAGTGTAGTAAACATGAACTAAAACATGGGAAACAGATACATTGCATAAGGGTCACTTTAAATATGATTTTTAAGTTATCAGATCAGTCCTGCCTGATTATAGACAGTTTTCTAATTCTCAAAATTTCCTATGTGCATGTTAAAGAAGAATTTCTCTTTTAATTAAAAAGCAAATTTACCCCTGTTCTATGCACAGCATAACTCCAGGTGACAGTGGGAGCCTATTTGTGTCTGGATTGGGCAGAAATATTTGTAGGTTGGCACCTTAGCAAGTACATTTAGCTCTGACAACAGGTCAGGGAAGTTACACAGACAGGGCATAAGGTTTCCTCTACTAAAATTAGGAAAGCATCTGGGGCTTATCTGAGATGTATGTGGCACTTTCAAAAGAAATACATTTTGATTTGAATTTTAAAGGCTGTGGAATATTTTGGCAGAGGTAAGGAACTGGGCGATTTCAAGGAAATATCTAGAATACATGCATAATATCTTGTAGGGCTGCCTGTGTGACCAGTTGTAATGCTGTGTCAGACTAGAGGAAGGATTCCTAAGGAAAAGGGCAACAAGCTGATGGGGAAATGCAGAGAACTGGGGGAACTGAAGTCTGCTGGTGGCTGGGGGTGGGACACTTTGGAGGAAGTGATGTCCAAGCTACTATGACCTGAAGAATGAATGGGAGTTAAAGAGGCAAACAGGAGGAAGAGAGGGAAGGGAAAGTATGTGCAAAGGCCAGGAGCAGGAGATACCAGGTCGAGGAATTGGGATAATCTCAGTGGAAGAAATGTAATTCTTTTTATTCTTTTTTTTTTTGTTGTTCTTTTTTTTTTTTTTAATTTCTTTATTGATTAAGGTGTCACATATTTGTCCTCATCCCCCCATTCCCATCCCACACCCCTCCCCACGCATGCCCCCACCCCCTGTTGAACTTAACCGTTGGATAGGCTCATATGCATGCAAACAAGTCCTTTGGTTGATCTCTCCCCCCTCCCCCCACCCTCCCCTATCCTCCCTCTGAGGCCCGATAGTCCGATCGATGCCTCCTTGTTTCTGGTTCTGTTCTTGTTCCTCAGTCTATGTTGTTCATCATTTCCCCTAGATGAGCGAGATCATATGTCACTAGATATATACTTATAAGAACTGAATGTGAGACGAGCAATAATAGTTATGCTGACAGGCAAATGAATCAGTCTGTAGTGAGTTTCTTTCTGGACCAACAGTTCTTTTGAGACCCAATTTCAATGTCCACCAGTTCCTTATGTGTACATGTCAGCACTGACCCCTCATCTCTGGATGGTGGACAAATGGTGGTAACGGAGGTCCGACTCCCTCTGGTTTGGTCTCGGCCGGACCCAGGGGCACGGCTTCACCCGGACTAAGGGGCACGTGACCTCTCCCAGACCCAAGGGGCGCGTGGCCTCACCCGGGCCCGGGACCCAGCCTCACCCGGATGGATCCAGGGGCACATGGCCTCACCCGGACCCAGGATCCGGCTTCACCCGTACCCAGGGGCGCAAGGCCTCACCCGGACCCAGGGGCACATGGCCTCACCCGGGCCCACGGACCCAGCCTCATCCGGGTCCAGTGGCGCGTGGTCTCACCCGGACCCAGGGGCGCGTGGCCTCACCCGGGCCCAGGGACCCAGCCACACCCGGAACCAGGGGCGCGTGGCCTCTCCCAGACCCAGGGGCGCGTGGCCTCACCCGGACCCGGGACCCAGCCTCACCCGGATCCAGGGACACATGGCCTCACCCGGACCCGGGGGCGCGTGGCCTCTCCCAGACCCTGGGGCACGTGGCCTCACCCGGACCTAGGTGCGCGAGGCCTCACCCGGATCCAGGGACACATGGCCTCACCTGGACCCAGGGGCGCTTGGCCTCTCCCAGATCCAGGGGCGCGTGGCCTCACCCGGACCCGGGACCCAGCCTCACCTGGATCCAGGGACACATGGCCTCACCCGGACCCAGGGGCGCGTGGCCTCTCCCAGACCCAGGGGCACATGGCCTCACCTGGACCTAGGTGCGCGAGGCCTCACCCGGATCCAGGGACACATGGCCTCACCTGGACCCAGGGGCGCTTGGCCTCTCCCAGATCCAGGGGCGCGTGGCCTCACCCGGACCTAGGTGTGCGAGGCCTCACCCGGATCCAGGGACACATGGCCTCACCTGGACCCGGGGGAGCGTGGCCTCTCTCAGACCCAGGGGCGCGTGGCCTCACCCGGACCTAGGCGTGCGAGGCCTCACCCGGATCCAGGGACACATGGCCTCACCCGGACCCAGGGGCGCGTGGCCTCTCCCAGACCCAGGGGCACGTGGCCTCACCCGGGCCTAGGCGCGCGAGGCCTCACCCGGATCCAGGGACACATGGCCTCACCCGGACCCAGGGGCGCGTGGCCTCTCCCAGACCCTGGGGCACGTGGCCTCACCCGGACCTAGGTGCGCGAGGCCTCACCCGGATCCAGGGACACATGGCCTCACCCGGACCCGGGACCCAGCCTCACCTGGATCCAGGGACACATGGCCTCACCCGGACCCGGGGGCGCGTGGCCTCTCCCAGACGCAGGGGCGCGTGGCCTCACCCGGACCCGGGACCCAGCCTCACCCGGATCCAGGGACACATGGCCTCACCCGGACCCAGGGGCACGCGGCCTCACCCGGACCTAGGTGCGCGAGGCCTCACCTGGATCCAGGGACACATGGTCTCACCCGGACCCGGGACCCAGCCTCACCTGGATCCAGGGACACATGGCCTCACCCGGACCCGGGGGCGCGTGGCCTCTCCCAGACGCAGGGGCGCGTGGCCTCACCCGGACCCGGGACCCAGCCTCACCCGGATCCAGGGACACATGGCCTCACCCGGACCCGGGGGCGCGTGGCCTCTCCCATACCCAGGGGTCTTTTTATTCTTATGCTGTATTACAGGTGCCTGCTGAACATGCAGGTAGAACTATCCAGTAAGCAGATAGATAGGTCAGGAAACTAACAAAGAGGTCTGGGCTGACCTTGGAGATTCTGAAGCAGATGATAACTAGAGCCATGAGAATGGAGACCAAAACCCAGGCAAAGGTGGAGTGGCATAGGAAGCGTAGGAGGGAGACGGCCAGAGCGGTCAGTTGACTGGGAGATGAGCATGCGCAGATGGAGGGAGTGTGGAACATTCTTTCAAGAAATTTGTCTTTGAAAGGGCGATAAATGGGTCTGTAGCTAGAGAGGAAATCTTTGTTCAAGGGAACTTTTTTTTTTTTTCTTCAATGAAGAGTTGGAGTATTTTATGCTGATGGAGAACTGGGGCAGTAGGATGGATTGGAGCTAAAGGAGAGGCAGGGTTAATACAGACACAAAGACTCTGAGGAAGAGGTGCAGAGCAGAGGTGGGGCAAGTACAGAAGAGCAGGAGCCCCTCTTCGCTTAGAGCTGGCAGGTGACGGAGAGGCATGGGTCTTGTGGGCGCAGGTTTAGGGCATCTTGCTCAATGGGTTCTGTCTTCTCTGAAGTGCACAGTGAGTTCATCTGCTAAAAATCAGGAAAGAGTTGATGAGCTTGGAGGTTTACACAAGGAACAGTAGATCTGAAGTGGCCACTGCAGAGAATTATGGAAAGAGCTGACTCGGGAAATAGATTAGCTGTTGTACAGAGAGCTTTGTCGTCTCCCCAGTGATGCAGGACCAGCCACAGACACTGGAATGATTTTGAATCAGTAGGTTTGTTCATAATGGTAACTAACTTCCCAGTAGCTCAAATCCTGATTACAGTTGATCAAATGCACGTTGAGAAATTAATAGAAAAAAAATTCAAAAGCCATTTTTATTTTAAAATTCATTTTGTTCATAGTAATTTAAGATATTTTGTTAAAAATTGTACCTTTTCTAAATGAAGATAATGAATTCTCTTCATTGCTTGGTTGGTTTTAGACACTCATTGTGGCCTGGATCCGAGCAAACCTCTGTGTGTACATTTCTCGAGAGCTCTGGGACGACTTTCTTGGTGTGCTGTCCTCCCTCACACAGTGGGAGGAGCTCATAAATGAGTGGGCCAACATCATGGACTCCTTGACAGCAGTGCTTGCAAGAACTGTTTATGGCGTGGAGATGACAAACCTACCTCTGGACAAATTAAGTGAACAAAAGGAAAAGAAACAACGAGGCAAAGGTATTTTCAGTCTTACAGGGTCACACCATATGTCTGAGACATCAGGGAAGGAGTGTGTCTTTATACATCTAGGCAATTATGCATGAAATTTCATAATAAACTAAACCAGCCACATAGACATTATCTTCAATGGTGGCAGTATATTGTGTCTCATAGCATTCTGTCCCCTTAATGAAGATGATGCATTTATGAAGAGGCTGTGGAAGAAGAAGGAAGACAAAGGGGAGTAGTAGTAAACACAATAATGATGGCTAGTGCTTTCTACATATTCCTTCTCTTCACCCTCATGATCCCCTATGAAGTAGATACTACTATCCCCACGTCATGGACAAAGAAACTGAAGGCCAAGTTCAGTGATTGACTCATTCAAGATCACATAGCTAAGAAGTGGTAAAGCCAGAAATCAAAGCCAAGCCAATCCAACTCAAAATGCCACACCACATGGGAGTAATTTTGGCTTTGATGTGTTTTGTAGTGAATGCTGTTTTGATAACCTAGAATCAGATCAAGGTGAAAAACATCAGTGGTGGTTTCTTTGAGTATGACAGTTTGGCAGTCCCTGTCTTGAGTCCTTCGATTAATTCACTTGCACTCCAACTTATTATGTAAAGATTTTAAGGCATCTCTTAGAAATACATGCAGTGTAAAAGATAAACTATGTAAGGGCATTGGGGCAAAATGAACAGGTATGGAACCACAGGCCTGGTTCAAATTCCAGAATGCATGCCAGAGAGTCCTATGTGCTTTTCAGGGAGGTGGGAAGAGGGCAGCCTCAGATTTGACTCTGATCTTCACAGGGTTACACCAGAGATAAAAACAGTCCACTTGCTTAGGTGATGTGTAGCTTTTCCTGGTCCTAAGACCTGCGAGGACTTCCTCCTCCAAAAACTCGTAAATGGGACATTGCTTTTCATGGTACACTCCAACCTCAACAATAGCTTTAATATGGACTGTATTAGTTAGCTTTTGCTGTGTGACAAAACACCCCAAAACATAGTGCCTTAAAATAAGAGCTGTTTATTTAGATTATGATTTTATATGTTGGCAGTTTTAGTCTTAGTTGGACAGCTCTTCTGTTGGCTTCACTCCTGTGTTTGAAGTCAGCTAGACCAGCAATTTTCAGCCTTTTTCGTCTCTGGTACACATAAGCTAATTACTAAAATTCTTTGGCACACCAAAAAATATGTTCACTTTTTTTTCAATCTGACAAAAAATAGGTATAATTTTGATTGCTTTACAAAATAATAATAGTTATTAACTACCCTTTTGCTCCAAAGTGACTTCTTAAAAAATCAGGTGCTTATGCTTGTATATAAGGATTTCTAGTACTAAGAATTAACCAGTCAGATGCAACCTTATTATGCAACGTGACCAATAAGGTGCAACTCTATTATATGACCTGTATGTTTATGGTTTAAGACTTAGCATTCACACCTGACAGCTATTGTTATGTTGGCTGTTGTCATTTTTTTATTTGACAGTCTAAGAGAAAAGAGGTAAGCCCCCTGACTAAATAGTCAGGTTTTGCATGTTTTAAAAATTCTTGCAGCACACTGTTTGAAAATTGCTGAGCTAGACTGTGAAATCTCAGCTAAGCAGCTCTACTTCTAGGCTAGCTGTTAGCTGGGGCAAGAGGGATGCCTGAGCAATAGGTGCATTTAAAATATCTGCTTGCTCAGTTTTGCTACCAAAGTCAGTCACATGATGAACCCCAATAGTCAATATGGGAGAGGACAAAAGAGAATGTGCATACTGGAGGTGTGAATGAATTACAATGATTAATTAACCATAGGGAGTCATTAACATGGCTCATTCTTACAATATCTTCATTGCAGTCTGTGAGTGGCTTGCCAAAGCATCAATTACTAAAAGCAAGTTAGTAACAAGCAAAAATAAAGTCGTTTAAGCATGTATTCCAGTGGGACAGTTTTATTTTAGTTTAGATTTAGATTGTCTAATGATTTTGTAATATTTTAGCAGCAGATCCCTTTTTCTCCCCATTTGAAGCTATACAGAGCCCTTCCTAAAAAATACATTAGGCTGGAGAATTGGGATTGAAGTGGGGTCAGGGAGCCAAGAAGTTGTGCCCTTGGCCTCTGTCTTGTGCTCGGTGGCAGCTCTGAGGGCCTCTGTGTAAACCCAGGCCTGAGGACCAGGATGCTTCTAGCAGGAGCTTGGCCTCTAAAACTTTGGTTCTCAGCCCAGAAGAGAGTCTTCCTGACCAGAGGTGCCTTTCAGGATGGAGGGAGTTGCTGAGACAGGAGGTAAGGAATATCTCAAACTAAGCACATTCCCTGCCTCCTGAAATGCTTGTCATCTACCCTCCCCCTCAGCACCCAAAATACTCTTTTCCCCCACACTGTGTGAACAAAGAGAGTAATGGGAAAAGATGGGCTTGTCTTAGGAAGATAAACAACTTCAAAAACACTATTTTAGGGATGATACAGAAGAAATTTTATTTAATTAGTGACCATGGAGCATTCTTCTGATTTATTTATTATATTGCTTTATTCTAAAAACAGATTTAAACATTCATTATAGAAATACCAGCCTTGGAAGCACTGGACTTGTGGAAATAAAATACACTCTTAGAGTAACCTGTGTGTGAAAACAAGCCACAGGTGGCAGCCACCAGACATATTATATCTGTGCCGAAATCTCAGTGTCTCATTCTCTTTTCTCCTGTATTTCTTTTGGATTCTTGACCACTCATTTGAAATAGTTGACCAGAGCAATATGAGAGGAAAGAAGAGAACTTGAATCACAGAGCTGTAATATTTTATTGTTTTGGAGCTTCACTAAAATAAGATTTTGTATTTGTAGACTTTCATTTTCCTTGCTAATTTGGTTGTCTGTGATTAGAGAATATAGGTATAACTTTCTCTTGGGGATGTGGAGAGGTTGATGCCTACAGGATGGAGTATTCTAAAATTAGGATCTCTGATTTTCTGATTTATGAAAATAGTTTTTGGAGCAGTGATATAACTTCATTTAGCATTAGTCTTATATTGAGAAAGGTTTATTAATATTTTTTTGTATATTGGAATGAGTACTATGAAGATATGTTAATTTTCATAAGACTGTTGCAGATTCTTGAAAAATACTTTGGCACTAGGAATTTTTAGATTACTGATACATGAATAACTTCCTAAATTATAGTATCAGGAAGTGGTACCTACTTTGCAAAAAGAGAAACTGCTGATCTTCTTTCAAATAATAAAAGGCCAATATGCAAATCGACCAAATGGCAGAATGACTGGTCACTGTGACACCCACTGACCAACAGGGGGCAGACACTCAATTCAGGAGCTGGGCTCACGAATTCAGACACTCAATTCAGGAGCCTCTCCTGCCTCCACGGCAGTGCTAAGGATGTCCGGGGAGCGGGCCAAAGCCGTCAGTTGGACATCCCCCGAGGACTCCCGGACTGTGAGGGAGCATAGACCAGGCTGAGGGACAACCTCCCCCCACCTCAAGTGCACGAATCTCATGCACCAGGCCTCTAGTATATATAAAAGCCTAAGGGACCAGCCCACTGTCCCATAGCTATGACATGCACTAACCACCAGGGAGCAGATGCTCAATGCAGGAGCAGAAACCACAGGCAGGCATGGAAACATGGAACAGACTGATGAATCTCAGAGGGAAGGGGGGGAGGGGGAAGGGTGGGAAGAGATTAATCAAAGATCTTATATGCATACTAAAGACACAGTGCATGGATTTGTGCACCGGTGGGGTCCCTCAGCCTGGCCTGTGGGGATTGGGTCGAAACTGGCTCTCTGACATCCCCTGAGGGGTCCCGGATTGCGAGAGGTCGCAGGCCAGGCCTAGGGACCCCACCGGTGCACGAATCCGTGCACTGGGCCTCTAGTTATATATAAGTGTAGGTCTGAAATTTGCTGAGCAACTTAGGCTTGAAATGAATAATAATGAATTCAGCCTTTAGATTCTTTTTCTTGTCTTATCCTTTATCAGGCTGCGTTCTAGATTCTCAGAAAGGAACCACTGTGGGGAGATCCTTTTCTCTCAGCTGGCGGAGCCACCCAGATGTGACCGAGCCAATGAGATTTAGGAGTGCCACCACATCTGGGGCACCAGGAGTTGAGAAAGCAAGAAATATCGTTCGCCAAAAAGCAACTGGTAAACATTTATTTAAGTATTTCCCAAATAGTTGCTATCTAAAATGGATTTATAGGAATACAATGTTGTAAAAGTTGTAAAATTCTACTCAGAAGTTAAAAGCTAGACCTTTTGTTAAATGAGATTTCTCTGTATCTTTTTAACTTTCTGTTCTGGTTACTTTCAAAACACAATTTGTCATATTTAATTCGAAATCCTTCATTGTGAAAAAGATTTAATATTGAGTGAGATGTTAATTTTGAGTGAAATATTTGTGCAAAAGAAATAAAATAGATTTTTTTTTTGAACTTTAAGGAAATAGAGTCTTAGTAATCACACAACTAATTGCATTATTGTTGTTGAACATGTGACTCTTGAGAGAGTATGGCAACTTGTTCCAGCAACAATAATAATATACTTAGTTTTCAGGACTGGATGGAGACATTTCAAGTTCTTGTATCTTTGGAAATTTGAGTTTTACATTCCTATAGATGTTGTACTTAACAGCCAGTTAGAATGAACAAGAACTTTACCAAGAACCCAATTAATCTGACTGCTTTGCTATACTTTAGTCTTAAAACAAGAAGAGAAATCTTCAGAAAGTAAGCTTATATCCAGTATTTAATAAGAACAAATAAAATACCCACTCCCCCGTGACTTTGTAACTTAAGTTTAAAACAAATTTATCTGAGTTCCCTGTAGTTTTTCACATCCATACCCCATAATACCATACAACTGTAATACACGTTGACTGCAGAAAGTTACAATATCCCCCAGTCATAAATCAAAGATTTATTTACACTCAAATAATTTTCAGTGCTTAGTAAATAAAGGTTTAATACAGATGACTTAGAAACCTGTTGGAGTTTTATGAAAATACCTTAACTCTAACTGGGTCATACTTTTATGCTGTAGCATTTGTTGGTAATTATCTCCTTTATATTCACCTCTTACTCAACGCCTTTCTCTTTTCCTTTGTCTTCTCTTGTGAGGAGAGTTCCTATTCCTGGTAACAGGCAACTTTTAGGGAGGCCTATTCACTGCTTTCTTTTCTCATCTCACCTCCTTAAACTCTATCACTGGATCTTAAAAAGAAAGGGATAGGAGTAGAAGTTTATGACAAAGGTGGCATCATGCCTGCCTGAGCTGCCCAGAACTCCTGCAGTCCCTCACAACCCTTGAATTCTATGATAATAAAAGTGATCATTCAAAACACTTTTTAAAACTTTAGTCTCACATTTTTATGAGCAGTAAATTATTGAACATTGCATGTTTCTTATGCGACTTCTTGATCAAAACACAGCTGTAGAAGAGATTGCATCATAGTTTTTCAATAGATATTTTAGACCAACAATATGGTAGAGGCAACGGTACATTTTAGAAAATCCTCATCACATTTATGCCAATGAGGATCTGTTTATCGGTGTCCTCGGGTGTCTGAAAAACCACGGTATTGCAAAAATAAGAACTTTTACAAAAGCATATAAAGGTATTTGCAGAGTACGTCACTTAAAAACCATAAACCTGGCCTCTGTGGGGTTAATTAAATTAAAAACACTCAAAACCATAACCTGTAAGATAGTGAAGATGAGAACTGTTGAGTTGGATATAGCTATAATCTTTATGTATTTTACATATGAATTTCCTATTTTATGTTACATTTTTAAAAATTAAAAATTATAAAATTGTAAATCTTTTTGTTGCCTATGAAAGCAGTGGTCTTTGAAGATTTTATTATATCATGCTATTTTACAAAATTAATCTACATAGTCTAAGTATTAGTGGTTTTACGCATTTCTATTATTTTTACATTGTGTAATAATTCAACTTTTTATGTTTTAAAAAGGCCCAGAATATTTTTATGGTAGATTTTGACTTGCATAAAGTCCATCTTTTAATGAGAGAATAGTAAGCAGCTCTTGAGGTTAGTTTTTGCTGCTTTAAGCATTGAGATATTTATGTGGAAGACACACTTGACAGTAATTTTTTTCCCAGTCTCAGTAAGAGATTAATTGAAGATTATTATGTTATGATTTTCCCCACAGACTCTAAGTTTGAGAAAATGTCAGTGACGGTGGCAAGAAGGAACTATAAAATGAGGAATTGCAGAGTAGGGAAGTGGCAGTTTAACAGAGATTGCACTAGTTTGCAAGGTAAAAAGACTAGGAGAGAGAACCTTACAGAATTATATAGTAAAAAAAAATAAAAAATAAAAAAAAAAAATATATATATAAAGTAAAACTTTGTTACTGAGTGTGACTAATGCTAAAATTTTAGATGTTTAAAATGAGTGATTAAAGCAAGTCAATTTCTACACAAAATAATTTTTTCTATATTTTATTATTTCTGAGATATTTAAGTGATCAGTTTTGGGAAAATGCCAATCATTTGATTTATAAGAGGAAAGCTTTTTAAAACAACACTCAAATAAATTTGTCTCTGACATTGAGAGATGAACAGATCTTTTAGGAAATTTCACGTCACTCAATTTGATGTTTACATGGAAGTCGTTTTCACTTAAATATTATTTTACACATTTGTGAATTAAACTTTAATTGCATTGCAGGCAATCCTTTAGAACTGAGAATTCTGATAGCCATGGGATAGGGGGAAAGACAGCAAAGTATAAAGTTTGTCTCACTTTTTGCAAGTGTGTCACTATCATTGGTAGTTCTGTTTCATTAATGTTAAAATCATGCAAAATAGCAAAATAGCAGGTAAGTCTTTATATTTTGTTTTAAGGATAAAGTGATTTTACTGATGGTGGTTTCATATATATATATATATGAGGCATATTCTCTTTCTGTGTCCATCTGTTTTCTCAAATTTGAATAGCAATATATAGAAAACATAAGAACACCATACAGTCCATAATAGGAAATTATAGATTTAAGAAGCATGACATGTTGTAAAAGGATGGGTTTCATGGAGATTTTTCTCTTTTTCCATTTATCAAATCTTTTAATTTTCAACTTGACTTTTATGTGTTCTTAAGCTGTTAGGGTATTTAATTTAGTAAATGATTCGCTTTTGAATACAGTCAGCTCTCAGTGAAGCAATTTTTGAATTATGTATTATTTATAGGATACTTTTAAGCTTAGGCTACATTTTCCCTCTCTCACTGTGGTTTTTTGTTTGTGTTCTTTAGGAAGGGAAAATTGATTATAATGTCTGCCCAATTAAATAAACAACCAAATGTGAATCTGATACACAGCAGAAAACAAGGACAGACTAAACATATAAAGCATTCTAAAATAAGATTGGTTATTTGTGAACTCTCCATTCTCCCATGTCATCAGAATGACTGAACGTCCTTTGTACTGACTGCCTTTCAAGTTTAAAGTGATCTCCTTTAAATACAGAGTGGGGCAAAAGTAGGTCTGCAGTTGTTCCTATGGAAAATAGTACAACAATTAATAATACTATAAGAATAAACTGTTTCGCATACTCACAACTGTAAACCTACTTTTGCCCCCCTCTCTATTTAAAGAGAGCCCAGAAAAATGATGATTATAAGAAAGAAGTGAAAGATCCTGATGTTCTTCTGACATAATTATTACTTTATCTTTCCTGGAAGCTAAGAGAAGCCAGTCTATCAACAACTGTGTCCAACTTTCTGAGGCTTTGCCTGCCACTAAAAGCGTCCCGCTCCTCCTTCACACCGTGAGCGCTCTCTTACCTGGTCTCTCTTACTCCTCTTGCTCTCACAGGCTGTCAGGTACTGTAATGCTTTCTCATGTGTCTGTCAGTGTTCTGGGCATCTCCTGCTTGCCTCCAGGCCTTGGTTCCTTTGTTAATATCCCCACATCACGTATGTGCGCCTGGGCATTGCACTTTGTGCTTATTTTCAATGAATATTAATAGTTCTTTACATGTAGTTAAATGTTTAGTAGCAATTAATAATCAAGAAAATTTCTGTAGCACTACTGGTCTTTGCATTCCCAGTTAAGAAGGATAAGAGGATTGTTTTGGCCCCTGGTTGTTTTTTTTTTTTTTTATTTGTCTTATAATAAAACAGAGGTGTTTTATTTTTTTTTTTTTTATTTTTTAAATATATATTTTTATTGATTTCAGAGAGGAGGGGGGAGGGGGAGAGGATCATTGATCGGTTGCCTCCTGCACGCCCCACACTAGGGATCGAGCCCACAACCTGGGCATGTGCCCTTAACTGGGAATTGAACCCTGGACCCTTCAGTCCACAGGCCGATGCTCTGTCCACTAAGCCAAACCTGCCAGGGATGGCCTGTCATTTTTAATGGAGAGAAACAGTTGTGTCTCCCTCAGCATACCTTCTACACAGTGCCTAGAAAATGGAAGGAGATTTTCTTAAAATTTTATAAAACATTTGAGCATGTCAATGTTAGAAAAATTATACAGGCAAGACTTCCTGGGAGTTAATAAATCGTAATCACATATAAAGTAATGATCAGTTTATTCGGATTCATACTGAGTATTAAGATTTGAGTAAAAAAACAACACTGCTAAAAAGTGATAATTTTTCAAATAAAGAAAAATTGTTCCTGGGCTTTAGCCAATTAAAATTGAGTTTAGCTGCATGTGGTTTACACACTGTGTGTTTTCTGGTTTACTAAAACATTATAGATTTTGGGCATAACAAAAGGATTTACTTAGCTTTACAGTCTAAGTCTACCTCTTTTTTCAATGTTTCTAAGATGAACTGAGTCTTCTTGCTAAAGAGGGAAATATTTCCATGTTCTTTTTTATTTTCAGAAAGATGGCCTTATACATTGGTATTTATTTAATACTAGAGGCCCCATACACAAAATTCGTGCAAGGGTAGCCTTCGCAGCCCCAGCTGCCTCAGCCCTCACAGCTCCGGCTGCCTTATGGCCCTGCAACCCCGCCCCCCACCCACTGGTCATTCTAGAAGGTCGTTCCGGAAGGTCACTCTGCCACCTGGTCTAATTAGCATATTAGCTCTTTATTATATAGGATTGACTATGGCCTAATTGTGGCTTTCTATAGCACTAAATCATGTCATACTGTGGCTTAGCAATGCATAATTAAAGCTTAATTCCCTTGATGAGTATGTAAAATATCAAATTATTTAATTTATAGAATATGAGAGCAGAAGATAGTTTTATTGAGAATTAGGACTATGGTTCTTAGAAAAGTCTTTTTCTCTAGTAAATACCTGAGGTGAAAGACATTAAAATGGTACCTGGGAAGATGGGCACCGGTCATTTAAGTTAATGTACATTAGCTGCTTGATAACTTGGTTTTAAAAAAAAAAAATACTACTACCTAGAGTTGATTACTGAAGTATTTAAAATAGTTTTGCTTTTCATTTGGCTGATATACACCCAAAAGAAAATTTTTTCATGGTCTAAAGTTTTCTTTTTTCACAATTCATTTCCCCCCCATATTATTTTATTTAAGTTTTCACAAGTTTGTCCAGAATGTATTCTCAGAAGAAATCTCTTCCTGTTAGTCATATCATTTTGGAGACATTTCTCTCATTCAGTATTACATTTTAGTTTACTCAGATTCTTGATTCCCATATATATGTACACTGTTCCAACAGACATTAAATATGACTTAGAGCAGCGGTTCTCAACTGGGGGTGATTTTGCCCCCGGGAACATTTGGCCTACAGATGTTTTTGATTGTCACAACTGGAGCAGTGCCACTGACGTCCAGTGGATGGGAGCCAGGGATGCTGCTAAACATTTACAATGCACAGGACAGCCCCCACACAAAGAACTATCTGACCCGAAATATCAGTAGTGCTGAGGTTGAGAGACCCTGATTTAAAGTGAAATGAAGTGGGCCAGTGGCGGGTGTGTGTTTCCCTGTCTTTGGCACTCTTATTCCTGGTTTTATGGCACAAAGGGTAAAGAGACTTTGCAGTACAGTGACTTTGAGAACAATCTGCTGTGTGTTCTGTTTAGTCTGACTACAGTAGTGAATTCCTCCTTAGTTTGATGCCATTTGTTCTTCACTATTAAAATGATGCCATTGTCTTGTTGTTGTTGTTTTTTACAATTTTCAACCCATTTATTTTTGCGTGTGAAATGGTTATTACCAAGTCTATATAAGCTTAGGATTCCACTTAAAAGAAGTGTTTTCATGAAAGCCTTCAGAGCTCAGTTGTATGTCCTATATCAGGGAGTAGCACTGAATTTGGCATATGACTTATGACCTTATTTTCAACTTCCAAGAAATCCTCTCAGTAGCTATTTTTCACCATGCTCTAATGGCAAACGTACCAGCTTCTGTACAGACACTTCTAATCTCAGCACCAGTGCTATTTGGACACAGTCACGCTAATAATTCAAATCTGGTACCTCTTTCAACACTCATTTAATGTGCATAATCTTAAAAATGATCAGGTAAGCTAAATTCACAGGTATCTAAAGATATCATTAGATATCTTTCTATCTAATCTCCCTGGTCACATCAGTGCTGGATTCAAAGTGGCAGGTCTCTTAGTGGCCATCAACACTTTATTTATTTTCTTATTAAATGTATTGGGGTGAGATTGGTCAACATCATATAGGTTTCAGGAGTGGGTTTCTATGTTACAAGATCTGTAATGCACAGTGTACCCACCACCCAAAGTCAAATTTCTCCTGTCACCATATATTAGGACCCCCTTCTCCTCCCATCCCCTTCCCTCTGCCAACCACCACACTACTCCTTTTGTTCACAAGTTTCAGTTGTATATCCCACATATGAGTGAAATCATATGGTTCTTAGCTTTTTCAACTTGTTTCAGTTAGCATAGTATTCTCAAGGTCCATCCATGTTGTTGCAAATGGCAGTATCTCATCCATTCTTATGGGTGAGTAGTATTCCATTGTGTACATGTACCACATCCTCTTTATCCAGTCCTCTATCGCAGGACACTTTGGTTGTTTCCAGGTCTTGGCTACTGTGAATAATGCTGCAGTGAACATGGGGGTGCATATATCTTTGCAAATACATGATTTGTTGTTTTTCGGGTATATACCCTGGGTCATATGGTAGCTCTATTCTTAATTTTTTGAGGAATCGCCAGACTGCTTTTCATAGTGGTTGTACAGTCTACATTCCCACCAACAGTAAATGAGGGTTCCCCTTTTTTCCACAATATCTTCAGCACTTATTATTGCTTGTCTTGTTGATAATGGACACTCTAACAGGTGTGCGGTAGTATTATTAAAAGAGATTAAAAAAGACACAACAAATAGAAAAAACATCCCATGTTCATGGATTGGAAAAATCAACATAGTTAAAATAGCCATATTACCATTTTAATGCAATCCCCATCAAAATCTCAATGTCATTTTTTAAAGAAATAGAAAGAGAAATCATCAGATTTGTATGGAACCACAGAAGACCCCAAATAGCCAAAGCAATCCTGAGAAAAAAGAACGAAGCTGGGATTATCACACTATCTAACTTCAAATTATACTACAGAGCTACGATAATCAAAACATCAGCACTTGAATGATTTGATCCTCAAGGATCAAAACCATCCAGCTGATTGCTCATTTTCAACATTGTTCTCTGTACTTCATTGTCACCTCCAGCACCGCCATTAAAATGAGCCCCTCCAATATCAATTTCATTAAAGAAGGTAAGGCAGGGTTTTTTTTCCCCTGGCCATTTCAAAGACCTCTTGAACCATTTGTGTCCCCTCACTAACGTATTTCTGTACAGATTCAGATCCAGTAACTCAAATGAAGCAACTGTAAGTTCTATTAGCAACTGCCCCAGCAAAGAGTGTCTTGCTTGTACCCAGTGGACCATAGAGCAGCATACCTTTGGGAGGCTCAACACCAAGGTTAACAAACCTCTCTGGGTGAAATAGAGGGGTTTCAACTTTTTGAAGTTTCTCAGTCTGTTCCCCACATCACTGTATGTGACATCAGGTTTCCCCTCTACCTGAATCATGGTAACTGTTGGGTCAATCTTGGGAGGCAGTGGAATGTGAATTTGAAACTTATTTCTGTCCACACAAATGTTCTGTAGATGCTACCTGATCACTGAGGTCCACCACAAACTCGGCTAACTGCTTCACGTTGATAATGGCCTTCGGGTCCTCTGTATCAGCATTGATTTTATTTGAACATCTCACAAACCACAAAGGCTGTTCACTCTAGAGTGTTTACTTATCTACAGCCAAATATCAGAGTGCTGGTGGGGCCAGGCCAGTATCAGACTCTTTTTGTTTGTTTTGTTTATCCCATATAATAATTTTTCTTTATTATTAGCTGTCATCATTTTTTTTTTCATTGTTTAAAGTATTACATATGTCTCCTTTTTCCCTGATTGACCCCTCCCTGGCCACTCCCAGCCCCCAGGACAAGCTCCCACTGCCCCAGTGTCTGTGTCCATTGGTTATGCTAATATGCATGCATACAAGTCCTTTGGTTGATCGCTTACCCCCACCTTCCCCTCCCTTCTCTCTGAGGTTGGACAGTCTGTTCGGTGTTTCTTTGTCTCTGGACCTATTTTTGTTCATCAGTTTATGTTGTTCATTTTATCCCACATATGAGTGAGATCATGTGATATTTATCTTTCTCCGACTGGCTTATTTCGCTTAGCCTAATGCTCTCCAGGTCCATCCATGCTGTTGCAAATGGTAAAAGTTCCTTCTTTTTTACTGCAGCGTAGTATTCCATTGTGTAGATGCACCACAGTTTTTTAATCCACTCATCTCCTGATAGGCACTTAGGCTGTTTCCAAATCTTAGCTATTGTAAATTGTGTTGCTATGAACATAGGGGTGCATATATCCTTTCTGATTGGTGTTTCTGATTTCTTGAGATGTATTCCTGGAAGTGGGATCACTGGGTCAAATGGGAGTTCCATTTTTAACTTTTTGAGGAAACTCCATCCTGTTCTCCGCAGTGGCTGCACCAGTCTGCATTCTCACAACAGCGCACAAGGTTTCTTTTTCTCCACATCCTCGCCAGCACTTATCATTTGTTGATTTGATGATAGCCATTCTGACAGGTGTGAGATGGTACCTCATTGTTGTTTTGATTTGCATCTCTGGGATGATTAGTGACTTTGAGCATGTTTTCATATGTCTCTTGGCCTTTTGTATAGCCTCTTTCGAAAAGTGTCTATTTAGGTCATTTGCCCATTTTTTTATTGGATTGTTTATCTTCCTTTTGTTAAGTTGTATGAGTTCCCTGTCAGTTTTAGAGTTTAAACCCTTATCAGAGATGGCATTGGTAAATATGTTCTCCCATGCAGTGGGCTTTCTTGTTGTTTTATTGGTTTCTTTTGCTGTGCAGAAGCTTTTTATTTTGATGTAGTCCCATTTTTTTAAATTTTCTCTTTAGTTTCCATTGCCCTAGGAGCTGTATTGGTAAAGATATTGCTACGACAAATGTTTGCTATGCTTTCTTCTAAGATTTTTATGGTTTCCTGTCTTATGTTTAAGTCCTTTATCCATTTTGAGTTTGTTTTTGTGTATGGTGTAAGTTGGTGGTCTAGTTTCATTTTTTTTTCAAGTATCTGTCCAATTTTCCCAACATCATTTATTGAAGAGACTGTCTTGACTCCATTGTATGCTCTTGCCTCCTTTGTCAAATATTAATTGAGCGTTATGGCTTGTGTCGATTTCTGGGTTCTCTGTTCTGTTCCACTGGTCTATGTGTCTGTTCTTGTGCCAGTACCAAGCAGTTTTGAGAACAGTGGCTTTGTAGTATAGCTTGATATCTGGTATTGTGATCCCTCCAACATTGTTCTTCTTTCTCAAGATTGCTGCAGCTATTCAGGGTCTTTTTTTATTCCAGATGAATTTTTGGCGAGTTTGTTCTAGGTCTTTGAAGTATGCCGTTGGTATTTTAATGGGGATTCCATTGAATATAGATTGCTTTGGGTAGTATGGACATTTTAATGATGTTGATTCTACCAATCCATGAACATGGTATATTCTTCCATGTGGTCATGTCTTCTATCTCTTTTTTCAGCATCCTGAAATTTTCTGAGTATGGGTCCTTTATCTCCTTGATTAAATCTATTCCTAGGCATCTTAATTTTTTTGTTGCAATGGTAAATGGGATTGCTTTTTTAGTTTCTTTTTCTGTGAGTTCATTATTGGTGTATAAAAAAGCCATAGATTTCTGGGTGTTAATTTTGTATCCTGCTACATTGCCAAACTCATTTATTAGGTCTAGTAGTTTTTTGATGGAGTCTTTGGAGTTTTCTAGGTACAATATCATGTCATCTGCGAATACGGACAGTTTTACTTCTTCTTTTCCAATTTGGATGCCTTTTATTTCTTCTTCTTGTCTAATCACAATGGCTAGTACTTCCAGTACTATGTCAGACAGGATTGGTGAGAGTGGGCATCCCTGTCTTGTTCCCGTTCTTAGGGGAAATGGTTTTAGTTTGCCCGTTGAGTATGATGTTGGCTGTGGGTTGTCATATGTGGCTTTTATTATGTTGCGGTATGATCCTTCTATTTCCACCTTGCTGAGAATCTTTATCAAGAAAGTGTGTTGGATTTTGTCAGACGCTTTTTCTGCATCAATGGATAAGATTATATGGTTTTTATCTCACGGTTTGTTTATGTGGTGTATCATGTTTATTGATTTGTGGATATTGTACCATCCTTGCATCCCCGGAATAAATCCCACTTAGTCATGGTGTATGATCTTTCTAATGTAATGCTGGATTCAATTTGCTAGAATTTTGTTGAGAATTTTGGCATCTATGTTCAGGAGGGATATTGGCCTGTAATTCTCTTTCTTTGGATTGTCTTTATCTGGTTTTGGGATTAGGATAATGCTGGCTTCGTAGAAAGAGCTTCGAAGTGTTCCTTCCTCTTGAATTTTTTGGACTAGTCTGATGAAGATAGGTTTTATTTCTTCTTTGAATGTTTGATAAAACTCCCTTGTGAAGCCGTCTGGTCCAGGGCTTTTGTTTGTTGGAAGTTTTTTTATGACTGCTTCAATTTCTTCCATAGTTATTGGCCTATTCAGATTTTTTTATCCCTCCTGGTTGAGTTTTGGAAGGTTGTATTTTTCTAGGAATATGTCCATTTCTTCTAGGTTGACCATTTTGTTGGAATAAAGTTGCTCATAGTATTTTTTTTTTTACGATTCTTCATATTTCTGTGGTGTCTGTTGTTATTTCTCTTCTTTCGTTTCTGATTTTGTTTATTTGAGTCCTCTCTCTTTGCTTCTTTGTGAGCCTGGCTAGAGGTTCATCAATCTTATTTATCCTTTCAAAGAACCAGCTCTTGGTTTCATTGATCTTTTGTGTTGCTTTTTTGGTCTCTATGTCATTTATTTCTGCTCTGATCTTTATTATTTCCTTCCTTCTGCTCTGGGCTTTTCTTGTTGCTCTCTTTCTAATTCTTCAAGTTGCAGATTTAGATGGTTTATTACCAGTTTTTCTTGTTTTTTTGAGCTAGGCCTATAATGCTATGAAATTCCCTCTCAGGACTGCTTTTACTGTGTCTCAAAGATTTTGGATTATTATGTTTTCATTGTCGTTTGTTTCCAGGATGTTTTTTATTTCCTCTTTGATCTCTTTGGTAACCCACTCATTGTTTAATAGTATGCTCTTCAGCCTCCAAGTGTTTGACTTTTTGTGATTGTTTTTACTGTAGTTGATTTCTAATTTATGCCATTGTGATCTGAGAAGATGCTTGATATGATTTCAGTCCTCTTGAATTTGGAGAGACTTTGCCTGTGTCCCAATATGTGGTCTGTAGTTTTTGGGGTGGAATGTTCTAAAGATGTTTATTAAGTTCATCTGATCTAGTGAGTCGTTTAGGATTGCTGTTTCTTTGCTAATTTTTTGTCTAGAGGATTTATCCAGTGATGTTAATGGGGTATTAAATTCTCCTACTATGATTGTATTGCTGTCAATCTCTCCCCTGATATCTTCCAGAAGTGTTTTTTTTTAATGTATTTGGGTACTCCTGCATTGGGTGCATATATGTTTACCAGAATTATATCCTCTTGTTGTATCGATCTCTTTAGAATTAAGAAGTGGCCTTTCTTGTCTCTTGTTATGGTCTTCACTTTGAGGTCTATTTTGTCAGATTTAAGTATTGCTACCCCAGCTTTTTTTTTTTTCATTTCCATTTGCCTGATAGATATTTTTCCATCCCTTCACTTTCAGTCTGTGTGAGTCCATTGTTCTGAGGTGGGTCTCCTGTAGACAGCATATATATGGGTCATGTTTTCTTATCCATTCAGTCACTCAGTGTCTTTTGATTGAAGCATTTAATTCTTTTACGTTTAATATTATTATTGATAGGTACTTGTTTGTAGCCATTTCTGTGCTTTATGCCTGTTTTCCTTCCTCCCTTTCTATTTCTTCTTTTTACAGCATTCCCTTCAGCATTTCTTGCATTGCTGGCTTTGTAGTGATAAACTCGTTTAGCATTTTTTTTTGTCTGCGAAGCTCCTGATTTCTCCTTCAGTTTTGATTGATTGTCTTGCTGGATAGAGTATTCTTTGCTTTGCATCACTTTGTATACTTCATTCCATTCCCTTCTAGCTTGGTGTGTTTCTTTGAGAAATCATTTGTTAATCTGATAAGGGATCCTTTGTAGGTAACTCTCTCTCTTGCAGCCTTTAAGATTCTCTTTTTGTCGTTAACCTTTGCCATTGTAATTATGACGTTGCTGAGAGGTTTTTTTTTTTATCAAGAAATGGTGTTGGATTTTGTCAAATGCTTTTTCTGCGTC